>NC_092351.1:72821096-73432378 GCF_963676685.1 Mytilus edulis
ATATGCTGAATCTAACCATTCATTTAGATTTTTGATATTTTGGCCCGTTAACAAATTGGTCCACATTGAGATCTAAAGGGTCCAAAATTGAACTTTATTTGATTTCATCAAATAATGAATTATTTGGGTTCTTTGATCATGTTGATATGCTGCATCTAACCATGTATTAAGATTTTGAATATTGGACCATTTTAGAGGTTAATTGTCAATTTAAAATTTTTAAGTACTTGGACCACATTCATTCAATGTCAGAAACCTATGCTGCATCAACTATCGAATCACAATCCAAATTTACAATTCAGAGTTGTATCCATAAAATTGAGAATGGAAATGGGGAATTTGTCAAAGAGACAACAATCCGACCAAATAAAAAAACAACAGCAGAAGGTCACCAACAGGTCTTCAATGTAGCAAGAAATTCCCGCACCCGGAAGCGTCCTTCAGCTGGCCCCTAAACAAATATATACTAGTTCAGTGATAATGAACGCCATACTAATTTCCAAAGTGTACACAAGAAACTAAAATTAAAATAAAACAAGACTTACAAAGGCCAGAGGCTCCTAACTTGTGCCAGGCGCAAAATGCGGCGGGGTTAAACATGTTTGTGAGATCTCCCCCTCCCCCTATACCTCTAACCAATGGAGAAAAGTTTGAATTGAATGTTGTGTCCATACTTGCTCCAACTGTTCAGGGTTTAAAGTGTACGTTTGTATCAAGCTGAGCCATGCATAGCATTCTTATTGGTTATTTATATATTAATTTGAAATTTTGACGAGTGAGACACATACAGATTATACAGTGTAAACAATATTTCAGAGTTTAAAGTAGTCAAGCAAAACAAATCATAGAAGAATAGTTGAATCATGTTTTTGTTGTCCAATGAAAAATTAGTACGAACACCAAGAAAAAGTATGGGAATGTTTGTTTTTTAAACTATTGACCAGGGTGAAAGTCTTTGAAAGTCATGACTGACAAAAAGTTTGTGAAATGAAATAGCACAAATATTCCATTCTTATTAAATATTATTGTATATAAAGAAAATACTGATGTTTAATAATAGTTTTTACCCTTTTTATGTTTTATAGGACAAGAAATATAGAAAAATAATGAAAAATATAAACAGTTTCAATAGAAATGAGCGACAAAACAAGATAAACAGAATACAACAAGGCCTAAATGGTAAGACCACTTCTATATACTGTAAATTCAGAAATTATTGCTTGCCTTTATTATTGTGATTTTTCAGGGAATGGACAACTTATTGTGATTACAAAAAAAATCTGCATCAATTATATATATCATGTATATACATGATATATATATGTTTCTGTTATCAAAATATGATTTCTTATTTTTGCGATACTCACCCAGTCACATTAATCGCATTACTAAAAACCTCTGGATAATTTCTGAATTACAGTAATAAACATGATAAAAGTAATTGCCTTTGAATGATGACTCTTATAAAAATAAGAAGATGTGGTATGGTAAATGAGTGACTTATCCACCAGAGTTCAAAGAAGTGGATGCAAGAAATTAAAGGCCAATGATGGGCTGGCCTTCAATAATGAGACAACACTTCCTTTATAGGTCAGCCAATAAAGATCCCAACATGAAAAGATTTAAACAATCCAATTTAGTTCAACATGTTCAAAAACAATAACAATTAATAAAAAAATATCATGTCTGTGAGCACTCAACCTCTTACCTGACCATAATATAGGACAGTGGTTCAAATAACACAGCATATGAACATTCTATAACAACTTTTGCAAGTGGCTAAACTTTAAATATCACTGCAAGGCACTAAACAACGAATATTAAATCTTGGACACAAAGCACTGAAATAAGAGAACTCATATAAAGCATGACAAGTAAGAATATCAAATGAAAGTTTCTCAAATGTTAAAGTCATATGAAACGAGTGAGTGATGAAAAATAAAGTTTGTCCAACTTTTGAACCAATGCATGTATACATCATAAACTTAGTCCTCTGTGCACGATTTTATCATTATTTTCACAAGTATATCATATAAATGTTCAATTTTTTTTTTCTCTCTGTTTGTTATGATTTAACAAATAATGCTGCTCATTAAATGCCGTGTTTTGAAGCTGAGTTTTACCGATTGCCACCTTATAGTAAACAAATCACAAAAAGCATGGGTATTGACACGTGTTTAACATGTATAATCAGCTATTTGTTTATTTCAATGACAGATCCTTGCATATTGTGGTCACCGGATTTTTACGAGGAGGGTTACGCTCGGGTCACTATGTATATGGAAAATATGTATCGGCGAATTGCTTCCTGGAAGCAAGCAATTAAAAATAAGTAAAAAAACATAATTATTATACATATTGTTTTTTAATTTGAGGTTTCTTATGACTTTAATTAAAACATGATAAAATAAGCCTATTTATATTGCTGTTTTTTTCTCCATTTATCATGTTTATAACTTTTTATTTTTATTTTGTGTATTTATAGGTCAGATATCTTGCTTTTTATGATCATCGTCAGGTCCTGCAAGTCTATACTGAAGAGGAAACTTATTTGTTAATACTTTTCTACATAATGTGCTAATTGGATTAATTAATGTGAAATGAACTCAATTGTGTGTTTTTCTGGAAAAAGAAATAGAAAAAATTCTACAAAATTGCTATAAACAAAATGGAGTACTATCAAAGATGCACAAGGACACAATGGTGTAAAATGTAACAACCTACATATTCACTGATGGATTATGGAGAAATTAAGAAAAAAAATAGTGTCTTTGTCATGTTTGTTGTCGAAATAAACACATGCGTTATCTATTTATGTACATAATATTATGTACATGGCTCTCCATCATATCAAATATACAGAGAAGATGTTTGAAGAACAAGTTGCCAAAATTTATTCAACCAATTGAAGGAAGATGTCTTGTGAATGGAATTATTTATGCACTGAACTGTTATGTAGGGGGTAGAATAATTATACACAGCAGCTGAAACAGAAGACAAGTTAATTTGACATGAAAAGTGTTTATTTTATATAATCTTTTGTATCAACATGATCAATAATTCAGTCTAGGAGAAAATATATTTATACTGTTTGTCAATGTTTGTACTGTTATGAAATTTTTATAGAGGAAAAACATTTCCTTAAGAGAAATTTGATGTTCAGAAATTTCCTTAGAGGAAATTTGAAGAACAATGATTTCCTTAGAGGAAATTTCCTCAAAGGAAAATTTGAAGCGGCAAATTTCCTCAAAAGAAAAAGAATTTCCTCAAAGGAAATAATTATGCAGCAAATTCCCTAAGGGAAATCTTTTTCCCTTGAGGAAAACTCTTTTTCCTCTGAGGAAATTGTTGATAAAAGGGGCATTACTTTTTCAACAGTGGTGCTAGAGCCAAACATTTTTAGGACAAATATAAGAGAACCTTAGATATATTATTGCTGTATGTTTATGCTTATGAAATTAGATATATTATTGCTGCATGTTTATACTTTTGACCTTAGATACATTATTGCTGTATGTTGATTGTCACTTGCTTATGACCTTAGATATATTATTGCTGCATGTTTATGCTTATGACCTTAGATATACTATTGCTGTATGTTGATTGTCTTTTGCTTATGACCTTAGATATACAATGTATTATATTGCTGCATGTTTATGCTTATGACCTTAGATATATTATTGCTGTATGTTTTATTGTCACTTGCTTATGACCTTAGATATGTTATTCATGTTATTTGTGCAGGTTTATTGACACTTGCTTGAGTTATTTTATTGCTGTTTGTTTAATTTTCTGTTTTTGTTTTACACATTTTACTTGATGGTGTTATCTCAGTGAAAGATGAAATATTAAAACACAAGTGCCTTATTTGTTATACCAATTGTAATGTTTTGTCTTTTTGAAAATGATATTCTCAAATGTATATAACTTAAATTAAGAAGTGTTGAAATTAAGTAAGGATATGGTATGTGATTGCCAATGAGACAACTAAAAACCAGAGATAAAGGTATTTTCAGCCAGTGACTGAACAGCCGTCAACAATGAGCAAGACCTATCAACATTTAAATGTCTGCATGAAAAAAAACACAAAAACATTCAAATGGATAAACATAAGACACTGTGTGCAATGGTGTGAAAGCTATATATGCAAAACTATATACTGAAAATTCAGAAATTATTGCTAGCAATTGTAAGTGCGATTTTTCTCAATTTCATCATTTTTTTGTGTGCAAAATTTAGAATAATCCTGTTTAGTTCATAAAAAATTTCAATATGCAAGTGTATATTATTGTGATTATAACCCTGTCACTATTTTCACAATAATAAAAACAGCAATAATTTCTGAATTTATAGTAGTTAAATTTTTGACACGTAGTGATTTACTTTCAATTAAGCATGCCAAGACAAAAATCGTAGAACACACAATTATATATTTCTACAATTAAGATTCAAAGAAATACTTGTACCCATAATAACTAAGTCCGTTTTGTGAAATTGCTTCACTCATGCAATTAGAGGATTTTTTTTATGTTTTCTTTTTAGTTATATCACTTCCCATGTGAACAATTATTGTTCCCATGGGAAAACATATTGTTCCCAAGGGAAAAATTATTGTTCCCATGGGAAAAATTATTGTTCCCATGGGAAAAATTATTGTTCCCATGGGAAAAAATATTGTTCCCATGGGAAAAAATATTGTTCCCATGGGAAAAAATATTGTTCCCATGGGAAAAAATATTGTTCCCATGGGAAAAGTATTTTCCCATGGGAAGAAATGGAGTTCCCTTGGGAAGAAAAGTTCCCTTGGGAAATTTAAAGTTTCCCTTGGGAAATTTAGAACTTCCCATGGGAACAAACAATTTACTTATGTTCCCATGGGAACTTTAAAGTTCCTATGGGAACTCTAAACTTCCCATGGGAAAAGTAATTTTTCCCATGGGAACTTTCAATGTTCCCATGGGAAATTCTAATATTCCCATGGGAATTATCAAATTTCCCATGGGAAATGTACTTTTAATCAGCTGCAGTGACAAGAGTGACAACAGTGACAAGTTGGGACATATGGCATTTTTTTAATTTTTCAATAATCTATCACTGGACAAAATTTTTTTTTGATATCTTGTAAACCGACAAAGTCAGATTTGCCGATACCGGAATGGCAAATTTGTCCCGCACAGTGTTTATAATGGTTTACTTTTACAAATTGTGACTTGGAGTGAGAGTTGTCTCATTGGCACTCATACCGCATCTTCTTATATATATTAAAACTGCAATTGGAATTTTCTAGTTTCTTGAGAGAATAATTTCCCGCCAATTTTTCAATCGATTATATCTCAAATACAAGATCGCAGACTTGTCATTTTTTCTCCTTTTTAAGTTTTGATATTTATATACTATCAATGTATTACAGTCTTTTAAACAGCTTGTTATTTTTAAACAGAGGAGGATTGGGCATAAAAGAAAATTATACAATTATAATTGGCAGTCGAAGCTTGATGTATGTCGGAATTTATAATGTCATTTGCAACTCAAGCTTCACTATATGATGGCGATCAGTTTGTATTGAAAAAAAAAATGACAAACAATTGTACAAAAAATAACTGCTTTTGGACAAACGGTATAATATAAGTAGTTTTAACAGAGTACTTTGTATGATTGTATACAATTTTGTTATTGGACAAAGACGTCTTAAGCATGGGTTGTGTTTCATGTGTCACAGTACTGTAAAATTCTCTCTAGTATGCATTTAATTTGTATATTTTATTTGACGTAGTCATCACTTTGAAAATATGTCGATTTATTTCCTAATACTTGGAAATATTCGATGAACGAATTTGATCAAGAAAACTTGTTCAAAAATGGCGAAAATGAAGAGCGCTTGGGAAATCGTTTAAATTCCTATTTTGAATCATACCTCAGAACTTTGTCTTAGAACATTTATATCCGGGTCTTCTTTGAGAGTACTTAATGCCTCTTTGGTTTTCTTCTGACTTATTTGAGCAGTGATATACTTTGTTTTCCCGATCCAAAACTGAAAGAATCAAATGTTCATTTTAGTTTTCAAACAAATAAACAAACAAAAAATAGTTTTAAGAGTTTAGTTTGAATTCTGTCGATTGTTTAGGTGTAACACCACCATTGGTTTTCCCCTATTTGTCTTTATTAAATTTACACTTTTCAAAACATTGTGCAGAATTTATCTTTGTTTCAAATAAAGAAATACTTGTCATGAGTAAAGTTTTAATCTGTCCAGTACTATAGACAAAATTTCACATAACATTTCATTGCATATACAAAAATTACCATCACTGAAAGTTAACCAATCAAAATTTAATGTTCACCCCTTGTATTCCTGTGTACAAGCTTTAGTAACCATGTAACCCCGGGTTTCCTAAATCTTCTATAGATACACCAAATCAAAAAATTATGGTGCTTTGAAACACCCAATGTATGTGTGTATAACTCAGATTTTTGTTTACTGCAATGAAATGTAGGATTAATTTCCTGCAACTGTCAAATTCAAGGGAATACTTTTTTCCGACCCTTTTCCGTATGCAACCGGATGTGACGTACAATGATTTGTTGGTATTGCACCCAAACAACGAATACTTCAAGGATTGTTGTTCAAGAAACCAGCTCAAAATTTAAATTTAGATTTGAAATGTAAAATTAAGTCGTTCATGTTTTTTATGCATATATATGTACAGAAATAAATTCCAATGAACCTTGATAAAAGTTTATAATTAAAATTTGTATTTATTGGGGTTAAATTTGAAATAAATTAGCCAGTTTTAGGTCTAATTTGCATCTGAAAAGTGTATATTGGAAATGAAATTGTCTGATGTAACATGATGCAAGGTAATTAAAATACGTAATAATTTTAAATTCAAATAGCCTAAAATAATATCCTGCATGTTAAAGTTGTATTTCATATTAATTTTGCCTTATTTTATTTTTTCTTTGAAATGTTTATATTTCATTTGAAATCCGCCTATAAAGTTTGCTTTAAAAACATATGTTCTCCTGAAAAAGTATACACATCGAATAGACATATATACTGTTAAAGAAAATTTCACGTAACGAACATTTCTAATTGTGAAAAAGTTTTAAAATTTATAGTAAATAAATATTTTTTCAAATATTATTGAATTTTTCCAAGATAGAGGGCTTATAATTTAAACAATATAAAAGTAATCAAGTACAGATATTAAAGTAGTTTTATTTATTTTGAGGTTATGTGGGTATTTGTTAAAGAGTCAGCAAGGTAACAACACATTCGTAGAGGGTTGCCTCAAAAATGAAGCTATTAATTGGAAGTTGAAATCAATCCTTTTGATCTTTAACTGACACCATCACCAGTCGGTTGACTATTATGGAATATATCGATGCCATCAACGTCGGTAATATAAGATGTAATCTAATTGTTGCCTGAGAACAAAACTTTACATCACACGAGATGATTTCAGCTTTCCAATTGCGAACCTTCTTTTTCTATGTAGTGTGATGATTTTGTATCTTAGGTTAGATCGTTTACCTTAGTTACAGTTCGGTAAAAGCCTTATTTTATACATTAATAAAACATAGAAAAGAATACCATATTTTGCGGGTAAACATTGGGTCAGGCCAGATGTGAAGGAGTGTTCCCGTGGAAACTCTCATTCGAGTAATAAGGCACTTTGAAAAAACACCCCTCCTTCAAAAATGGTACGGCCGCCATTGGGTTCTATAAGCAGGGGCGATTTATTGCTGTTTGTCATTCGTCTAATGCTACGAGGACGATGGCCATGATACGTACGGTACGTGATTTTTACAGTAGGATATTTTAGATCGTTGTCTCTTATACAAGATACTTTTACTTTAAAAGACTGGAGGTGATATCATAAATGTTGAGATTTTATATTAATATATAATGCTGTTATGTTTTACATGAATGTTGACTTGTTTAAAAAAAAGAACAGGTTTGTGTCTGTTAGTTTCCTCTACTATGGAATTGCATTCATGATTGTAATACAACAAAGGACAAGGTTAGTGTTGTTCCTTAAGACTTTTACAACTTGTAGTTTGTCAAGTATATATATATATATATATATATATATTTATTACGAAACTACCCCTTTACAACGGGGGCACTTGCAGGCAGGGTACCTACAAAACGAATGAATAATGTACAATGAAATAAAATACACATAGGACAATATCAAATTTTTTATGTTAAAAATTAATTCTTTTTTTTTTAAAACAAGTCAACATTCATGTAAAACATAACAGCATTATATATTAATATAAAATCTCAACATTTATGATATCATCTCCAGTTTTTTAAACGGTTCGTGTACATTTGTACCTCTTGCTTTATTTTCAAGTGTTGCTATTTTGTAAAAAGGGTATATGCTTTATGTATGCTATTTGAAAAAAAACCTGATTGTTTATTTTTATTCAAATTCGTTTCTTTTTTAACATTTCTCAAACAAACCTCTTGAACTGAATTTTAATGTGCGTATTGTTATGCGTTTACTTTTCTACATTGGCTAGAGGTATAGGGGGAGGGTTGAGATCTCACAAACATGTTTAACCCCGCCGCTTTTTTGCGCCTGTCCCAAGTCAGGAGCCTCTGGCCTTTGTTAGTCTTGTATTATTTTAATTTTAGTTTCTTGTGTACAATTTGGAAATTAGTATGGCGTTCATTATCACTGAACTAGTATACATTTGTTCAGGGGCTAGCTGAAGGACGCCTCCGGTTGCGGGAATTTCTCGCTACATTGAAGACCTGATGGTGACCTTATGCTGTTGTTTTTTTCTATGGTCGGGTTGTTGTCTCTTTGCCACATTCCCCATTTCCATTCTCAATTTTATTTATTACCATTAAAAGGTTGAATCAAGGTTACTTAAACTTTGTCCACTGAATTGTATAAGCACATATTACCTGTCCAATGTATTCATATTGATGATAATTATTATTAAACCATAAACTAGGGTCATCTTCTCTTGTCGTTGTAAAAACTATTCTGTTCGTGAATTCTCCATCTTTTACATCTACTCTTTTGATCCTTTTCGAACCATTTATCTCTTTCTTTTCGTCTTCGATGAAACAACTAACCAGATGATTCAAATGTATCAATATAATTACAAAGTACATTTTCAATACACATATCCGAAATGAAATATACTCAGAATTTAGTTTTGAAATAAACATCCAAAAGCCATCAATCCACGGAATTGTTTAATCCGACACAAGTTCTTGGTCCATGAAATACAATTTATTTATACTTCCTCTTTTTAGAAATAATACACACAACATTTAAATGTATGTAATGGTTGACCGAGTTTCATTTGTATTTTTTTTTTAAAGCTGGGTTTATGTTATTTTATTTTATCTTTTTTCAAATCACACATTCCTTTCGAAAATCAAAATAAACGACAAATGTATCAACAATTATGTTTGTTATGAAGTTAAGGGACGACATCAAAAGATCAATGTAAGATAAAAAAAACTTAATTCAAATAGTTTGGGGGTGGGGGGTTGAACTGCTGATTTTTACATATATCTATATGGGTCAATCAATTTTTCCCAAATTAAGTTAAGAGGGGGTGGGGGGTCAGAGAAAAAACTATGTGAATTAAGTTTGTTTATCCTTCATTGAACTTTTGATGTAGTCCCTAACTGTATTAAAGTTTAGAAAGATTTAAAGTGTGTCTTGTGAAATCGATCCGATTTTATTTTCTTTCATGTAAAAACCGGGTCAGTGACCATAAACGTTATCTGTGAAATCTAGACTGTATATCTATTAAATGGCATTAGGGAACGACCATTTAACTTCAAAGGGGGGGGGGGGGGTGAGGGGTATGGTTTTTTCCTAACAAAATATTATGATTCCCAAATTGATGGAAAAAAAAAATTTGTTCAGAGGACAACAAAATATTCTGAATCCAGATTTTCACCATACCTTATAGTGTTAAATTTTGAACAAATAATTTGATTGATAGCGTTGAAAACTAAATAAAATTGTTCGCGAAAAAAAAATTCTAACTCAGTAAAAAAAAAAAACATATCCCCCTCCCACCCCCAACTTGACGTTTAATAGTTCCTCCTTTAACATAAATAATGTATTATGTGTACCATTTCAGTCACATTTTCTCATTTTCTCCTTGACATTTTTTTTTCTATTAACACCTTCAGAAGAATTATTCTCGCAATTGTCAATATAATAAATTTTATGTGACTGCCACATGTGAAGCACCTGAGATCACCCCCAGTTTTTGGCCATGGTGGGGTTCGTGTTGCTCAGCCTTTAGTTTCTATGTTGTGAGATGTGTATACTGTTAATTGTCTGTTGGTCTTTTTTTCTTTTTTAGCCATGGCGTTGTCAGTTTATTTTCGACTTTGAGTTTGATTCTTCCTTTCGTATCTTTTGCCTCCCTTATACAAGTGAGAGGTTTAGCTAGCTATAAAACCAGGTTTAATCCACCATTTCTACATAATGAAATGCCTGTACCAAGTCAGGAATATGACAGTTGTTATCCATTCGTTTGATGTGTTTGTGCTGTTGATTTTACCATTTGATCAGGGAAGTTCCTTTTGAATTTTCCATGGAGTTCTGTATTTTTGTTATTTCACCTTTTAATACAGACAACAACAGTAGAACAGACTATAGTTTTTACCGTACCAACAATGATTCACTGTGGTCAATTCAGTCCTAACAATTCGCTTGCAAGCAATTATAAACTGTTCATTGGCTATTCATTTAATTCAGTATGGTGTTGATGTGTTCTGGTAAATAATAACTGCTGGATAGTCTGAATATACCAGTACAACAGTGGCGGATCCAGGAATTTTCACAAGTGGGGGCCCACTGACTGACCTAAGAGAGGGCCCGCTCCAGTCCCGCTTCAGTGATTCCCTATATAAGCAACCAATTTTTTTCCCCAAAAGGGGGGCCCCGAGCCTCCTGCCCCCCCCCCCCCCCAATCCGCCTCTGTACAATTTGTCTAAAAGGTCAGTGAACTATATAAATAAATACTGAATGGAAAGAGATATACCAACATGGCTATCTACCTTAAAATCAGTATGCAAACTTTAAATAAACATTAGAGATGACATTTTTGGGGGGAGATAAATAATAGCAATCAAAAAGCGCGGTTTATTTGCTTTTTTCATTATTTTTTTTCATGTGCATGTACTGATTATGTGTCATTGATGTATACCCCATATCCTTTGTTTGTTTCTATTATGTTAAGGGAGTTTGTCTCTCGAACTGTGTGGTTGTTGTAAAAAGTTTCCACTTGAGGTGTAATATGTACTTATGGTTTTTATTTAAGTTATAGCGTATGTATTCTTGAGATGGCTATCTTGCATCTTCGCTAGCCAAGGGTTTCGATCCACTCCCGCTCTCTTCACCCTTGGCGGATTGAGCCAACATTTGTGATAACAATGTTGCGCCATCTATCGGAAGATAAAAATCACGCCCATTCCGAATACATTATTCTTGACCGATGGTAGCACTTTAACTCTTCAATTTGGAGATGAAAACACGGTAGCCGTCTAGATTCTACAAACTTGGTAAAGCCGGAAATGAAAATATACGTCAACATTCATGCATTTGTGCATGAAACATACACAGGAACTTCTATTGGTTGATTAAAAACATTCAAGTTGTCATTAAATATAGTCGTATGTTTAGGGATGTAAAGACTTGTTGCACAATAAACACGTGGTAATTGTTTACAAACACTTTCTACATTTACACGTAATCATGTTATATGCGCTTTTTGATTGGATGCAGCGAGTTTTGACTGCAACCAATAAAAATCCTTACCTTGTGTGTCCGAAATTTTATCTCAATCCGCCAAGGGTGAAGAGAGCGGGAGTGGATCGTAACCCTTGGCTAGCGAAGATGGCTATCCTGATGTGTGCTCAATTTAAAGCCAGTTTATACAAAAACAATTTTAATAAGACGCACACCACCTATTTTGTCCCACATTCCTTTCTATGTTATTTTAACTTTCAAACATATATGGGTGACGGGGTCAACATACCGGGGTTTTTTTACACATCAGACCGTATAGGTTACCGGAATTTTGGATACACCAAATTACGTACTTCATATTAGTGAAACAGGCAATATATGAACTGAATTCTGTATTCATTCATCCATTTTTGTATTATTCAAAATTATCAGTCAGAAGGTGTTCTACATGGATCACCAGTCCTTCAACTTTCATTTCATACCAAAATTACCAAAATATATTCTACATAGTTTGAAATTTACACCGATGCGTAGAAACTATTTTGTTTTGAATATGTACTACTTTCTGGTATGCTCGTTTTAACCGGGCCCGAGTTGGTGGTGTTACATCTTGCAGAACCTAACCGAATTATTTGCCTAAACATACGTTGTGTCTTGCCATGTCATTTAGCATATATGTTGATGTGCTCCGTGCCTGTTTAAATGCTTGTATCATTAATTTTGAGTAGTAGTCAACAAAAGTTGTGTACACTACACTTATCCTTTATTGAATGATGTTCCACATTTACATCTAGTTTGATGGGGACCCTTAAAGCAAAAGAAGGCAACAAGGATATAGCTCCCCAAATATGACGAGGAAAAGAATTAACATGGTCAGCAGGGTAATTAATGGCTTGCAATCGTATTCAATCTCTTTCCTACTCAGGTTCTTAGCTGACCAACCTCTGAAAAGTAACTGAATTCTTACAATTTTGTGCTTTTTCAGGTCTTATAATTTTAGTAATGTAAATGAAATAAACTTAATATATTATGTAGCATCCCTTTAGGGACCGACCATTTAACTTCATAAGGGGGGTTATTGTTTTTCCTAAGATAATAAATTTTGATCCCCAATTTGATGAAAACAAATATTGTCAAGCAGATGACAAGAAAAATGTTCGAGCTTTGCGCGAAAAACAATTTCTGACTGAAACAAAAAAAAACAAACAATAACACCCCTCCCCTATTTTGAAGTTAAATGGTGGCTCCCTTACGAACTTTATTAAGGACATTTGTTAGGAAACACGAGTTAATACTTTGAGAATATAACACAATCAACTCATCAAATGTGAAAATAAAATTGTTACATAGAAAATATCTGAAAATAAAAAGAACAACAATAATAGTTTACTCTTGTGAAGAGTTGTCTCATTGGCAATCATTCAACATCTTTTTATTTTATATATATATATATATATATATAAGATAAAAACAAATTAAAAACCCTTTGTAATTTTAACAGACTGTAAATGCTACGTTATGCGATCCAGTTGGCGGTGAGGTAGAATATTAAAATCAATATGAACATTGTTTCAAGTTTTGATTCCAGTGGTTTTAACTTATGCACAAGTTCCTTAACATAGTATAATATATTGTACAATATACAAATATATATATAATGTCATGTCAGTCTTTTTCAGAGTAGAAAAGTGTTCTTTTTATTCCCTATCTGTCATAAAAGAAGAAACCCTGTATGTTTTCTGTCTTGTATGATGTTAGATCTCTTGGTTAAGGGAGCTACCATTTGATTTTTATGAGGGGGGGGGGGGGTTTAGATGTAATCTCTGTCCTTCCTTTTTATTTTTTACTCTATTCGGTCCTGCCATTCCTTTTACTAGTTAATCCTGACTTTTTTTACACAAATTGACATCCTGCCTTTTTTTTTTTTTTGTCAAGATGCTCATCCTGCCTTTTTTTGTTGTTGTCAAGATGCTCATCCTGCCTTTTTTTTTACTCAAAAACTCCTGTCCGGCCTTTTTTTTTCAAATTTCATCCTAGCCCCAGACGTCTACATGTAAGTACAGTTCAACTATTCGAATAACTTCACACCCTTTTTATTGCATTTCTTATTAAGTTTCATTTCTAAGGTAATGAAATATTGTTTTGTTTGTTTTCTGCATAGATCTTTCTTCTGTCGTTTAGTGGCCGCCATCCTTTCTGATTATGCTGCCACTTTGTGTTTGTTTTTCCTGTTTGATTGGAAATTCGTTGACATTCTTTCCTGAAAGCATGTCAAACTTTGAACTAGCTGTCAGTAATTGTGAGTACTCTCAGATCTGTACTTATTTGTTTTTCGTTCATTAATTTGTACATAAATCAGGCCGTTAGTTTTTTGTTTGGATTGTTTTATATTTGTTATTTCGGGGCCTTGTATAGCTGACTATGCGGTATGGTTTTTTTTTATATTGTTGAAGGCCGTACAGTGACCTATAGTTGTTAATTTCTGTGGCATTTGGTCTAGGCATTGGCTACGGTTACATGGAAATGTAACAATAATAAAAATATTATTATTACATTGGAGACTAAATGCCGGAATGCATGGTTGGGTAAGGACCTGTTTAATTACGAATGTAACAATAATTATTGAGGCTACGGTTACATTGCGTTATTGTCACATGAAAAAAAGCAATGTACGATGGGACTAGTAATATGTACTAAATAATAAAAGTTGAGGACATTTATTACATACATTTATAACATACAATTTATTTACTGTAATTTTTTTATTTACAATGACAATTTCTACAAATCCAGTAGAGTGGGGTGCTCATTTTCGCTATATCTTTCCATGTTTTCTTCAGTTTATGTTCAGGGCTTTATGTTTTTGAAGTATACTGATATTTCTATATGAAGATAACTTCAAATGCAAAATATTCTTAGCTTTAAAACGTGTTTGTTTTGAGAAAAATCATTTGAAATGTTGGATTAAAGGGTGTTTGAAATTTCCTGATGTTTTGTCAACGGGGGACATATTCGCTGTTGTAACACATCTATTTAAAACCAAATAACTGCAGCTTTAAACAATATTTATCAAATACATTTCATTATAGATGAATAGCAGACATTTGAAAGGTGTAAAAAACTGAAATTAAGGGCAATCAGTCAAAGAATTACTAAAGAAATACTTCTTTGAAATCGTTTTTTCATTCAGGAAATTGGCTGAAAATCGTTGACCGTTTTTCGGTCTTTTACGGTAAGTGCCGAAATTTGGTCTCATTTTAAAAAATAATCATATTTGTTATAAAAATATAATTTACCGGCATATTTCTTCAATTTCAACCATCCTTTGAAGTTTTTACACCTCAAAATCATAAAACGGCGAAATTGCGTCCAAGGCGAATATGAGCGCCCCACTCTAAGTTGTTTTTAAAGTCCGACACATTTTTGATGAACGAAATTACGTCCTCCACGGATACGTGTACATACATAATTTCTTAGTATTTAAGTTACAGTTAGCAAACTTTGCTTTAGATTATCAATTTGCGTCAAGTTATAAAGCTGTATGAAATGTATGTCTTGATATTGTTTCAGTTTCGTTTAAAACGCATCCCAAGTTTTATTTTTTTCACCATAAACAAAATTGGTCCAAAGTATAATGACAGTAATGTGCAGTTAAATACTTTAAAAAAGTGAAACCATTGAACTATATTTTTCGCCTTTGACAGTCACACTCCTAATCTTGAGTAGTATCTTTAAACACATCAAAACCATTAATACGTAGTAAAACTATTCAAGTTGTACACCATTTGTTGAATAATATTTTATTATTTATCAGTATTAGATTACAAGTATTGTTTAGTACATATGAAAGAATGAAGCAATAAAACTATAGAAGATTTAATTTTAATCAATCTAGCGTACATTGCTGTTTTTCATGTAACAATAACGTAATGTAACCGTAGCCTCACATTTGTAATTAATCGGTTCCTCTCCCAACTTTGCATTCCGGCAATTAGTTTCCAATGTAACAATAATATTTTTATTGCGGGCTATGGATTTTTTTCCCGGACAAACGTTTTTGTTTGCCGTCGGCGAAAAACAATCTATTTTTTGGCCACAAGCCGAAAACAACTTTTTTCTTTCAATTTTAGAATTACATATAGTGGCAGTTGAGGGTCAAACACATTTTTTTTCTCTCCAAAAACTGGAAACAAACTTTTTTTCCAAAAAAATCCATAGCCCCCCCCCCCCCCCCCCCCCAAAAAAAAAAAAATTAGAGTTTTGATCCCAATTTCACGGTGCACTGAACATGGAATATGATAGTCGGAGTGGAGCATTCGTGTACTATGGACACATTCTTCTTCTATTATTATTTTAGTATAGATACGTTCACTTTTGGGGAGATTATGTATATAAAATAATCTTCATAGGTGAAGTGAGTCAACAGGACTAAATTCATCGGAATTTTACTTTTTTCATAAATGAGGCGAGTTGCCAGGACTAAATTCAACAGGTTGTACTCTTTTTCATAAGTGGGAGGGTTGGCAGGACTAAATTCAGCAGGATTTTACTCTTTTTCATAAATGAGACGAGTTGACAGGACAATTTTACTCTTTTACATAAGTAAGGCGAGTTGGCAGGACAAACGTCAACAGGATTTTACTCTTTTTCATAAATAGGGCGAGTTTGCAGGACAAAATTCAGCAGGATTTTACTCCTTTTCATAATTATAAGTAGGGCGAGTTGGGAGGAAAACATTCAGCAGGAATTTACTCTTTTTCATAAGTAAAGGCGAGTTAGCAGGACTAAATTCTGCAGGATTGTACTCTTTTGCATAAAAAGGACTAGTTTGCAGGACAAAATTCAGCAGGATCTTACTCCTTTTCACAAGTAAGTCGAGTTAGCAGGACTAAATTCTGCAGGATTGTACTCTTTTTCATAGAAAGGGCGAGTTGGCAGGACTAAATTCAGCAGGATTTTACCCTTTTTCTGAAGTTGGCAGAACTAAATTCATCAGGATTTTACTCTTTTGCAACATTTGGACGAGTTGACAGGCCTACATGTAGCGGGATGAATCCCATTTTCATAAGTAAGGCGATGTGGTAACATAATTTATGTGGGGCTAGTTTGCTAAAAGTTGAAATTATTTTATCTGGGGAGAATTTGCAGTGTGGAGAGTTGTCTTGCTTCCGTTGAAGATGGACGAAGACTTTCATACTATCTTAACTAGTTTATTTGTGATACATTTACTTATATATAGGTGTAAATTATTTTACACTCAAACGTATTTGTCATTATATGCTTTTTTGACTTCTCTTGTAGAAAATTAAAGTTAGGCTGTCTATTGTATGGTGGCCGGTTAAGGCGGTTTCGCGTTTTCGCCTTTCATATTCTATAGGGCGAAAACGCGAAATCGATCTGATTTCGCGTTTTCGACTTCGCCTTTTCGCGTTTTTGCCTTTTCGATTTTGCGATTTCGCCTTTTCGCGTTTTTATTATATACATGTTATTATATATATATAACATAACATTTTAAATATAATTGGAGACAAGACTACAAAGTATAAGTCATTCAAATGATTGTCATATAAATTTCATATCTGTGGTTTACTTTAAATATTTTCATAAATTAGACAATTCCTTTAATACATTCGTTGTTTCAAATACTCAAGTCATTATCTTTTTAAGAAGTGTCACAATGTAAACTATCATAGGCGGTTTTTGTTGTTGAAATTATAATATTTTGTTTATATACATCTATTGTTTACATGTGTATATATATTAGTAGATTAATTATGTTTTAGTCATGTAGTTGATATTGTATTTAGAGAGCCTTATTTAAAATTGGTTTAATCCAAATGAGTTGCTCTATTTAAATAAAGATATTATTATTATTAGTTGTAGTAGTAGTATTACTGAACAAATTTAAAAACAGATGCATTTGCATAAAATGCCTTGGAGTATACAATTTGCTTGAAATTTGTTAATTAACCAGATTCAGTTTCTCTATTTGTTTTGTTAATCTGGTTCTGACACGGGGAGGATTGTTGTTATTGTCTACCGCATTCAACAGTTTATCCCTTGTCGCTTGGTGTCTCCTGTAGATGAACAAATTTCCATCTTTGAAAATTTGAAATATTAATCAATGCGTTTAGTAATATATGGGAAACACATTCTACATTTACATGAATTTTCTAAAAAATCCAGGTTACTTTTTGTTTAAATTAAAAGAACATGCGACAGATTTATGATATCTTTGCTAAGATCAACCTACGACGTCTTGGATAGTCCTAAGAGGATCATAAGACATGTCATAAAATATTCTAGTATCGTATAACAGGTCTTAGGATAGCTTCGCGAAACCGCCCCAAGTTTTATTTGACAAAAGTCTTATCTCCACAATGTATTAAATTTTAAACTTTTTTCGCACAAGCTATTTAAATATTATTTTTTTTAGATTCACAACAAGAGCATTTAAATGAAATATTATGTATTTTAAGTAACCATGGCCATAATAATGATTAATTTAATTTATTTTGAAATGTCCAAACTATAACTTCCAGCAAATTGTATATTCAAAGGTATTTTATACAATTTGAAATGCATCTGTTTTTAAATTTGTTCAGTAATTGCCAACAAAGAATGTAAAGAAATTGTCTTAATTTATGAAAGTATTAATAATACGTCACAGATATGAAATTTATATGACAATCATTTGAATGACTTATACTTGTCTCCAATTATATTTAAAATGTTATGTTATGTTAACATGTGCATTTTCGCGTTTTCGCCCTATAGAATATGAAAGGTCAAAACGCGAAAACACGAAATGGACTTAACCGGCCACCATACTATTGACTTAAATCTCTGAATATTCATTATATTATTGAGATGTCATAATGGTACTAATTTTGCACATACATTTATGTTCTTTTAATTATGTGGACACAAACATAAGAAAATTTTATTGTTTAAATAATGTTGATGGGCTTCGATAATCAAATGTGTAATAATCCTTAATAACAATTGTAGTAAATATTTTCATTTTAAATTTCAAAATGTTTTTAAATTTGAACAAAATTATAAACATTGCATTGATAATCCCAGCATGAGCCCTTCTCTTTTTTCCGACATGTTTTTATCAGTACAGAATTATGTCCAAAGAGCTGCTTTTTAAATATAACATGAATGGGAATAAAAGGAAAGTTAAGTTTGAAAAAAAAACAGTTTTGTTCATGCGTAAACGCCCATTTTATGAGAGAACGGTACATGTACAATGTATGTATTTGTAATACTTGTTAGCTGTTTTTGTTCATGCGTACACGGCCATTTTATGAGAGTACGGTACATGTATGTATTTGTAATACTGGTTCGCTGTTGCATAAATATTTTATGTAGCTGGTTATTGTCTCATTTAATCGGTGGTCACGTGTTCGAACCAGGATTGGGTCAAACCAACGACTTTAAAATTAGTATTTGCTGGTTTTTATTGTATATGGGCAAAGACTGTTCGGCTTGAAGTCAGAATAAATTGCCCGGGTAGGAAGACATACAATTGAGAATGGAAATGGGGAATGTGTGAAAGAGACAACAACCCGACCAAAGAGCAGAAAACAGCCCAAGGTCACCAATTGGTCTTCAATACAGCAAGAAAATCCTGCAACCGGAGGCGGACTTCAGCTGGCCCCTAAACAAAAATGTATACTAGTTTAGTAAAAATGGACATCACACTACACTCTGAAACATATTCATGAACTAAAATTAAAAAAACATACAAGACTTACAAAGGACAGAGGCTCCTGACTTGGGACAGGCGCAAAAATGCGGCGGGGTTAAACATGTTTTGTGTGATCTCAACCCTCCTTATATACCTCTAGCCAATGTAGAATAAACAAACACATAGCAATACGCACAGTAAAACTTAATCTAAAAGAAGTCCGAGTCCGAATGTCTTCCTACGGACTGTTACCTTTTGAACAAGCATGCTAAAAATGTTTAAAAACGGCTTGGTGTTTTGGTCTTGTATAAAGCAGGGTTTATATTCATATAACATTAATTTGTTCTCATGCTGAACATGCTTTGACTTTGTCGCTTGACTTTAAACAGTTAATCATCATCATCGTCATCATACAATGTAGATGAGTACCCAATATCTTGTGTTCCTATTTTTTATTATGTAACCTGAATAGTCCAGTCGTCATATTCCGCGCACTGCAATAACTCCCTTAAGGAAAACCAATAGTGGATAGAGGGCGCTGAATTGAATATAATTCGAATTATATCACAATTTATATTACATGTACTTCAAGTTTCATCTTTTTTCTGGTGATTATAAATACCAGCTAATATTACTGACAATAACCTATCAATCTCAGAAAATTAGTGACGCGACGGGTGTTTCAATCCATATAGAAACTGCTTGCCTTTCGGAGTATCTGAAGTTCGTCCCGGTTTTGTTAATGCATATATGCATGCTGCTAAATCTTTAGTTTTTAGTTTTCTGCTTTATTTACATTTTAGTCTTTCTTTTGACAGTAGAGTTGTTTGTCTATCTTCTACTTATGTTTTATTACACCTCCATTCCCCTCCATCCCCCCGGCCCCCTGCATTCATAAAACAAGCATTTTTCGTCTGTTTATGCTCGAAACCATGTTCTCTAAATATTTCAAGATCAAATATGTAAAAGCATCATATAGAATGTTGCAGCTTATTATGATACAAACTGCGATTCTGACAAATGATACAAATGAAAACAAATAAAAAAAAACACTACTTTATACATTTAGTATCTAACAATTTTAAGCAGAAAAAACCTCGATCATATCACTTCGTATGTGAACATATTAAGTACAAATGAATATGTAATTAAAAGTCTAGTTGTGTCTCGAACACTCGACCTGTTTTTAAGTTTTTAGCCCTGAATAACAATTCAGTACCACCGAAAACAAGTGTTTCTTCTATTTCCAACGTTTCTCCATCTTTGAGCTTCGGCAAATCTACGATTAAATTACCCAGACGTTGACAAGTCGGATCGGTAACGTATCTTGGACTCGGATCAGTTGAAGTGTAGATCGCACATTCAAGAGTCCTCTCATTCGGATTCAATGCTTGGAAGATCTGCGAGGAGGTATGGCCGTCCTCAACTTTATCGTCGATAGTTGCAAATTTAAAGAAAACATCTTTACAACGATCGGTTCCGCCCATTCGGATTTTCTTTGTTTCCGGATGAATATCCGGATCCCATTCCGGCCAGCTTTGAATCCCATACGTTTTCGTCAAAATTCGCTTCGTTATTTTCTTCTTCTGGTGACCAAATAACACAGCTCCTTTTAAAACAGCCAATCCAGATTCATCCGGAATAATTATTTTTCTGTCTGCACCAAACTTATTTCTGACAGCCATTTGAACAAGCTCGCATTCAGAAAAACCGCCAACCATGATCACATTTTTTAGATCATATAGTTCTGGTTTTTCAAATATTTTACGGAGATGCTGTATCAACTTATCTATTGTAGATTTAAAAAGGTCCCTGAAAATTTCGGCCTTTATATGTAACCTTTGAACTTCAACTGATACGAAGTCTTTGTATTTTGTTGTCTTAATGTGTGAGCTTATGCCACCTCTTAATTTCTTGATTAAGTCCATTAATGTCACTGACATCTGCATAACAATGTCCCTGTTATCGTCTCCTTTTGATTTGACTGATCTTTTCTTGATTTCAAATTCATGCAAGAGATGGAAATAGTCTTCTAAATCTTCTTCTTTCAACCCATCAATTACATCCGCGCCAAATAAATCTTTCATAAAGTCTAGAAATGCTTGGTCTACGGCAGTGCCTCCCCAGGGGCCGCCGCTAGGAGGTATCACTTCTTCTAATGTTTCGTCTCTTTGACGCTGATGAACTGTAATATCAACTGTACCACCTACAAGGAGATTAAAAAAATATTTATTACGTTTTTGTTAGATGTATTTTCTATTAGTATCCATCTGACGAGTTAAGCCTTTTTCAACTGATTTTAATAGTTTGTTCTTATATTGTACTGTTTCCTCACTGTTCCAGGTTTAGGGGAGGATTGGGATCCTGCTATCATGTTTAACTCCGCCACATTGTGTATGTAGTATGTGCCTGTCCCAAGCCAGGAGCCTGTAATTCGGTGGTTGTCGGTTGTTGTTGTGTTACATATTTGTTTTTCGTTCCTTTTTGTAAACTTTAAATGGGCCGATGATTTTCTATGTTCAACATTAAATTGTTTCACATTTGTAATTTGGTAATATTTTATAGCTGACTAAACGGTGCGGGCTTTGCTAATAGTTGAAGGCCGTACGGTGACCTATATCTGTTTATTTCTGTATCATTTTGTCTCATGTGGAGAGTTGTCTCATTGGCAATCATATCATATCTTCTTTTTTAAATATGCTACTATATAGATATAGGAAGATGTGGTGTGAGTGCCAATGAGACAACTCTCTATCCAAATAACAATTTATAAAAGTAAACCATTATAGGTCAATGTACGGCCTTCAACACGGAGCATTGGCTCACACCGAACAAAAAGCTACTATACTTCAGATTTCCTATTACATGTATTAATAAATCTGAAATAATTGTGGTTGTTTGTTTATCTTTGATCGTCATCAGCCGTATGGATGTACTTATAAATGCATGTGAGGTTTAGGAATACTTGTCAGATGATCAGAATCCTTGGTTTTTTTTCATAAGAAACATGGTAAACTATTTTGACCCATTACACCCACTTTTCTTTTCACAAAAAAGTCATTATCAAAATTTAAGTAAATGCAAGCTTTTCTTCCCTACGATCTGAGACCCAAATAATGGCTATGCTATATACATGTACAAGGTAAAAGTCCAAATCAGCCGGCCATTTTTCTGGCTAAAAGTGACAATTTTGAACTCTAGATTTTTAATTCCATGTAAGTACATCCTTAAAGAAAATGGAAGCGAGTAAGAAAACAATTATACCTTGACCTTAACCTACCTCCAAGGTCAATGACCATGAACTTCATTCCAGGTTTGATTGTTTGAAGAAACTTGTTCTGTTTTTTGTCAACGTCTAGCCTCAGTTCATGACAGTATATAGATGCCGCCTCAGGTTCCAATGCTAAGGTCAACTGGTCTTTGGCTATACCGGCCTGAATTTTAAAGTTAATGTTCGTTAGGTTTAAACCAATTATGAAATTAATAATCGTTTCTCTTATATATTCTACATGAAGATTTGAAAAGAAAAATATCCCTTAAATGACACTAGAAAGGGTTTTTTTCTTCCTTAATTTTTCTATCGTCTTCATCAGCATTGATTTATTTGTTGAATAATGGAGAACATGTTGTAAATAAAGGAAATCAAAAACATCTTGTTCATATAATTATGAAGCTACAAAATGTACAATGATGTCTCCCTTTTAAAGAAATATAAAAAAAATAGGAAATCCTTGTCTGGCATACGAACTATGACCCTGCTATCTGACTTACATTCATATCATTTAAGAACAAATCAATCTAATTTAAGAACAAATCAATCTAATTTAAGAACAAATCAATCTAATTTAAGAACAAATCAATCTAATTTAAGAACAAATCAATCTAATTTAAGAACAAATTAATCTAATTTAAGAACAAATCAATCTAATTTAAGAACAAATCAATCTAATTTAAGAACAAATCAATCTAAAATCGGATATTTATGTTTAAAAAATATATATGTACTGATCATTTCTTATTTGTAAAAAAATAGGTCTAAAGAAATAAAATATATTACTTTACTTAAGGAGAAAAGGGGAAAACATCCAATAAGATTTTTTTCTTTGTAGAAATAAACAAATTGCCTATCGATAAAGTAACCGTTGCTTTTTTCTATTATAATTACTAATTAACCTTTTCAGCAGCTTTTCTCATAAAGAACTTTGCTTGGTCAGCCCATATAGCCGGTACTGTCAATACATATTGTACGTCCTCCTCTTTCGTTGATAAAAATCTGCTTTGCAATTTCTTTATAACTTCTTCTTTCAAATATTTGATAGACATACAAAATACATCTAGTGCCTTCATTTTCTTGCCACACTCCTCCTCAATTTCTGTATCTAGTGATAATCTCTGAAATGTATAATGCACTTTCATATATCCAAAATATTAACCAAGTTAATATGTACTCTTATTAAACATCAATCAATCAATCATCTTTCCATTTTTAATATATAAATCAGAATAATTATACATCCACGAACTTTAGAATGAAACTTACCGAACTTGTATTAACCATGTGAAACATGACAGATGCTACTGGTGGAGCGAGATCTGCTTTTCTTTTCAGAGCATCTGTCATAATATCATATTTTAGGTGGGGTTTGTGTTGCTAAGTCTTTGGTTATTATTCATTAATTTATCTTAATAACTTGCTTGTATTTAAGTTGTGTTTTTGTCATGACATTGCCATTTTTTCTTCGGCTTATAATGAGCTTTGGATGTTCCAGAGGTATCGTTTACCTCGAGTTTTTTGGTATTATGAATATAATCTGATTGAATTAAAGACTCTTTGTCCACGATTTTGATTTCAGTTTGGACTTGCCCTTCAACACGCATGATCGGATATTACATTGAATTTCCTATTCTGAACGAATTTAGCTGTAGTTTTACACCCAACATGTCAATAGCACGCTACACCTTTAAGTTAGCAAAATATATCCTAAAAAGTAAAATCACAAATATATCAAACTCCGAGGAAATTTCACACGGAAAGTCCCTTATCAAATGGTAAAATCAAAAGCTCAAACACATCAAATGAATGAATAACAACTGTCATACTCCTGACTTGGTACAGGCATTTTCGTATGTAGAAAATGGTGGATTAAACCTTGTTTTATAGCCAGCTTAATCTCTCATTTAAAGTTCACGTTCTGGAACAAGCCAAGCAGTTCGTCAAATAAGTGTACACAGCCTATAGATAAAGGAAGCTGTGGTATGAGTGTCAATGAGACAGCATAGTATGTTATATGTAAAAATCTAGGCTGAAATAAATAAAAATCATTGATAGACACAGTTATATAGTTCACGTTCACGGGATGTTGGCGTGTAAAAAATGTCGCATACCAACCTCGTTGTGTAAGGTCATCTTGAAACGTCGAAAATAGTAAAATTCGTCCATTGATTCATCTGGGATGATATCCTGTATGTATTTATTATCGGCCTCATATCCAAATGCTTTAAACTTTTGTTGTTTGTCCAGCAGCACAGTCGTTGGTGTCTTGCTTGAGGTTAAATCAGAACTTTTCCAATCGCACGTGTACACCGCTATTTGGTCGTCTCTTGTTGAAAAAGCAAAGCCAGAATAAGTTGTCCCAAAGTCGATTGCCGCCACAAAAAGCTTCGTAACATCCATCTGTTTGTCTAAACACAACAAAGATTGTTTTAATATTTTATACTTGTAAAGAAACACTAAACATTAAAACCTGAATACAATAATTTTAATAACGAACAAATGATTAAAAAAATAATCATTACGTCATGAGTTATGGATAATTGGTCGGTTAACGTCCAGTGGCAAATATTTCATGCATAATTTAAGGACTAAATATTTTGAATTTTATTGGTGTATAAGGTTAATTGAAAATTTATTGTATTCATGTATTTAGTCAGTTATTGCTTTACCCTAATGGATGTTATTTTGCCATACAGGTTAAATCAAATACTTTAATGTTAATTTTAATTTTAATGTGCGTATTGTTATGCGTTTACTTTTCTACATTGGCTAGAGGTATAGGGGAGGGTTGAGATCTCACAAACATGTTTAACCCCGCCGCATTTTTGCGCCTGTCCCAAGTCAGGAGCCTCTGGCCTTTGTTAGTCTTGTATTATTTTAATTTTAGTTTCTTGTGTACAATTTGGAAATTAGTATCGCGTTCATTATCACTGAACTAGTATATATTTGTTTAGGGGCCAGTTGAAGGACGCCTCCGGGTGCGGGAATTTCTCGCTACATTGAAGACCTGTTGGTGACCTTCTGCTGTTGTTTTTTTTTTCTATGGTCGGGTTATTGTCTCTTTGGCACATTCCCCATTTCCATTCTCAATTTTATTGTAATCATAGATAGGCAGAGCGATGCAGGAAACCACAAATGGTATTACAATTTAGCAATATAACCCAAATTAAAAAAAAACTATAGTATTGGTTTTCGGAACTTTAATCTTGTCATTTGAAACGACGACCAAACTTTAGAAGTGTCTTTTTTTTTCAATTATGTATTTTACATTATCAATATGCGAGTTTCGAGTTTCAAATGATCTACCGTCACACTAAATACAGTGTATCCAATCTGCAGCACGTGCAGCTTTTACCATAGCGGTGACGGTAAAAAAAAAGTGTTCCGAATAAAAATCAAAATAACAAAAAATAAAAAAAATCTTAATGTCGTTACTAAACTGGTTGAAGACGAGTTCTTTAAAAACAACAAATGCTAATCGATAAAATAGTTCATTGACCAAAAATATAATAATTATTTATAATTAATTTAAACAAAATCATGAAGCGACTTTTCTATGGAAGTCTTTAATGTATTAAAGGCAATTCATGATTTTCATTTATCTTTAATAAAAGTATGAAATTATGATTTTTTTGGTATTGTTTGAAAATATTTTTTTCGTGTTTCTTTTTCTGATTATGATCAGCATTGTCTGGTTGTATGCTAGCCGTGTTCCATTGATTCTAGTGCGGTAGGCCGTGGGTTCGAACCCCGGTAGGTCAAACCAATGACTTGAAAATTGGTAGAATAATGTGTCCAGGAAGGTTGACATGTTTTCCAGCGGAATGTTTACAGGACTGAGTTCAATATCGTAGCAGCTACGTAGTTGCTACAAAGCTGCTATCAATATCTATGTAGCAGCTAGTCTATAGCTACACGTTCAATAGTCATAATCTACGTAGCAGCTACGATATTCAACGCAACCCTGGTAACTTGTGACATTAGTACGTCAAAAATATAGTTAAGTAACAATGTTGGTCTAGTCTTCTCTGTACCTATTCGTTTGAAAACCTGGGAACGGGCTACAATAGGTGATGACAGGCTTTGTGGGCTTGCCATGCTCCATGTGCATAGGAATGATACAGTTGACAAAGAACGTGTGTTGAAGCTTTTCGATAGTACAGGTCACAGGAGAATCGGAAAGTTTTGGTTGACCAACAGAGATTAACTTTAATATTGAAACTTGTTTTGTTACTT
This sequence comes from Mytilus edulis, assembly GCF_963676685.1. NCBI lineage: Eukaryota > Metazoa > Mollusca > Bivalvia > Mytilida > Mytilidae > Mytilus > Mytilus edulis. Next base: position 72,848,047 of record NC_092351.1, read on the forward strand.
ACTAGGCTGGCTAAAAAAAAAAGCTCTTTCTGTTATATATATTTTTTTTTTCATTTTTTTTTATTATAAATACATTGACCTCTCCCATAGTAATGCTGAAATAAGCTTCTCCCGTTTCAGGCACCCGAACCACCCAAAAAAGTATTTTCGCCTCGCTTCGCCTCGCTTCGCTCGGCTGAAAAAAAGGCGACTTGCCTCACTTCATTTGGAGCTGCACGACGGCCTTGATTACACGTGAAATTATTGACTCTATATATTCTGACTGGACATTTGTTGCAGTAAATTCTATAATACGTAAATAAGACTCCTGAAACCAACTTGTTCTAATCAGAATGAAATACCTTAAAGTTTGATGTCTATCAAGTAACAGTTTATAGTATTGTCATTCTACACAAAACATCGACTGCAAAATTCAGGAAAATGTTCAATAAGGTACATTTGTCACGTTGTTGTACTACTTCGGCATTGACTGAGCTGTAAAATATATATGTCATCAAATTAAGATTGAGCAACATCTTATTTACTTTTAACATTATATTTTATAAGGTTAATAGCTGTCAGTTAACTGCGAGTACTCTCAAATCTGTTAACTGTCTTTTTGTTGTTGGGATGTACAAGTACCCGGCCACGTCCACTTGTATTTTTGTCCATCTGATGAGTTAAGCCTTTTTCAACTGATTTTTGTCGACTTAAGTCGAAAAAGCGAGACATAGCGATCCTACATTCCGTCAGCGTCGCTGTCGGTGTCGTCGGCGGCGTCCACAAATATTCACTCTGTGGTTAAAATTTTTGAAATTTTAATAATTTTCTTAAACTATCCTGGAATTATACCAAACGTGGACAGAGGCTTGTTTATGTTCATAAAATAGTATCCAGAAGTAAATTTTGTAAAAATAAAATTCCAGTTTTTCCATATTTAATTAAAAATAGACTTAGTTTTTCTGCCAGGAACCATTACATTCACTCTGTGTTTAAAGTTTTTAAAATTTTAATAACTTTCTTAAACTATCCTGGAATTCTACCAAATTTGGACAGAAACTTGTTTATGATCAGAAGATAGTATTCAAAAGAAAATTTTGTAAAAATAAAATTTCATTTTTTCAGTATTTTATTTATAAATGAACGTAGTTTTTTCTGCCAGGAAACATTACATTCACTCTGTTGTTAAAGTTTTTAAAATTTTAATAACTTGCTTAAACTATCCTGGATTTGTACCAAACCTGGACAGAAGCTTGTTTATGATCATAAGCTAGTATCCAGAAGTAAATTTTGAAAAAATAAAATTCCCAATTTTTCTGCATTTTACTTATAAATGGACTTAGTTTTTCTTCCAGTTAACATTACATATATACAGTCTGCCGTTAAAGTTTTTAAAACATTTTTAAGATTCTTTTTAACTATCCTGGATTTTTACCAAACTATGACAGAAGCTTCTGAAAACCAAAAGAGTATCGAGAGGAATATATTTTTATTGATTTTTTTCATCATTTTGTAGAGTGTGTGATTAACAGCAAAAGTAAGCGAGACACTGGGTTCCGCCGAACCCTTACAAATTTTTCTTATGTTGTACTGTTATACCACTGTCCCAGGTAAGGGGAGGGTTGGAATCCCGCTAACATGTTTAATCCCGCCACATTATGTATGTATGTGCCTGTCCCAAGTCAGGAGCTTGTAATTCAGTGGTTGTCGTTTGTTTATATGTGTTAAATATTTGTTTTTCTTTCATTTTTTTTTTAAGAAATAAGGCCCGTGTTAGTAAATTTTCTCGTTTGATTTTTTTTACATTGTCTTTTCGGGGCCTTTTATAGCTAACTATGCGGTATGGGCTATGCTCTTGTAGAAGGCCTTACGGTGACCTCTAGTTGTTAATTTCTATGTCATTTTGGTCTCTTGTTGAGAGTTGTCTCATTGGCAATCATACCACATCTTCTTTTTAAATTAAACTTGTTCGAAGGTGCCAAACTTCCTATATAATAATAATAATAATAATAATAATATTTTATTCAATAAAATATCAAGCATATTTATAATTACAATACACAAAATATACGATACATAGACAATACTAACACATAATATGGTAAAATATACTGGCATTTTATGAGTGCAGTATCCTTAAGTGTATAAAACAATTTGCATATATATACATATATTATCCTAACCTTGAAGTGGTATAACGGCACAACACAAGAACAAACTTTGCAAAACAAATATAAGAGACAATCACTCAAAATAAACATGCTACAAAGTTCTGAGAACAGGTACATACATTGAATAGGGGGGAGGTAAATATGTTTGACGGTGCTATGTCTATTTACATTCTATAATGAAATTAAATCTTTAGTCGTTAACCTTTGTCGGGGGTAATACCAGGGGTTAATACCATGAATACCATGCATGTAGACCTCGTACGTCCTTTGGTTGTCAAGTGTTGTCTCATTGGATGATACCCATCATTGACGTTCGTTCTTACTCCACTCATGATCATTATATATATAGAAAAATAATTCTATATTCCTTGTGAAGCTTTAGTGTTCCAGGGGATTTAAGACGTGCACGAACTAATTTAACAAAACGAAATTTTGCGTTGCATGGTTTAATGTATTACTTAAAAGAAAACACATTACATATTACTCTCAGAGATTTCTTCTATTTGACCGGTTAAAAGTCAATTATAAGTGCAAGATATATATGATAATGAGGATAATTATCATGAATATAAAATGATAAATTGCAGTACACACCTGAATTATTTCTGTTGCACAATCGTCCTTTTCATTTTCAGCTCGGAGGAAGTAAAATAGAAACACCGATTATAAATAGATTGCAAGCACGTTTAAAGGGAAATAATCCAATTGAAAAAATGTACTAAAATCGCCTTGAAGAATCTTTAATGCTATTTTTATCTCCAGATTTTTATATGCATTTGTTAAAAAAAACCAATTTAATTTCATTTTGCCTAAACATCACTTAAATTTTATTTATTTAACGATTACATAATAAAAGGGTGAATTAGGGTGAATTTATTGTAGGGTCTCAAAATTCGGTTTTAGATGCACATGCAGGCACTTGTCTCAGAAAAAAAATTCCTATATAAAGGTATGTAGGAGAAAAAAATCTGAGACCGACGAGTGCCTGTGTTTAGATGCAGCAAAAAATGGGGGAGGGGATTCTCAACATTGGATTTTGTGTGCATACCCCATTCTTATTCTATGAATTTCATACTCAGCGTTAAACATGCAATCAAAATTCAATTTGTATTGAATAAGAGTGATTTAATGTATTCAAATGTAGTTAACATTTTATTATTAGATGTATATATATGTCTATTTAGTAATATGTGATATTGTGCATCTGGACACTGATGTCTATTAATTAATATGTCAAAAACTGTATACATATATCCTAGAAGCTGTACGTACAGTACTTGCTTTTGGAATAAAGTATTATTATTAGAAATCTAGAAAAAAAGTTACGACCAATAATTTTCTATTAAAAATTATAACTAAGTTGTACTGTTGCAGATTTCAACCACATCCGCATTTGCTTGTATATTGAAGTTAAATAAAAATCACATTCCACATATGTATTTCATTGCAAAATTGTCTGAAATGAATTTCCAGTGATGCGTCTGTATACATAATACATACCTTTATATAGAAAAAGACCATATCGTGCACCTTGTAATAAGTATTTATGTATTGTTTATATAGAAGCGTAGAAGTTATGCTAGATTTATAAATACATGAAAGCTGCATATACGATTACAATTTAATAGAAATTAATGTTTAAAATAATACCTAGTTAAACATCGGATACATTATGATCCTTTATGTGTTAGTTACTATGGGACTCAAAGGAAAGGGTTCATTCTAAGGTTGAATCAGGGATGTTAGTCCCGCCCCCACCCCTAAAGTCCCCCTTATGTAAAAAAAAATGGTTGGTTATTGAAGTAATCACTTAAGCATGACTGAAGCGCCCCCTTCTTACTACTTGTTTGGCTTTATAAATATTTTGATATGAGCGTCACTGATGAGTCTTATGTAGACGAAACGCGCGTCTGGCGTACTACATTATAATCCTGGTACTTTTGATAACTAATTAGGCAGTCAGTGGGCCACTATTTATGAACATTTCTGGATCTGTCAATGTAGTTCATATATAATATTACCTTTTTTACAAGTAAGATTGTAATACATGTATGCTGTAATTTATCTGATGAACTATTTATTGACCTTTAAATGTATGTCAGGCTGAGATCTCAGGTTTAACAAAGCCGATTGAATCAATAAATCTCTTCCTATGAACACGGGTTTCATTTCAATCGGATGTTGAAATATTTTATAATTCATTTATAAAATAAGATGCATAACGGAATTGCTATTTGAAAACATTGAGAATGGAAATAAAATATATGTCAAAGAAATAACAACCCGACCAAAGAGCAAATAATAGCCGAAGGCAACCAAGAGGTCTTCATCATCGCCAGTATATGGTATTGAATGTTACAGCCGATTGCATTGAGTGTGTAGGTAAAGGTGGTATCTTTGGTTAGCTTTCTTTCTAGCTGAACCGTGAAGTCATTATAATGTCAGGTATACTACCATCCTTTCGAAGCAGTATAGGCCTTCAGATAGATAGATTGGTTATCTGTCGGACTAGTCTACTCTCAAAGGAGGGTGGTTTACCTTACTTAATAATGATTTCACGGTGGTTCAGCTAGCAAGCAAGCAAGAAGATATTACCTTTACCTACGCTCTTAATACAATCGGCTGTAAATGTATTTATATTTTGAAATTAAGTATCTCTCTTAGTCCTCTGTTTGTGAACATGTGTGTTCATTGATGCCCTTTTTTTTCTCACCTCATGATCCATTTGATAAATGTTTCTTCCCAACGAACAGTTGTGTTCCATTCTCTCTGCTTCTTGAACCTTATTGGAACTCAACAGTCATGTCAGACATCAAGTTTGAACCTATGGTGCTAAAAAAATGTTACAAGTAAACCTTAATTATTTCCAATCCGTGGTAACTCATGAATTTCTCGTGGTTTGTAATGGATCACCAGTTGCTAGATACAAAAACGGAGGGTACAGAGGGCATGTACTACCCCTTGTAAAGGAAACATTTATATATGATAACTAGTCATTTAATGTTTTGGATAAATAATCAATTTCGAGAAGTACGCCTCCTTTTAAATCCTAGCCTGGATCCGCCCCCGGTTACAAAACGCATAGTGACTTGTCGTATCATAATTTTGAAACGAAAAAGAAAAAAATTATTAGCATTCCTTTAATGGTAGATGTACTGGTCCCTTGTCCCATTTAATCGTTCTGTGACTTAACAGTATTTGTGATGATGAATCTGACTCGAGATCATTTCTGCAGAGTACTAAAAACAAATACTAAATTTAAATACTTAGTCTAGAATGTTCATTTGACGAACACTTGTTACATGAATGAAGAAAAATACAACTTTGCGTAGGCTGAATTTTAGTTCATTCATTGGTATATAGTCGGATACATCGTCACCGGAAATTTTCTATAAACAATAACAAATACATGTTATTGTACATGTATGAAGTGTTTCCTTATCCGGTTTGGCTGTTACGATGCGTGGGTATACTGAAAAACAATAGACCCGCACCAATTGTGTTAAAATCTTGTAATATATAACAGTATGGCTTTATTTTTTGAATTAATTATTAATTTTAACCTTGTACAAAAATTCGGCTAATGAGTTTTTAACACCATTCACCAGTCATGAAAAATGAAAAAAAAAATGAGAGAAAAAAAATAGTGAGTAGAGCTTATTTGAGGAAAAAAGAGTTTTGTCTATTTTAAAACCGCATTTCTTCAAAATAAACATTATATGTCCATTCTATAGAGAAAAAATACTATAAGAATGAAATTTAAGGATTTTAAAAACAAATTGTGAGTAAATGCCTCAACAGTTTTCAATTTCAGGCACTTTGATGAAAAAAAACATGACAAGGAAGAGAAAAGGACAAAAGTATATAAAACAAATGCACAGACAAACGCCTTCTCAAAAGTTCCCTTATTCTATACGTCTGTCAACCCTGGATATAGTATGTTAAGATGTGGCGCGTTATTCTTGTTACTCAGTATACGCTTTTATTTGTTTAAATTTATATTATACTTATTTCGTGACTCAGTCTAAATATATGAAGTTTATTCAACATGGTCATGTAAGTTTCCATTATCTTATGCTTTATATTATCACATATACAATATGTATACTGCCTTAATACAAATTTAGTTACATTTATGTGTTTATCAGAAATATTATCTACACGTTTTTGTGTCTCATTGTATAACCATTCTATCTTAAATGTAAACATAATATCTTCTGATTGTTTGTGTTGATCGGCTGATGTCATATCAACGCGTTTCTTATCATTTTTTTTTTAAATCTTGCCAATTGTCGAAACCATGAAATGTAAAGTAAAATGTTGTGCATTGACCCATTGTTGATTACAACTACTATATTTGGACTCTTGTGAATAGTTGTCTCGTTGGCAAGCATAGTTTTCTTTTTAATTATAACTAACTTCGTAGATGGGGATGATACGCTTTTGAGACAAAAATAGCATTATAACGACACAGTTTTTATACCGCATTTTGACAATAAAATTGAGAATGAAAATGGGGAAAACTCCGAATTATACACAAGAAACTAAAACTAAAAATCATACAAGACTAACAAAGGCCAGAAGCTCCTGACTTGGGACAGGCGCAAAAAAGGGGCGGGGTTAAACATGTATCAATGTAATTTCAGTAATGATCGAGGCCAAACAAAATTTCTTTTGTTAATTTGATTTGTTGAATTTCTGACTCATTGTCAACTAGCTTTTATTCATAGCTAATGATCAGCAAACTTTATTGGTTTTCAACATAAACAAATGCTTTGCATCTTTAAAAGATCTCAATTTCCCTCTAATTATGAGGATGAACTTCTCTATCTTGTATCTCAAGTTCAAAACATAACAAAGTGTTCACATACTTCCGATTGCACTCGCTTGACACAGACTTGATTTTAACAATAAAATCACAAGTATGTTAGGAGTTTACTTTTTTTATTAGGTTGTCTGTAACTTTCTACCATTAATACACATTTTAAATACATTTAAAGGCTAAAAGCAACACAAATTGATCATACGCCGGTTCTGATATGTGGGTTGCAATACTACATTTTTGTACATGCAAGTTTTGTGAAAGTAGCAATCTTGTTAGGAACACTTGACAAGATTCGTCCATTTTTTTTTCTCTCACCACTTTCTCATGAAGAGAGAGAGAATATGAGGGTCTATTTTTCTTTTCTTCCCCCACTTTTTCTGAGAAGAGGTGGACTTTTGTAACTTATGTGTATTGGTGTATTTGCATTAATATCAAACTATTATGTTGAAATCGATTAAAACTTGATTGAACTCATATATATTTCAGGTGCTAACTTTATTCTACTGTGAATCTCTAATCATACAGAAATGGACGATCAAAAAAGGAAGAAGATTTTATGTGAGGAACTAACCACATTACGGACATACCATCAGCTAGAACGAACAAAAATGTCAATAACGATAAATGACTTGATTTCTTACTGCGAACAATGTAGATCAGCCGACATGTTATTAGTTCCCTATGAGGCACGTCCAATAGGACCGGAAAGCCAACGGACATGTTATGTGAACATTTTCTTTGGAGGTTGTTTATCTGGACTGTGCGGTTGCGCGAAATGATCACGTGACATGTTTAACAAAACTATTGATAGATTGGATTGTAGTACATTATTTTTAAAAATGGTTATTTCCTCATTTTTTCTTCATTTTTCTAGTTATTAAAATTGAGAATGGAGATTGGAATGTGTCAAAGAGACAACAACCAGACCAAAGAGCAGATATCAGCCGAAGGGAAGTCTGGCTAAACCTGTAGAATTCTGACAAAAAACGAGCCAATACACACACCATTTTACTGTGATATGTTATAAAACAAATAGATTTATTTGCGATTCATGTAAACTCATTGACCTGGTTTTAACAAATAAATGTACGCCTTAATATATGTTGCTAAATGAAAATAGGAAGGTGTGGTACAATGTATGATTGCCAACGAGACAATTCTGTACGAAAGACCAAATGACATGACATTAGTTAACATCTATAGGTTATGTAATACTATGGACTTAAACAAAGATTTAAACCCATACCGCTTAGACAGCTTCATGTATAAAAGTATTCTAATTTAAAAAGACAAATGTGAAACAATTCAAACGAGAAAACTAACGACCTTATCATGATACAAAACAATGACCGAAAAACAAATATGACACACAGCAACAAACGACAATCACTCAATTGAGTTGGGAAATGCGCATTAAGAATGTGGTGGTGCAGTGCCATTCCCCCCACTTATTACGGATAGTGGTGTAAGAGTACAACAATAAATATCAGCTGAAAAGGGATCAACACCTCAGATTGATACAAAACAGGAAAAAAACACATACCGTATGAATTCCAAGTTATGAATATTCATGATCTTACATCCAAGTGATACCGTTGTGTTATTATATTATGACATTGCGTTTCTTCAATGATTTCATATGACTTTCTCACACTAAATCCGTTTTAAATGTATTTATTATAGATAGTACAGTACCATAGTCTTGGAAAATATGGTTTAACTATTTGTTGTAATCGTTTCGTATTAGCTACCAGTAACAGCGAGTACTGTTATACCGATGTTTGTACCTATTACTTATGTGTTAGTTGGGTTATTTTTTTGTGTGCATCGTACCGATTGTGTGAGTTAATCCATTCTTAAACCGGTTTTTTACAACGTGTTCGTATTTTGTGCTGTAGCATCTCTGTTCTAGGTTAGGAAGAGGGTTGACCACTCATAAGCATTCTTGAATCTACCACATTCTCGGTCTGTCCTTAGCCAGAAGGACGGGGTGGGGGTCTTATTCTACTTAAGGAATGACTGTTATATTTTTTCTGTCTATTCGAAATAACATAAAAAGTTTGGTGCACACTGAATAACGCGCGTAGCGGGTTATTTAACAGTGTGCACCACATTTTTTATGTTATTTCGAATAGACAGAAAAAATATTACAGTCATTTCTTATAATTTAATTTTAAATTCCATTTTAAACCGTAGAAAACCATGAAAAAACGTTGATGACGTCACGGTCACCTGACTAAATTATGTCTATGGGCTCATAACAAAATAACGTCAGCCAATCAGAAGACGCGTTACATCCAAAATTAAATTATATAAAGGTATATACAGATGTGTCGCTGGAATGGGTCTTTTTTTTTTGACACATCAAATACATCAATGGGTTGCGATTTCACCAAAGTAATATGTCAATTGTTCAATAATTTTCATCTCTTGATTAGATTTTTGTATAAATGTTGTTTTATCGTTTAAATTCAAGTCAGGATTTAAAAGAAATAAATATGGGATAAATGAGGAATATATAAATGGGTTATGATTTTTCCTTGAAATATGTTTATTGGTCAGGATTTCACAAGACTACAATATACATGTATGAAGGGGGGTTGGAATCCCAGCTGCACATCTGTATCCATAAATCCATGTTGAGACCACCCAAATACGCACCCCGGTGGCCAATAGCATGCACTTGATAAGTGGTTGTCATTGATTTATGTCTGTCATAATGGTATTTCGTAAATTATATTGTTTACATTCTGCCGTAAGCATGGTAAGTGTTCTCGTTTGAATTTCTTTTTTAATTGTTCATGCAGAACCGTTTATTGCTAACTGTACGGTAAAAGTTTTTTTTAATGAATGAGGGTTTTAACGTGGCTTATATTTGCTTTTCTTCTTCTTGAAATCTAGTATATAGTTGACTTATTTTATAACTAATGTAATTTAAATATTTATTTAATATCGGTTTAGAATTAGCTTCTCTTATTGGATAACAAGAGGCCACACGATATTCTTTATTCTTCAGTAATAATTTCCATCGGTCCAGAAAACTGGTCGTTAACAGATGTTTCAATGTTAATGGCCGGTGGGGCGTGGTTTCTCTGTCTAAGAGATGTCCCTATGATTAAAATTTATTTTCTTTTCAATTTTATATTGAAGTCGTTGAATTCTTTAATAACCATAATATTTTCTCGGGAATTATGAATTATAGAAACTTTATTTGTATTCCTATACTGAAAAATTGCACTTAAATGAATGACAGTGACTTAAAGTTATCACTATGACTGGTCTTCTATCTTTCCTATAGAAATAAGTCGAGTTTGCTTTGAACATTTAGCATTTATGTATGTGTATATTCAAAAACATGGTTCCTCAATGAAATAAACATAATAGTCATTAAAGAACTGGTCATTATCGTGATTCAAAGACTGCCTGTAGGACAGTGGGATTGACTGCGACAGCGAAAATGCCCTCGCCTATTACTCAGTACTTATCGCTCTCTTAGTCTACACCCCTGTTCTGTTGGCAGTTAATGATGATCCGTTTTTATGCCCCACCTACGATAGTAGAGGGGCATTATGTTTTCTGGTCTGTGCCTCCGTTCGTCCGTCCGTCCGTCCGGTTAAAGTTTTTGGTCGAGGTAGTTTTTGATGAAGCTGAAGTCCAATCAACTTGAAACTTAATACACATGTTCCCCATGATATGATCTTTCTAATTTTAATGCCAAATTATAGTTTTGACCCCAATTTCATGGTCCACTGAACATAGAAAATGATAGTGCAAAGTTCAGGTTAAAGTTTTTGGTCAAGGTAGTTTTTGATGAAGTTAAAGTTACATCAACTTGTTTAATTCCAAATTAAAGTTTTGACCCCAATTTCACGGTCCACTGAACATAAAAAATGATAGTGGGATTGGGGCATCCGTGTACTATGGACACATTCTTGTTAAATATTAAAGTAATATGTATTCCTCTCATATTAAACTTTATAATATTCGTTTAGATGTTATTACGTAATACACACAAATGTGAGATTTTTTTTTATACAATTTGGAGTTAAACTTTTCAGTTAAAAATTTATCTGATGAAGAAAAGTTGATTTTTTATACTCAATCCATCAACATCATTACAAGTAAATAAATTAGGGTCTTACATCAAAAAGTCATTAGAACTGAGTACAAGAAACACTGGACTATTTGCTGTATGTAGTTGAATGATTGTGTATATATATTTGAATTTAAGTTATATTGTTTATCTATTTATTATGTCAAAACTTAATATTTAAAGTTGATACGCCAACACATATTGGAAATCTAATAAACCAGGAAGGATATACTTGACGACATTGTCGTTTGTGATATAAAAAAAAAAGATTGCCATTTTTGTAAAAACAAAACATTCAAATCAAAGGCGTGTTTAGGATAAATTACTAATGCTTAAGAACAGATTATGGTAAGCTTTAATTGGAATGATAATAATAAAAAAAAAAATGTCTCATTTCTAAAGTAAAATGTATTGGAAGTAGTTAAATGAAGAACTTTGATATTACGTGAATATTTCTGTATTGGCCTTGTTTTTGGTCCGAGGCTTGCTGTTTTGGCCTGAATTATAATTCTAAAATGCCCTGTACCAAGTCAGGGAAATGGCCATTGTTATATTATAGTTTGTTTCTGTGTGTGTTACATGTTAATGTTGTGTTTCTGTTCTGTCGTAGTTCTCTTATATTTAATGCATTTCCCTCAGTTTTTGTATGTAACCCGGATTTGTTTTTCTCTATCGATTTATGAATTTCGAATAGCGGTATACTACTGTTGTCTTTATTTAATATCAACAATTTTGAAGGCAATATAAATTGCGAAAGAACATTTGGGCATACGTCTAATAGGTAGTAATACATCAAATACAACACAAGGGCAGTTATACATGAACACAGAATGAGAGCTCATTCCTGCCCATCATCAGGTGTCGTGATGATACAGACTTAAATTAATTACGTTCCAACTGACTTTTCATTTAGATAATTTCAGAACCAACTTTAATTTCAATTTTAACTTCGTATATTTTTGCTTTTTATTACAGTTAGCCTATTTATATGGATGTTGACGCAGATGTTGAGAGTTTAAATAGTGTAAGTAACAGGCCTGGGGTAATGGTAATTTGTAATTGTAATGCATTGTAATATTACATTTTTTGGATGTAATGCAAAGTAATTTGTAATGCACATTTTCTGCATTACAATTACATGTAATGTAATGATTACTTAAGTTAAAAATTGATGTAATGCCTCAATTACAGTACATTACTTTTCATTACAAATTGGTAAAATACATAAAATTGAAGAATATTGTATAATAAAAATAAAATGTTAACAAAAAGAAAAGAAAGTATGGAATAAAATTTTTGTCACAGTTAATTACTGTATTAAATACATTAGATCAATCTTTAAAACACACATTAAGGTAATAAACATAAAATGGTGAAAATTATCAAGTCTTGATCTTGGTTTCTGATATTTGTTTAAAATGATATTAGGAATATTTTGGTGTTTGGTGGTTTGGTGTTCAATGAAAAATGTTATAAAAATTTATCAAACAAAACTATATAGATGAATGGAAAAAATATGAAGATGAAATTTTCATAATTCTATACACACCTTACATGTATTTCAGTGAAAGATTGAATATGTCAAACAACATTTTTAAATCAAACTGTGGTTTGGGTCCTGTCTGTGTTGTTATTTCACCTAATTAATATCAAAATGTTTTTATTGCAATCAAATCTTCTCAACTTATGTTTGTCCTCACAGAGCCCTTGGGCATTTTAAAAGATAATCCTTTAATGACACATTTATTATATTCCTTTAAAATCCCTTAATGATGTCTTAATGATTAAGTGATCAATGTTAGAAACAAAATTATATGATAATTTAATTATTTTTTACCACCACCTAAGAAACTTAAAAGTGACTTTTCCAGTTTCATGCCTCCTACTACTCCATCAAAGAGTATAGACACAGGTATGGTGCAGTACATGTCTGAGCCATGTGAAGACAGTTCAATCAATGCACTGGAATGATGGAAGTCAAATTCAGTGTGCCTTTCTTCTTTGGCTAATACAGCTATCAAGTAGTTAGCCATTTCACACACATCAGCTGCTGTAGAAAGGCTTTTTAGTATTGCCAGAAAGGTGTACAGAACTGATCGCTGTTCTCTTAATGACACCACTTTTGAACCTCTTATGATGATAAAGTTCAATGGACATATTGATTAACCAGTATTTGAAGTCTATGTCACTAACACTGTATATATATCTACATATACCCCTGTAATATTTATCATTTTTGAAATGTTTTTAGTTTTTATATTGAAAAAGTAATGTGTAATGTAATGCATTACATAGGCAAAGTAATTGTAATGTAATGCATTACATGTGAGAAAAAATGTAATTGTAATTGTAATTGTAATGGAAGAATCACAAAGTAATTGTAATGTAATGCATTACATTGCAATGTAATGGCCCCAGGCCTGGTAAGTAACAATCTTCTCCTCATTTGATAAAAGTTACAATTTCGATAAATTTCTTTTTTCGAGTTCATTTTAAACATACGATGAGTGACAAATGCTTATGAAATCCAAAGTGAATAGCGCTATGAGTTAGAACTATAGACTCTAAAGAGCCTGTGTCGCCTACCTTGGTCTATGTGCATATTAAACAAATGACAAAGATGGATTCATGACAAAAATGTGTTTTGGTGATGGTCATGTGTTTGTAGATATTACTATACTGAACACTCTTGCTGTTAACAATATATCTATCTATAATGCACTTTGTCCAGTAGTTAAAGAGAAAAGCATATGGTAAACATTTACCAAAAAATACAAAATTTACGAAAATAGTTAAAATTGAGTATAAAGGGCAATAACTCCTTAAGGGGTCAATTGACCTTATGGTCATGTTTGACTTATTTGTAGATACTACTTTGCTGTACATTATTGCTGCTCACAGTTTATCTCTATCTATAATAATATTCAAGATAATAACCAAAAAACGGCAAAATTTCTTTAAAATTACCAATTCAAGGGGAGCAACCCATCAATCGGTTGTCCGATTCATCTAAAAATTTCAGTGCAGATAGATGTTGACTAACCAATATTACCCCATTTTAGATTTGCTCTAAATGCTTTGGTCTCAGAGTTATAAGCCAAAATCTACATTTTACCCCTATGTTCTATTTTAGCCATGGCGGCCATCTTGGTTAGCTGGCCGGGTCATAGGACACATTTTTTAAACTAGATACCCTAATGATGATTATGGCCAAGATTAGTTAAATTTGGCCCGGTAGTTTTAGAAGAGAAGATTTTTGTAAAAGATAACACACGACGCCGGACGCCGGACGACGGACGCCAAGTTATGAGAAAGGCTGTTTTATTTCGATACCTTATTTAATTCAAACATGTTGGGTTTAAACACAGTCTTCGATTACAGACAAGTTTCCGAAAAAATGTTCAAGCCTTATACGTTATATGTAACACTATCATTCAAGTCATCGACTTCAAAACATTATCGTTTAATTGTTATTGTTGTTGTCTTCGTTATTTTGTAAGAATCTCACGACTTTTCAAAAAGATTATACTGTGGATTCATTTATTTTCGTAGGTACCAAATTTAGTGGATTGCGGAAAAGTTACCTTTTCGTGGATAGTTGATTTTGTGGTTTTGCTAAATAGTCTGCATACAACCGGATAAAAATGTGTGTCGTTTATCATTTTAATTCGTGCTTTACGTACCAACGAAACCCGCGAAAACTAGAATCCAACGAATAAATATGATTCAACAGTAATCAGATGTTCAAAATTTTATTTGAAAACTATTTTGATTTCACAATTCGAAAAATCTATTTGGGAAGACAGAACAAACTTATACGTTGTTTGGCAAAACTTGCATGATGTACCTGTGTATCCATATAAGCAAAGTATATCTTTTAAACAAAAGAGGGATTAAAGATACCAGAGGAACTTTCAAACTCATAGATCGAAAACATACAGACAACACCAAGCTGAATAAGAAAAAGACAAACAGACAAAACATACAAGACACAACATAGAAAACTTGAGACAAAGCAACACCAACCCGACCAAAAACTGGGGTGATCTCATGTGCTCAGAAATGGTAGACAGATTCTGCTCCACATGTGGCAAACGACGTGTTGCTCATATTATTGCAAAATTTTTATAATCAGATGATGAAGATGTTAATCTTTTTTTTTAATATAACGACAAGTTTCATTAGCATGCAATTTCATACAAGCAATCACACATTCAAATGAATGTTAAAATTTGAAGAAGTTTTGTCAATTACGTTTTGGTTTATTTATAATTAAAATATATTTGCTCTTTTTTATATAAATAAAGGAGCTGATTGAGGCTGTGAAGAGTGGTAACCTAGACGCAGTGAAAAAATGCCTCCAGAAAGGAGCACTGCTTAATTATGTTGACCAATCCGATGTAAGTTTAATTTTCATCCATTGAAAAAACAAAGTAAGATTAATTTTATATAAAACTAACATTGCACTATCAAAAAACCCGCACAATGCATTTGATTAACGTTTTCAAGAAAACTTGAGTCATATCAGCTTACGAAACGAATAGAAAACAACTGTCACACGGTCCTGACTTGAATGATAAAAGCATCAATACGAAAATGGTGATCGAGTTGAACCTGGTTTTATATCTAGCTAAACCGCCCACTTGACAACATTGGGGAAGCAACCTAAAAAGAATTGATTGTAAACTACAACTGTGTAAACATATATTACAGACATACACAAACAACCCAATACTTTCCTGTAACAGTAGGCGTCAGAGGCACCAGGACTATAATTTAGTAAGCCAGACGCGCGCCTCGTCTACATAAGACTCATCAGTGATTCTCATATCAAAATATTCATAAATCCAAACAAGTACAAAGTTGAAGAGCATTAAGGTTCAAAATTCAAAAAAGTTGTGTCATGACTACTGGGTTGGTGCAGGGGTGGATCCAGCCATTTTAAAAAGGGAGGGTTCCTAACCCAGGAGAAAGGGGGAGTTCCAATTACATGTCCCCATTCAAATGCATTGATCGTCCAAAAAAGGGGGGTTCCAACCCCCGGAACCCCCCTCTGGATCCGCGCCTGTGGTGTTACCCTCGGGAACGAGACAGACACCAGTAGTGACATCGACCCAGAGGTGTAAATAGCCATTAAAGGCACCAGGACTATAATTTAGTACGCCAGACGCGCGCCTCGTCTTCATAAGACTCATAATCAGTGACGCTCATATCAAAATATTTATAAAGCCAAACAAGTACAAAGTTGAAGAGCATTGACGATCCAAAATTCCAAAAAGGTTTGCCAAATACGGCTAATTGTAGTCACTATTCGCGTACTGACTATTGAACAACGGACGCATTAATCTAATGAGGTGTCAGATCACCAATTAAAAATCTCTATCTGATTAGCCTAATTTTGCATTTTTCACAGCTTACTTGATATTTTACCTTAAGTTTAAACTTATAGGTGTGTCCTGAATTATACCTGTGTCAGCTTTCTGCATGCAAATTTTCAACATACCTTTAAAATCTTATAAGAAAAACTTACATTCGGAAAGAGTTACTCCAAAAATAACCACTGGAAATGTTTAATTAGTATACTATGGAGCGATGAATTTTTAATGCAGACTCATAAAAAAGTTAATTTTGAATCAAAATGGTCTTAATTATCTCTTTCACCAAAAGTTTCATTTCTGCAAATTTGTTGGTTAGTTTAAGTAAACACTGACATCAAATGCACTATTTTGTGTCAGAGTACATACGTTCTAAATTAGACGGAGTAATTGGTGGTCTGACACCTAATGATAACAAAATAAAATCATATATATTCCAAGCTCTTTGTTCAGTTCACCAGACGTGAAAGGAGGAAATAGCTTACAGAAATGGTGAAAAAGGAATAAGAAGTCATAGTTTAGTTAGTTTCTATTAACTTCACTGCTTGGTTTCGGTAACAAAAAACTACCACCACAATGAAACCTACAGAATAGGAATGGCAAATTTGTCTTACAGACAGTATTCTACATAACATACTTATTTTCTACACCGCATGTAATAAAAGTCATGTTTTAGCCTTTTTATAACATATTGATAAAGGTGTTTATGTGAATGATCTTTTTTGCAGAACTTGACTGCACTTCATTATGCATCTGCTTATGGACACAGGGACATCGTTTCAATTTTACTTGACAATGGCTTCAACTTAAATGCATTAACACTAGATGTAAGTACTGTGTCTATGTAAAAAGAGGGAAATATCAGAGTGTCTTTCAACAACTGAAAAAAGTACAATACCATGGCAAAAAACAAAAAATGAGGAAAAAAGACGAAGAAGGCCGCAAACAAGAGAAAATAAAAAATTGCAAAAAATAAACATCACACTATTGTTATATACATAATAATGCAGTTTCATGGATCTTCAGGATATGAGTCTCCTAGAGCGCCTGCATCAGACACACATTTATCTTAAGACAAACAGTCCATTAATAGATGCATGAGTTATTAGTCTAGTAAATAAACTATTTAAAGTTATCACTAGTATGTTAACAATTTCATATATTGTATTATCGTCAACACAGGGCTGGACAATCCTTCATATTGCTGCCTTATATGGACATAAAGAACTTGTTTCTGATCTTCTTGGTAGAGGACTTGACCCAAACAAAGTAACACGCACACATGTAAGTATTGGAAACACAAAATTTTAATCCTGATGGATTTGTTAACTTTTTTTAATGTTCTATAAATGTGATGCTCTAATTTGTAGATAAACATCACACTATGGACGTGACCGTGGTTTCGTGTGTATTGTAGAATCACAATATACAAAAACAAACTCATTTAGAAGTCAGGAGGCTTCAGAGAACCCTTTTCAAGATTGTAAAGGGTATTTCTAAAATGAAAGACGCCCCTGTTGGTGACCCTCTGCTGTTGTTTTTTATTTGGTCGGGTTGTTGTCTCTTTGACACATTCCCCATTTCCATTCTCAATTTTATCTCTTTATAACTGATTTCAATTTAACTTTCTGAGTAGAAAACTGCTAACCAAGCAAAAAAAGACGTGCTTACAATATTTTTAGCGGGTTCTCATACTGTGATTTTATGTTTTAATATCTTTTTTGTCTTTAGTTATTTTTTATGTTCATGGCCATCACTGGCTGTCTGGCATTTATTCATAGATGTTATATGTGTATGTTCATATAATTACAATTATACTGATTATTGACAGGGCGTGTCTGTACTCCACTGTGCAGTTGAAAATGGACAAGCGGAGATTGTGTCTGAACTACTTGACAACAATTGTGATCTTCACAGAGTGACAGACTATGTAAGTATCATTTGATATCTATCAGAAATAAATTGTACTTGATAGAATGGATAAAAGATAAGCTGAATACATAAATGATTCATTTTTTAATGATAAATCTTTGATAAAATTTATAAATCTCATATTAAATTTTAGAATGTTTAGACTCTTTCGCCATTGAGGGTACTCCATTGAGGTTACGACGAATAAGGCAAAATTGGTATATTGGTCAAAATAAAAGCGAGCTCATATTATTGAATAATATTTTTTACAGCGTAAAACTTAGCAAATTACAACTATCTTTCCAAATTGGTAAATTGTCTTTTATTAAACACCTGTACAGTTGGACTCCGTTTTAACTTTCCTAAAATATGTCAGAAAAAGTGAACAGAACTAAAATTTATTCTATTTGTTTATATTGTATTCATTTGTTGTTATCTAAAATATTATTAGTTACATAGTGTTCTAGTGACCTAATACGGTATATATAGGGTCAGTAAATTCCATATGGAATTTACTGACCCCATATATACCGTATTACGTCACTAGCACACTATGTAGCGAATTTATCTTACCGATTATCTGAACGTGTGAAATTAAGACTAGGGATTCTCAAAATGAGCAAGTCTTCAATACTGTTAGCATTTAGAAAATACTTCCATTGATCGAATTTACTGACCCTATATATACCGTATTAGGTCACTAGAACACTATGTAACGAATTTATCTTACCGATTATCTGAACGTGTGAAATTAAGACTAGGGATTCTCAAAATGAGCAAGTCTTCAATACTGTTAGCATTTAGAAAATACTTCCATTGATCGAATTTACTGACCCTATATATACCGTATTAGGTCACTAGAACACTATGTAACGAATTTATCTTACCGATTATCTGAACGTGTGAAATTAAGACTAGGGATTCTCAAAATGAGCAAGTCTTCAATACTGTTAGCATTTAGAAAATACTTCCATTGATCCTACAAAAACAGATGCCAACAATAACGACTTGTAAGGTTTAAATGTGTTTTATGAATTTATTTCAATCGTAATCATCAATTTCTTCGTCTGTTGGACCTTTTAAGATTTTTTCTCAGTACTGTTTTGTTTTTATAAAGAGGCATAACACCATTACTAACCGTGTAGGAAATAAGCCCCGCCCCCTTCTTATCTAATATGGAATATAAAGGGACATAACTCCACTTCTAATCGTGTATGAGATAAGCCCCGCCTCCCTTCTAACCAAATATCAAATATACACGGTTTGCACACGGACGCTTTTAACCAATCAGATTCCTCGAAATGTATAGGAGGTAAGATAATGTAGGATATGTTTGTTTCTTCTTTGAAAAGTTCTTATTATTGTATACAAAAAGGAGATGTGGTATGATTGCCAATGAGACAACTCTCTACAAGAGAGCAGAATGACACAGAAAATTTGTTTTAGAAAATTCGATTTATTGAACAGCGGTATGCTACAATTGCCTTTCTTTGCTAAATTGACCGTATGATCTTATGAACTATTGTTATTTACTAATAGCAAACTTTGAATGAATCTTGTTAAACCACTTTTGTAATACAAATCTATACAAAAAGATTTTAACATGTGATAATATTTATTTATAATTGATACGATCACCGTGTAATAAAATATTTACCTCTAATAAAAATCCCAAAAGAGTTCTGTATATATTTGTGTTTCTAAAGAACATGTACTATTTTTGTAAATAATAACTGAAATAGTACATATAGCTAGGATTATTAGATATGAATGCCAATGAGACAACTCTCCATCCAAGTCACAATGTACATTTTAAACTACATACGCATTATCATAAACAAACATTATTAAAATTAAATTTCAAACGTTAATCCATAGCAGCTTTCACCTATTCTATCCAACTGATGATAAATCTTAAAACAGTTTTGAGCAGCACACGCCTATAACATATTTTGACAGATACACAGGAGTACAGACCAGTACTTTGGCAGATTATTTTGGTTGATGTGAAAAAAGGTTACTGATCCGAACAAATATAATGCGACTTTCATACAAGTGGAAGGTTGCTAACTATCAAACCAGGTTTAATCCTCCATTTTCTACGTAAGAAAACGCCTGTATCTAATTAAGTTTATGACAGTTTTTATCCATTCAATTGTTGTAATTTTGTTGTTTTACTTTCTAAACATTTCAAACTTCTTTGTTTTCTTTATTTCTTTCGATTTTGTATTATCTATTTTGTGGTATACATCATTTTGACATTTCTACAGACGCCACATATAATTTTCTATTTATATATTTTATGTATTTATTTTGTAGGGTAGAACAGTCCTTCATTGGGCAGCTGACAATGGACATATAGAAATAGTTCCTGTACTGCTTGACAAAGATTTAGACTTGTTGAATTATGTAGACAAAGATGTTAGTATATGCATTAGGGTATATTCGTATTTTTTAACCAAATTGGAATTCAGAATGGTACATATTCATTCAGTATGAAATTTCTTTTACTATTGTGTAATATTGTGAATGTGGGAAATCTCTGATTGAAAAGCAAACAAAATCTGGAGTTATGCTAATCTTTTTTTTTTCTTTGATGCTTATATCGACCGTTTTTGTGCGATTTTTGGCGTGTAATGGTTCCATGGCAACTTTTTCCTCATTTTCCTTCTCTAAGACTCGCAGCGATTTTGTTTAAAAATATTTTACAACTTTTGTCCTTCAGTGATTTTTGCGTTGCTGATAGTTATCAAAGGTACAAGAATTATAATTTAGTACGCCAGACGCGCGTTTCGTCTACAAAGGACTCATCAGTGACGCTCATATCAAAATATTTATAAAGCCAAACAAGTACAAAGTTGAAGAGCATGGAGGATCCAAAATTCCAAATAGTTGTGCCGAATACGGCTAAGGTAATCAATGCCTGGGATAAGAAAATCCTTAATTTTTCGAAAAATTCAAAGTTTTTTAAACAGGAAATTTATAAAAAATGTCCACATAATGAATATTCATATCAACACCGAAGTGTTGACTACTGGACTAGTGATACCCTCGGGGACGAAAAGGCAACTAGCAGTGGCATCGACCCAGTGGTGTAAATAGTTATCACAGGTACCAGTATCATAATTTAGTACGCCAAACGCGCGTGTCGTCTACATACGACTCACCAGTGACGCTCATATCAAAATATTTATAAAGCCAAACAAGTACAAAATTGAAGAGCATTGAGGATTTAGTATAATTGCCAATGAGATAACTATCGATTCAACATGATTTGGACGCAAGTCACTAAAGGTAATCGTACAATGAGCTCAACCCATACCATATAATTACTCATATAAGACACCAATATGATACAATGCTAAAAAATTTAAACGAAAAAAATGGTATGATATATGATAAAACAATTATCAAAGAACAAATATGCCAGATAACAACAAACGACAACCACTGAATGATAGGCTTTTGACAGTAAAGTACCGATGACTTTCTCCATTGTTTTTGAACGATTTGTGGTGTTGTAGTTTGGTCTATAATTGGTATACCGTTAACACCTATTGTAATACATATACAAGGTGCGTACTTTGATATCGTCCCCTTACACAAGACAAATGAATCACAATCAGTGTTTGGTAGATTCATAAAGAATCAAATTATTATATCATTTTATAATTATACAGGGGTGCTTAGCACTCCATTTAGCAGCTCAAAATGGAATTATGGACATTGTTTGTGAATTACTCCGCAGAGGATCAGATTCGAATGCAGCTACTTCAGATGTAGGTATAATTTAAGGTAGATTCATGGTATACTGCCATCTTAGATTGTACAATCACGGTACAAAATCGGTCTAGTTATTTGCCTAAATCTGCAAATTTGGAGACGGATTTAGAATTCAATGGTTAGACTGTTTTTTTATATAAAGAAATCTTGTTAATTAATTGTATTACAGAAAATATTTGAACAAATATCATTTTTTTTTTTAAATAATATTTTTCAAATGAGCCATGTAAGGGAGATAACTCTTTTAGTACAAATATTATACTGGGCTAATAGGAATTTTTATTTTTTATTTTTACTTCTAGCAAGAAAACAAGTTCGGTGACACCATGTTTTCTTTTAAAATATATTATGAAACATATCTTCTCACAATTTATTTCAAAATTCTATATCATAGAATTTTTTTTTATTCACACTGACGTGGTTTTTCATGAACAAACTAACCAAATTTTGGCAATTTTAGCGAGACATAACTTAAAAAATAGTACGGTGACCCATACTTTTTATTAGATTTTTGATAAAAGCATAGTAAATTCTTCAATTTGGCAAATTATAAGAAAATTCTGTTTCAAAAAATATGTACTTATGATCTACCTTAATAGCTTGCGAGCAAAGGTTTCAGGATCATTATCATTTTTAAAAGAAGCCTACCATTTTAGGAATGGTATCATTGGTTTGCTATCAACTTCTGCATACAAAAAAAAACTTTTAAAGCGTGGGAAGAATGACTGAAAGCATGTATATAGAAGTTCGTGTAAAAAGTAAATTGGGAAAAGCATCATGAAATTTTCAGATATTTTCACAACGTTTTTACACTATTTCTTGTACATAAATCTTGTCGCTGTTTAGAAAAAAGTTGCCTATCATGAATTTAATATTATATATGAAATGAAATATGTTTAGTTATCATTTATCTAGACTAAATAACACATGAATTTTACCGTATGATAAAACCATTAAATTTATGAAAGTTCCATATTTTTCGAATTGGGCTGATATGAAAAGTTTCTCACATGCTTCAACTTTTATCACTTGGTGCTTGGGTTGATATTGCACCAATGGCTGATAATACATGCAATATAAAAAATGCCATGTAATAATCTGATAATATCAAATTTTATCACGACAATATAGGGCAATACAGCATTACATTTGTCATCAAGCACTGGACATAAGGAAGTGGTAACTGTCCTCCTTGACCATGCTGCAGATCCAAATACAAAAAACGAAGAAGTGAGATTTAGTCGTGTAATCTAATATCTTATGTAACGAACTTTACTTTCGATACACGAAAAAGCAAATTTCTATAAACGAAAAGTTAAATGCTGTTCATTTTCATAATCACTGTGATATCTGATAGTAATTAGAATTAAGGATTCTATTCAAATCTTAGATAATTCGGTGATATCGATGTATGATCTTATTTTGAATGCGGTATATACATTGGAGCTTAACATCTTGCACTTGAAATGGCATAAACATTATTCTGAATAAAAGGAAATGAGGCAAAACGTCAACGAGACGGGTGCAAAACAATAAAACTCTAAAACAAAATAAAGTAATTTTCGAAATCATGTATATTATTGATAAGCGTTTAATACAACGTAGTTTGACATAACGGATAGAATGGTATGCAATCAATTTTACATGAGAATGAAACACCTGAATTAAATCATATTCTTAGCATTATTGACCAATTAAACATTTACTATACAGAACTACATGTATCCAAAAGAAGATGTGGTATGATTGCCAATGAGAAACCTCTCCAAAAGAAACCAAATGACACATTAATTAACAAATATAGGTCACCGTACGGCCTTCACCAATGCGCAAAGCCAATACTGCATAATCAGCTTTAAAAGTCCCCGAAATGTATGTAGTTCTTGCAATTTACAACTCACAGAATTAGTAGCGAATATCAGTCTTTTAATTGGTTGTAAACTGTGCACGGTTAAATACTGTAGCAACCTTGAATTAAAGAAATAAGCAAAGCAGTCACCATGGGGGCGCAAATAAAACTCATATATGTATGGCGTCATCCATCTGAGGAGCTTCATGATTTGCACTATTATTATTCAATTGTTATTTATAATCTCCATTCGTTTGTATCTAGCCGTATTTGATCTTGTAATTTGAATAATTTGTTTGATTACAATAGGCACTTTTATATAATGCATTATTTAAGTATCGGGTAAAAACACATTTGCTTGATAATGCATTGCAGTAAAAGTACATATTAAATGACTGCATTTTTGAATATTAAATTGTATCATCACTGTGTAGGGAAACACAGCATTACATTTATCTGCAAGGAATAGACACAAGGATGTAGTTTTAGTTCTCCTTGACCATGCTGCAGACCCAAACGCAGTGGATGCAGATGTGAGTAATTAGCTAAGGAGGTTATGTCATGACACTATATATATGTTCCTTAAAATCATTTATTTAAGGGCATACGATACAGTTTTAGGGGAGGTAAAAACGTTGCTAACGTAAAATATTATTTTTGCAACTTCAAAATCTGACATATCGGCAAAAAAATGCATTTTTCGACTGGTTTTTATCAGTCAAACGTATTTGACTTGAAAACGAGTTCATAAACCCATATTTTTTTAAATGACATTTCGTTTGATTACGTATGAAGATTATTTTACCAATTTTTATCAAAACATCAATAGTGTAATTTTTTTTAATTTGATAAATATTCAGCAAAAAAAGACGTTTTGTTCTACATTCATGAACATTTGATAAAGATGATTTATTGGTAAAAATAAAATGCATGAATTTATAGGCCATTTATATGTAACAGGAGTAACAATAAATTTAACAAAAAACAGCTTGTGGGAGGGAAAAATCCTACTGCATAAAGAATCACTCTGATTCAAACCAAAAATTCTCTGAAACTCTAATTTTTGGTGGAGTTCGTGTTGCTTAGTATTTAGTATTCCATGTTGTGTCTTCTGTACTATTATTTTTCTGCTTGTCGTTTTATTTTTAGCCATGACCTGTCAGTTTATTTTCTGTCTATGAGTTTGACTCTCCCTCTGGTATCTTTCGTCCATCTTTTGTGTTTTTATCTTTTGAAAAAGATTTTTTGACCTCATTTTACTAAAAAAGTATCAAATGAAGGTATATTTTTAATTGCATATTTGATTTAATCAGGTGAAAAACAGCATATTTGGAAATTTTCATCAACATTTGAATACGGAAATTAACTGTTTTTGAATTTTGAATTTTTGAAATACTAAGGCTTTTCTACCTCAGGAAATGATTACCTTAGCTGTTCAATGTATTATGCAATCCTGATTAGTCTTTTGTAGACGAAACGCACTTCTGGCGTAAATACAAAATGTTATACTGGTATCTATGATGAGTTTATTTCCGTGCAGATACAAAAAGTAAATTATTAAAAAGTAAAATCACAAAAGTACAGAACTCGGAGGAAAATTCAAAATCAAATGACAAAATCAAAAGCTCAAACATGCCAAACGAGTAGACAACAACTTTCATATTCCTGACTTGGTACAGGCGTTTTTTATATGTATAAAAAAGTGGATTAAACTTGGTTCTATAGCAAGCTAAATCTGACACTTGAAATACATTGTCAACCAATGCGGTAAGTAAAATATAGTAACACAATTATGCAATACAGTGAAACCTGATTAAACCGAACCCTGAATAAACCGGACACCTGTCTAATCCAAACTTGTTCTGAAGGCCAATCATATCACATTTTATGCATTGTGAACCCGATGAAACCGAATACCTGCCAAAACCGAACAACATCTCATGTCCCGAAAGGGTTCGGTTTAGTCAGGTTTCACTGTAATAAAAAATATATATGTAAAATAATAGATGAATAAAATAACAGATATTTGAATGTGAAATTGTATCGTTACTGCATAGGGCAATACACCACTAATTTTATCAGCTGGTATTGGACACAAGGAAATCGTTTCTATTCTACTTGACAAAGATGCAGATCCAAACGCTAAAAATGTAGATGTGAGTTATGTACATGTATATGTGTTTGTGACGTTGTTCTGTTCTTTTCTGTAAGAAAACTATGTATATAAACAAAGAGCAATGTAATATATATGTCTTATAGATGTCTATTTATGATCTTGCAATTAATTGTGATTTTCCAAGAAATATTGCTCTGCCAGAACTATGTTTCATACTCACGAGAGATAACTAATTCCACCACCTTAGTAACGATATAAAACGCTTTTAATAGTTCCGTGCAAGTAAATCCTTTGGAGTATTATGCATTTATACTTATCTTTAATCGGACAATATACTTTGTACTACAAATGCTATGTGTAAACGGAGGTAGATGATTGTAGGTATATGATTGTGTAAGATTGATCTTTCAATTACCGAACGTGAGCTATTCCCGATTATTACTGTTTTGCTGAGTGTGAATTCGCATTGTTATAAGACGTGTCACGGTACTTTTCTATCCCAAAGTCATGTATTTAGTTTTGATGTTATATTTGTTATTCTCATCGGATTTTGTTAACTGTCTTAACGTCTTTTTTGTTATATTCGTGTGTTATGGTAATGATAATTAATCACCCCTTTATTTATAAGATTTTAGTTTGGGTCAAGGAAATTTATACGATATATTTGGTTTACAGTTTGATTCAGAAGAAACACCGACATAGCTAGATAATACAATTGATTATCTAATTACTACCACACTTTGATATTAATAAGTATTGCAATTTCCCTTGTTATTAATAAATGCAATATCAGTATTACAAATCTATTCTTGAATCAATCCTAATTCTATCTTATTTTTGGGAATTATAATTAGAAATTCAAATATGACGTCACTTTGTGTGATTTTTTAGAATTTCAAATGTGACGTCATTTTGTGCGTTTAGGCTTTGACTAACTCTGCTGTGTATTTTTATGTGCTGGATTATGTCGTTTATATTTTGTAGTTAGTCACCACTTCGGTTTTATCATGTATATCTATTATATAGTCATTTTATAAAATTGACTGTCTGCGGAAGTATAAATGATTCAAAATAATAAGGATGTTCTTATCCCAGGCAGAAAATTCTAGCCGTATTGCACACGACTTTTTGGAACTTTTATTCCCCAGTGCTCTTCAACTTGTTTTGGCTTTCGAACTTTTTTCATCTGAGCGTCACTGATTAGTCTTGTGTGGACGAAACGGACGTCTGGCGTATTAGATTTTAAACCTGGTACCTTTTTTAGCTATTATTCGTGTGTTTCTCTGTCCTATATGTTATCCCATTTATTCATATTGTAGTCCTGTCATGTAATGTTGTCATTTTAATGTTATATTCAACATTGTCATAAAAGCGGGAGGTTTGGCATGCCACAACACGAGGTTTAACCCACTATTTTGTTCTAATTAGTTATCAAAAGTACCAGAGTTATAATTTTATACGCCAGACGCGCGTTTCGTCTACATAAGACTCATCAGTGACGCTCAGATCAAAATAGTTTAAAAGCCAAACAAATACAAAGTTGAATAGCATTGAGGACCCAAAATTCCAAAATGTTGTGCCAAATACGGCTAAGGTAATTATCTACTCCTGGGGTAAGAAAATCCTTAGTTTTTCGAAAAATTCAAAGTTTTGTAAACAGAAAATTTATCTAAAAATGTCCTGTGCCAAGTCAAGAAAATGGCGATTGTTTAATAATAGCTCGTTTTTGTATGTGTTACATTTTAATGTTGTGTTTCTGTTGTGTCATTGTTCTCCTCTTATATTTGATGCGTTTCCCTCCATTTTAGTTTGTAACCCGGATATTTTATTTTCTTAATCGATTTATGTGTTTCGAACAGCGATATACAACTGTTAACTTTATTGATATTCTATAGGGATACACAGCACTCCATTATGCAGCTACTCATCTTAAAAGGGAAATAGTGTCAATACTTGTTGTGAGAGGCGCTAAATTAGATTCATCCACAACCGACGTAAGTATCTAATAAAAGTTATGATTTATATTTTTTTTTTCAATTTAATCCCTTTCATTATTTTATATCATATATTTTTATTTAAGAATACAAAAATATGAAAAGAGAAATTCGATATGATTGACAAATATATTCGCCTTCAGTAATGAACAATTGCATGCCATATAGATTTAAAAAAAAAAATAAATAACAAAAGATTGGACATTTCATAATAAGAAACCAAATCCCTGAGTTGTAAGCATATTTGATTAAAACAAAAGGGAGGAAATAAAAAAAAAAACAATATCTTAATTACAAGCTTCTACTGACTGTGGCCAGTTTGAACTTGTTTATTACTGCTCAACGACCCTTCTGACACAGACAATCACAAAATGAGAAGAAAAAAAAATGAAAATTGACTCATCACAACACCCAAAGAACCACAAAAAACCAAGTCAAGAGTATGTGCAGCCACTGAAAGTTAGCTAAAAAAATGTCGTCAATGTTCAAGACTGCTCGCATAGTTATACAAATGACGAACGTTGACGTCAAGCCATCAATGGACTATTGCTTGCGAATTTAATTTATTCTCGTTTCTTTTTCTCTGCATTCAAATGTCTTATATTCAAATACCAGCAATTGTAAACTAGAAGAGTATAGCTCCAACAAATATGTAAAATTTACAAAGTTTAATAAAACGTTTTTTAATTGTTAAAAACTTTTGTATCACGTAAAAACTCCGAATTCAGTGGTCACAATTCCCTGGCAAACATGTTTTTGGAAATTTGGGTATCAAAGGGTAACATTCATACTGAACCCCACTATTAATTGAAAAAGGTGAGAGCAAAGCAGCTACTATTACCTTCAACGACAGTTGATTATATAAATAAAATTCAGTAGGCAAGCAACACAGACATATTTCTCAAATAAATTTGTACTAACATGTTACCTATTGAACACTGTAATTAAATCTCTGAATATTGTTTTAATTGGTGTTTTAATTGGTTTTGATATCACTAAATTTAAACCATAATTAATATTACATGTAATTATGTAATTTCCAGCTGGTACTACTATCTGTCGATACTTATAGTGTGGCATTGCACAAAGTCGTGTTTTACTCTGTTCGTAAATGACGTCCTTATATACAGTCCGCCAAAAGTTAAGCACCACCTACTTTTATTGCATCGATTTTTTTTCAAATTTAAAAAATCAATTGTTCCTCGAAAAATAGAAAACAATCATATAGCAATTTTGCTAATGTATACCATAAACAAACCACAAATATAATTTTGGTCACTTATGAAGGTTCTATGCATATAGGTTTTTCGTTCATAGAAATAGTGTAAATTACACAATTAAGAAATGGAATTTAAGTTTCACTGTGATTTTATTTTTTTACAACAATTAATCACCCAATACCATTAAAATTTTCTACACATAATCTTTGGTATGTTTGGCAAATTTAATGTCAATATTTGAGTCAATAGCATGTGTAACAACCTCATTTCCGGTACAGTTTCATAACACGACCTATCTTTCTCGGTACAAGCCTTCAAAACTTTAGTTGAGGAAATCTGTTGCATTAAACAACAAATGTCACTTTTAAATCGACAAACTTTTGTAAAGGTGAATCTCTGCGATTGAGATTTCCGACAATGGCATCTCAGACATGTTTGATAGGGTTCATGCATGGAGTCAAGGAAGGCCAAAAATTAGTGTAAATGGCTGGTTGCTGTTTGGACTCGGTTAAAATTCTTGCCCTGCGTGGTATAGCGTTGTCATTCAGGTACAAGTGTCTTGACAATGTTGACGCAAGTGGGGGATTACTAAAATGACGGACTACAATATGTTAAGGCACCAAATCTCTGTATGTCTGTCCGTTTATGTTACCCTGCAGAATATGCATACCCAGCTTATAACGGTATAAGAAGCAACCCCGTACTGGAACACAACCAGCAATGCATGCAGTCCTTGTGCAAATATTGTTTTTGGTCATAGGCCGTTTTTTCCCCCTGCGAAATTCGTATTATGGCGTCTTCTGGCAGTAAAGGAAACTGACTCCCATCTGACCAATGAGTGTTTTGTCAGGTTCTTATGTTCAAGCATAGATGTTCATTATCCCATTTAAACCTGACGGTAGAGTGCCTGCTTGAAGGTACAGGTCTCTATACACCACGACGTGCTCTTCGTTTTCCTCTATAAAGTCGACGGACCAATGTACGAACACTTACACGACCACCTGGAGAAACAGTTTATTTATAAACGCACATATGACCTTTGATAAAAGGTTGGTTGACTGCTTTATCGGAGTGCAATCTTTTTGGTCGTAATGAATTTTTTTAGTGTATGTTAAAGGTAATTCATAACACCAAACATTAATATTTTTTTTGCAATAGTTAAAAAAATATTGCCAGTTATATTTCGGTGGTGCTTAACTTTTGGCGGACTGTATACTTAATTCAATGGATGTTGGATGTGTACTGATAAATATTTTAGTCTAAGATATATTATTTTTGTCATTAGTTGTTATTGAATGCTTACTAGCTGTTAGTAAAAGCGAATAATTTTAGATCTGTACTTATTGTCTTTTTAATTTTGAAGGAACCCGTCCACGTCCTCTGTTTTTGTTAGATGTATTTCTATCTATATCCATTTGATGAGCAAAGCCCTTTTCAACTGATTTTTATAGTTTGTACTTATATTGTCCTGTTACACCACTGTCCCAGGTAAGGGAACGATTTAACGTTGACAATCATGTTTAACAACGCCACATTCTTTATGTATTCCTCCCAAATCGGGCACCTGTAGTTCAGTGGTTGTCATTGGTTTATGTCTGTTATATTTGTTTTTCGTAAACTGTTTTGATATAAATAAGCAGTTAGTTTTCCCAACGAAATAGTTATATTTTCAGGTTTCAAGTTATACATTACGCAACGGTGTTCTGGCACGGTGCATTAAAATCTCATATAAATTTTAAAGGAATACTTTTATCTGCATAATAAAGCAGGATTTATATATTTTCTCTCATTCTATTGCAATTTAAACGTTTTCTAATCCATAAATTGTATGAAACAATTTAATCGACATTTTGGTGACGGTAATTTCAGAAGATGATTGGAGGATTTTATGGGTCAGAACCTTCATCAGCTCACTGGATGTATCAAAATATGCTAAAAGGTGTGAATGAAGAGA
Source organism: Mytilus edulis (assembly GCF_963676685.1). Lineage (NCBI taxonomy): Eukaryota > Metazoa > Mollusca > Bivalvia > Mytilida > Mytilidae > Mytilus > Mytilus edulis. The sequence goes on from NC_092351.1 coordinate 72,879,317, forward strand.
AACAGACTCTTTCAAATTTACACGTGGATTATCGGATTTATCCTATATCTATCCAAGGCTCTGACTTTAAAATTTATAATTTTACTATGTCTATTGGATAAATCATATAATACAATAGTATCAATGTAAGAATCTATAATGTGATTGATAATATTACAATAAATTCAATCAATTGAAATTGAATAACAATCATAAACTTCAAAAATAAATGCCGAACAATAGAGAGTATATATAATATGGTGTGTACACGAATCAATTTCTCAATTTTCCATCTGTTTTTACGAAATTATCTCACTTATTCTTATTTTCGAAGGGAGAAACTGCATTAGATTTGGTATCCTATCGTTGTCTTCCTAAGACCAACCGACGAAGAGAAATGAAAAGCTTTCTTCAGGTAAGAATTTGCAAAATATATTGTTATAAAATATTATTGTGGTCTAAAGAATGATTATTTTTTTTTCTGTCGTCTGAGATGCTTTTTTGTCTTACAACATATCGAATGGATTTTTTGGCCAATGATGTTGTACAGTAATGGGGGTTTCAAAACTCACCCTGTGTGACCGAACACTTATTCTTATAGGAGTTATCTCCCCGCATCCCCTTTTTCTTGTTATCGCTATATCTCTAAAACCGTAATAGATTTTAGCAAACTGTTTTCACCAAATTGTTCGTCTACTCTTCAGAAGGATTTGCTTTATTTTGACTTGAGTGATCGGAAGACATGGGAGTTATTTCCCTTTGAAAATTTGTTGCATAAATTCATACATTTTAAGTCGTAGAGGCCTACAGTCTTTTGATATGAAGTCCTTGGTCCATTTGAAGGAAATTAAGGTCAAGGTCAAAGGACAAGGTCATGCTCTAAATTTTAAATTTTGCTTGTTATCGTTATTCCACAGAAACTGTGACAGTAAATGATATGATGTGTTTGCCAAATAACTGTTTACAATAAGGCGCAACTTCAACCTATTTCAGTCAAATTGTTATGGGTAACCCTTATATGAGTTTTCTCCCCTTATGTATTTGAAATCAGTATTTCTCCACAACCATACAAACGATTGACCTGGGGTCTTTTGATTTGAAATCACTGACCTATGACCTTGAAATTGAGGTCAAGGTCAAAGGTCAATTTGACGTTCTAGATTTTGACCTTTGCTAAAAATTATTTTCTGTTCATAATAAAAATAATTAAGTCTTCTGCATAGACCGATTAATCTTATTTTTTTATATCAATTTCAAGAACCAAATTACATCAACAAGGAGTGACATTTTCTAACATCGTTTTATTAAATTTCATTCTTATTATCGAGGTGGAAAGACCTTCAATTGTTCTCTGAAGAATTGGTTTTTAATTGCAATTTATGTTTCTGTTTCATACATTTCACACAGAATCTTGTTATTGACTTCCTAGTGGACAAATCATAGATCAATAAAGTTTTTGTATGTGAATCAAAATATATGGCAACTCCTTTTTTATTGAAATTTCCCATTTTAATGAAATTGCAAAATAACATGAATAAACTTTTTCATTGTTGAACACGTTCAATCAGAGGTGACAACACTAATTAACCCTAGATTGTTGGATTAACAGATTAAGTGGGTTGATTGGGCCATACACATGTCGTTTTAGGAAAAGGTTACCGGTACATAAACAATCTACAAATGTTCGTTGACTTGTAGAATCAATTCTTTTGAAATAATTTATATTTTCGTATGAGATTTTATGATGATATACAATGAACACTTGATTATCGCATATCATCACCGTAAGTCTGACTTTTATCGATCAACACTTTCACAATACACATTAAGAAATTTACTGTTGCCTTTATTATTCAGCTCTTTTTTTCAGGAGGAAATACAGAAAGGTAAGAATATGTTTTTACAATTCTCAATTAATACGTTACGTTCAGATAACAATTGTATTTGCTACAGTATCTGTGAATTCACAAATATTCATTGATATCAATTTTCGTGGATTTAATTGTACCGGGAATCACGAATTCCAATGTCCAAAAAATACAAACGACACAACAGAAACACAACATTAAAATGTATCATACACGGAAACGAACTACAATATAACAATGGTCATTTTCCTGACTTGGTACAACAAAAAAGAAAAAAATATGGTAGGTTGAACCTGGTTTTGTTGCATGCCAAACCTCCCCCTTTAATGGCAATGTTAAATATAACATTAAAAAGACAACACAACATGGCATATAAGCGATATTAACATAAATATAATATAGATAGATAACAATATCGTGCAATTGAATTCTCTATGTCTACTTCATTTCATATTTAGGTTAAACATTTATTTTAATCATCGATTCGGCCATTTCTAAAAGAAGGAACTGAAGATATCAGAGTCAAACTCATAAATCTAAAATAAACTGACAACGCCATGGCTAAAAATTAAAAACAAAACAACAGACAAATGATAGGACAAAAGACACAACATAGAAACTAAAGACTAATCAACACGAACCCCACCATAAACTGGGGGTGATTTCAGGTACTCTGGAAGGGTTAGTAGATCCTTCACTCGTCGTGTTACTCATGTTATTACAAACCCGGTAGTCTAAGTTGGCAGGTCACAATCGTTGTGAAAATGGAAGTGAATTGTGGTTACGACATAAGAAACATATCCGATATTATCTGTGAAACAGTTATCCCATATCAGTCAACCAACTCGTGATGGTGTAATAAGAATGAGTATTTGTGGATCGAATAAGAGAATCAAATGATTTGCCTTTGTTTCACTTTCAATGTTGACAAATCTTTCCTAATAATACCGATAACGCATAATTAATGAATACTCAATCTGGGGTTATTTAAAGGCCACATGAATACGTATCTAATGAGGTCAGATTATTCACTTGCAAGTGAATAAATAATCATCGACGTGTATTAGCTTGTTTTGGAAATATTGAACCATTCTGGCAGCTAAAATCGAATTATTATTTCACTATTTCACTTTCATTAATACTTGAAAAAAATAATGATATTTTGATTTTTAGCTCACCTGGCCCGAAGGGCCAAGTGAGCTTTTCTCATCACTTGGCGTCCGTCGTCCGTCGTCGTCCGTCGTCCGTCGTCGTCCGTCGTCAATCGACGTCCGTCGTCCGTCGTCGTCCGTCGTCCGTCGTCGTCCGTCGTCCGTCGTCGTTAACTTTTACAAAAATCTTCTCCTCTGAAACTACTGGGCCAAATCAAACCAAACTTGGCCACAATCATCATTTGGGTATCTAGTTTAAAAAATGTGTGGCGTGACCCGGTCAACCGACCAAGATGGCCGCCACGGCTAAAAATAGAACATAGGGGTAAAATGCAGTTTTTGGCTTATAACTCAAAAACCAAAGCATTAAGGGCAAATCTGACATGGGGTAAAAATGTTTATCAGGTCAAGATCTATCTCCCCTGAAATTTTCAGATGAATCGGTCAATCGGTTGTTGGGTTGCTGCCCCTGAATTGGTAATTTTGAGAAAATTTTGCTGTTTTTGGTTATTATCTTGAATATTATTATAGATAGAGATAAACTGTAAACAGCAATAATGTTCAGCAAAGTAAGATCTACAAATAAGTCAACATGACCAAAATGGTCAGTTGACCCGTTTAGGAGTTATTGCCCTTTATAGTCAATTTTTAACCATTTTTCGTTAATTAAAGTAATCTTTTACAAAAATCTTCTCCTCTGAAACTACTGGGCCAAATTAATCCACACTTGGCCACAATCATCTTTGGGGTATCTAGTTTAAAAAATGTGTGGCGTGACCTGGTCAATCAACCAAGATGGCCGCCACGGCTAAAAATAGAACAAAGTGGTAAAATGCAGTTTTTGGCTTATAACTCAAAAACCAAAGCATTTTGAGGAAATCTGACGTGGGATAAAAATGTTTATCAGGTCAAGATCTATCTGCCCTGAAATTTTCAGATGAATTGGTCAATCGGTTGTTGGGTTGCTGCCCCTGAATTGGTAATTTTGAGGAAATTTTGCTGTTTTTGGTTATTATCTTGAATATTATTATAGATAGAGATAAACTGTAAACAGCAATAATGTTCAGCAAAGTAAGATCTACAAATAAGTCAACCTGACCAAAATGGTCAGTTGACCCGTTTAGGAGTTATTGCCCTTTATAGTCAATTTTTAACCATTTTTCGTAAATTAAAGTAATCTTTTACAAAAATCTTCTCCTCTGAAACTACTGGGCCAAATTAATCCAAACTTGGCCACAATCATCTTTGGGGTATCTAGTTTAAAAAATGTGTGGCGTGACCTGGTCAACCAACCAAGATGGCCGCCACCGCTAAAAATAGAACATAGGGGTAAAATGCAGTTTTTGGCTTATAACTCAAAAACCAAAGCATTTTTAGGAAATCTGACATGGGGATAAAAATATTTATCAGGTCAAGATCTATCTGCCCTGAAATTTTCAGATGAATCGGTCAATCGGTTGGGTTGCTGCCCCTGAATTGGTAATTTTGAGGAAATTTTGCTGTTTTTGGTTATTATCTTGAATATTATTATAGATAGAGATAAACTGTAAACAGCAATAATGTTCAGCAAAGGAAGATCTACAAATAAGTCAACATGACCAAAATGGTCAGTTGACCCCTTTAGGAGTTATTGCCCTTTATAGTCAATCTTTAACCATTTTTCATAAATCTAAGTAATCTTTTACAAAATCTCCACTGAAACTACTAGGCCACAATCATCTTTGGGGTATCTAGTTTGAAAAATGTGTCCGATCACCTGGCCATTCAACCAAGATGGCCGCCACGGCTAAAAATAGAACATAGGGGTAAAATGCAGTTTTTGGCTTATAACTATGAAACCAAAGCATCTAGAGCAAATCTGACAAGAAGTTTAATTGTTAATCAAGTCAATATCTATCTGCCCTGAATTTTTCTGATGAATTGGACAACTGGTTGTTGGGTTGCTGCCCTCCAATTGGTAATTTTTAAAGAAATTTTGCCGTTTTTGGTTATCTTGAATACTATTATAGATAGCGATAAACTGTAAACAGCAATAATGTTCAGCAAAGTAAGATCTACAAATAAGTCAACATGACCTAAATGGTCAATTGACCCCTTAAGGAGTTATTGCCCTTTATAGTCAATTTTTAACAATTTTCATTAATTTGGTAAATTTATGTAAATTTTTACCAAATATAGTTCTCTGTTATTAATGGGCAAAGTTCATTATAGATATAATTGTAAGAAGCAAAATCGTTCAGTAAAGTAAGAACTTCAAACACATCACCATCACCAAAATACAATTTTGTCATAAATCCATTTGTGTCCTTTGTTTAATATGCACATAGACCAAGGTGAGCGACACAGGCTCTTTAGAGCCTCTAGTTTTTATATATCTCTCGTAGCCGTTACTATTTTTAATATTATCAAACAAATTGGTTACAGATGCGCATGAAGCGGGTCTATGTGTAGCAACGCTAAAAAAAATCTGTGTATTTAAAAGCAATAAAGGATAGATATAACATGTATAATAAGATTAGATATGAGTGCCAATGAGACAACTCTCAATCAAAACAATTTGTAAAACTAAACCATTATAGGTAAAAGTACGGTCTTAAGCATAGTGGAGCCTTGGCTCACCCCGAACAACTAGCTATAAACGACCCAAAAATTACTTCTGTAAAGCCATTCAAACAAAAACAAAAACATCGGTCTTATATTTATGTATATAAAAACGGGAAACGAGAAACCCTTATGAACCACATAAAAAATGGCAACTACTGAACATCAGATTCCTGTTTTCACACATCATAGTTATGCCTTTTTAGGTGAACTTCTGCAAAAGCTGAGAGGGTTAGGGTTTCAAACAGCTTCTGATTTACAAGATCTACTACTTGTTAGCTCATTTAAGAGTTACTGGAATAGGGTATATTTGGTGGGTCCATATTCTGTTGGAAAAAGTTGTTTAGCGAAAATTCTCGTTGGTGAACCAGTTCCAGTATCAAGAGAGTCCACCGATGGCATATGGATCTGCATGGGAAAAGCTGGTATGGATGTGGATGAAATGAAATGGATAAATTTTGAGAAGGGTACGTTTATACGTTCATACATGAGGTAATCATCTTGACATTTTTCTTCTTTCTCAATGATGTAAATATCTACACTTATTCGAAGGTTTGCTGCAGATTAAAGCGTCATGTAACAAGGTAAATCTTTCATTTTCCACAAAAAGTCATGTACTATGTTAAGGAGTTTCCGGGTTTTAACTACTCATTCATTTCGTTGATATAGTTAACCATTTTATTTTGTTAGTTTTTATAGTCCACGTTTTTTAAATTACCTTCAATTTCAGTATTTTTGTTGGTCTTTTTTATAAGTGATCAATATCCATAGTAGTATATATTATTGTTTATTAATTTCAAACATTTTCATAAGTGATCTTGTGTGTGTGTGTGTGTGTGTGTGTCTTTGTCCCCCCTAGTGACGTCATTTTAGTGATATTTTTTAACATTGGCGCATAAGCGGGATGATTGGCTAGCCATAGAACCAGTCTCAACCTAAAATTTTCCGCTAATACATTGCAGTAATCAAAGGTACAAATGTACCAGAATTATAATTTAAAACGCGTTTCGTCTTCATAAAACTCATCAGTGATCCTCAGGATAAAATAGTTATAAAGCCAAACAAATATAAAGTTCAGGCGAATTGAGGACCCAAAATTCCAAAACATTGTGCCTATCAAGGCTAAGGTAATCTATGCCTGGTATAAGAACATCCGTAATATTTCGAAAAAGCATACTTTTGTAAACAGGAAATTTATAAATATGACCATATAATTGATATTCATGTCAACACCGAAGTGCTGACTACTTGGCTGGCGATACCATCGGAAACGAAACGTTCACCAGTGGTGTGAATAGTTCTCAAAGGTACCAAGCTTATAATTTAATACAGCAGACGGGCGTTTTGTCTACATAATACCGTCTTCACACATTGGCGTATAGACCAACGTGCACCAGACGTACAGAGAAAATTCCGCATACGTTAGGTGCACGAACGTTGCATAAGTTTGAAGTACATCGAAATGCAAAGGTATGTGCTTGGTGAACGTTATAACTCTAGGAAATTTTTCATAAGCATACAAATTTAAATCTAGCTCTAGTGTTTGTCAAGATTATGCATGTTGGCTACACGTACGTAATCATATACGCTACAAGCGCGTTGAAAACGCTACAAAAAAGTTTGAGACACGTTTAAAACACGTTGTATATACCTCAAGATTGTTTGACGTTTACTTTGACGTATGCAGAGCGTGCTTGTAACAAACACCCAATAATAACACGTCCCAGATACGCCGAAAGCACGAATAACCGTCTCAGATACGACTGGGACGCGTCTTAAATACTTTTAAAGGACGTTTTCCTTCGTAACGTGGATTTCAACCACGTAAGTCAAACGTCAGACATACACCAACATACGTTATTTGAACGCCCGATAAACGCTTATGCGTACAAAACACGCTTAAAGGTCGTTGTGTACACGATACAAATATGATTGACAAGTTGAATGCATCCAAAAATACTAGCGTATTGGCAGCGTACATTTGTTTTTACCACGCCCGGCGTACGTCAGTGCTAAACGCTGATGCATGACGCTGGTATTAGACTCATTAATGACCTAAATTATCCTGTATGAAGTCCGGAATATGGCAGTTGTTATCAAATAGTTTGTTTATACATGTTATATGTGTACTGCCGTTTGTTTGTGTTGCACGTCAGTGTTTTAGTTGTTCGTCTATTGTCCTCTTAAAGTTGATGTGTTTTCCTCGGTTTATGTTTGTAACCGGATTTGTTTTCTCTCAATCGATTGATATTAACAGCGGTATATTACTGCTGTTTTTATCTAACTTTTTAATGTTTTTTTTAAAAGGTCACGCTTCAACTGAGATACTGACGACTATGTTGATGTCACTTTCAAGTGCCGAGGAATCAGCACAAACCCGTGTTGACAGTACAAATGTCGAAACAAAACATAGGACTCTGGAACCAAAACAAAAATGCAAATATCAAGGAATAAATGTATATGAAGAACCTTCTAAATGTTCATTAGTGAGTGCAGAGGAAGACATGTCCGATGCATCATCTCATAAACTATCAGAAAGAGGGAGTACAGACAAACATGAAGACCTTGTTTTATTCAGACGCAAATGCATGGATGTTCAACAATCTGAAAAGAATATAAATTCCGCTTTCTCATTAAATGTCAGTCAAGACAAATATAACACAGATAATAAATCGGAAGTTTGTTGTACTAAAAGTTCTTCCAATGATGAGAAAAAAGCTGCATTTAGGCTCGATTCGAGTATGAAAAGACTTATTCAAGAATTGCCTATAATTGATGAGAGAAATCGAAACTCCACAGAAACAATCAAGGTAAAGTCAGGAAACTTTGAAAGCGAATGGATGAAGGATATTTCAAGCGACATGTCCAAAGACAAAATACATGAGTTAATGATCAAAGCAGTGAAAGACGGAAAATACAAACAGAAAATAGTACCAATAGATATTTGGGACTTTGGGGGACAGAAAGATTATCATATGACTCACCAGTTGTTCATTACTAGCAGAGGTATCTTTATCCTTATGTTCAATGGAAGTATTGGAATACACAAACACCAACCAGACCTTGGGTCTCTACCGGGACACTTTGGGAAACCAAAAGTGGCAGGTAATAGTTAGGAAATTGTAAATGCTTAACATTTATGTCATTTTTTCAATAAAACAAAAGAGATCTACTTAGCTATAACAAATTTTAAACCCACCGTTTTTACCAATTCAGAAATACGATTGTTGTTTTACATTTGTTTGGTGTGTTTGAGCTTTTGATTTGAAATTTGATAAATGACTTTTCGATTTGATTTTTCCTTGGAGTTAGATTTTTCTGTTGTTTTACATTTAACGCTAAACCCGATTGTAAAAAACTGAAATATAAACACGTTTTTCATAAAAAATATATATATAAGAAAACAAGATTGTGTCCCTAGTACACGGATGTCCCATCCGCACTTTTTTTTTGTTCAGTGGACCGTGAAAATGGGTTAAAACTCCAATTGGGCAATCAAATTAGATGGACGGACGGACGAACGAACGAACGGAAGAACGGACGCACAGACCAGAAAACATAAATGAGGCATAAAAACACAAACTGTATAAATAATAGAGATAATGGAAAAAATAAAATACAAAAAAAACATCACTTAAACTAAATAAAACACGAATCCGTTCTTTTCATCACCGGGGCCCTGGCTAATTAGTAGATTCTTGTCGTGTTATTCGGTGTTAATATAAAACAGAAGATGTGGTATGTTGCCAATGAGACAACTCTCAACAAAAGACAAAACTGACACAGAAATAAACACCTATAGGTCACCGTACGGCCTTCAATAATGAGCAAAGCCTATACCGCATAGTTAGCTATAAAAGACCACGAAAAGTTAGTGTTAAACAAATCAAACGAAAAAACTAACGGCCTAATTTATGAACAAAAAAATGAACGAAAAACAAACATGTAACACATAAACCAACGACAACCACTGAATTACAGGCTCCTGACTTGGAACAGACACATAGATACAGATTGTCGCGGGGTTAAACATATTGCCGTATCCCCCTAACCTAGGACAGTGGTATAACAGTACAACATAAGTCTGGTTCGAGATTCTGATAAGACACTTGGAAACCCAAATATCTGTCCTAATCTTCTATCTTTTAGCTAAAACATAATTTGTTCATGTCCCAATTTCAATTCTCAATTTTAATATTCATTAGTGTTTATATTTATGAATATATATTAGTGAACAGTTCAGTAAAATAGATTCAAAATTTTTACGTCATGTTTCTCAGTCCTAGTTTCATCGTAGATGGCGTATCGTTATTATTTATCATTATTATCTAAATATTGCTTGCTGTTCGGTGTAAGACAATGCTCTGTTTTGAAAACCGTACTTTGACCTATGATGGTTTACTTTTACAAATTGTGACTTGGCTAGAAACCTGTCATATTTGCACTCATAACACATCTTCATATATATATTAACTATAGTGTTGGTTATATGCAGGATGGTTCTATAAGTAAGACAATATCATGTTAGGTTTGTTGGTTTTGTTCAATTAAATGAAATTGTTTGCGACATTCATGCAAGTGAGAGGTTTAACCCACCATTTTCTGCTTAAATGATATACCACGTTAGGAATAAGTCGGTTGTTTTTTATTCGTTTGATGTGTTTGAGCTTTTGATTTATCATTTGATAAGGGAATTTCAATTTTCTTTGAAACTTTGTATTTTTGTTACTTTACTTTTTACCTATTCCAAAAATAATCATATTGTGACATAAAATCAAGTACAAATGACAAACGGACGGTTGGCACTGTTCAAGAAAAAAATAGAAAAAGTTAAACCGCGAACATAAGAATTAAGAAAAAAAGATGGTTCAAAGTAGTGATAACCTTACATTTTATTTTATTTCAGATTACCTTTTACATTGGGTGAATTCGATCTTGACGTTCTGTAAACGATCAAAAGAAGGTTTTCCTAAAATCATATTTGTTGCTACTCACAGGGACATGGTATCATGGGTATGGAAGGTAAATGAAACTCAGTATCGTATTTCAGAAAATAGAAAGAAACCAATGGTACATTCAAACTCATAAGTCGAAAATAAACTGACAAAGCTACAGTGTATGGCAATATAAAAAGAGACAAAAAGACAAAAAATGGTATAAAAACACAACATGGAAAACTGACCACCAAGTTACGGGACTTCCGGAAAGATATGCAGATCATGCGACAGTCGCAATTGTGCTCTTGATATAACCAACCTGTTAATAGACAACCGACGCACGTTTCGTCAACAATACACTAATAAAAGGCAAAACAAAAACCGATATAAAAGGGCATTCAGGAAACCAATTCCGAAAGGTTTAGCCACATATAGCTAGGGTAGTCTATGGTATGTCAAAAATCTAAGTTGTAAACAGTTAATTCGTGCAGTTGGACACAAAATAATCAATATCGCTGGTGCAAATATATATATTAAAATCAAAATAAATACACAAAGTCTAGCTCTTTCGAGTGAGATTTCAATTCATATTTTATAGTGCGTGTGTACATGTTTTAATGTTACACAATTGTTTCAGATAAGGGTGGAGGTTTTCGTACCATTAAATCATCAAACCCGCTGCAATTGTTTGAACCTGTCGGAAGTCAAAAATCTGATGTTCAGTAGTTGTCTTTTGTTAATGTGGTTTATAAGTGTTTATCATTTCTCGTTTTATATAGATTAGACCGTTGGTTATCCCGTTTGAATGGCTTAACAGGAGTCATTTCTGGACCTTCCTTTTATAGCTTGTTGTTCGTTGTGAGCCAAGGGTCCGTGCAATACACCGTACTTTGGCCATATAAATGTTTTGATGGAGAGTTGTCTTTTTTTTTTTAGTAAAGTTTCTGTTTACAAATAATTATAGTTTTTGACTTATACTCTTTACAAATTCATTATTTTGAAATTAAAGACAAAAAATAAGAGAATTGGTTCTGTTTTGTTTAAAAATAGAATGGTCAAGGTATACATGGTATATACAAATATGAGAACCAACTATGTGACTCTACTTGCCGACCTTATCTTGTATGTTTTATTCATATGAAACACATCAGATTAAGACGATTCATGCAGGAACGTCTTAGAAAGAAAGACAAGAAGATAGCGATATCCTGTAACTCTACTTTCCGCTATATAGATGTTGTTCTTTCACTAAATAATTCAAAATTGGGTGACTATGTGGAACGCATCTATCCCATCGAACTAGAGATAAAGGTAACCACAGATACAGTTAAGTCAGTCTCATATCTTGACTTACATCTAGAAGTTGACAATAAGGGTCGGTTGAAAACAAAACTTTATGACAAAAGAGATGATTTCAGCTTTCCAATTGTGAACTTTCTATTTCTAAGTAGCAAAATTCCAGCAGCACCTGCATACGGGGTATATATCTCCCAATTGATACAATATTCCCGTGCTTGCATTTCCTATCAGCATTTTCTTGATAGAGGGTTGCTGCTCACAAGGAAACTATTAAACCAAGAGTTCCAAATGGTGAAGTTGAAATCATTCCTTCGTAAATTTTACGGACGCCATCACGAGTTGGTTGACCGTTATGGAATAACTGTTTCACAAATGATATCGGATATGTTCCTTACGTACAATCCCCTTCCCTTCACGAATTAGACTATTTACCGGATTTGTTATCACATCAACAACACGACGGATGCTTCATGCTCTTCCGGAGCACCTGAGATCACCCCTAGTTTTTGGTGGGGTTCGTGTTGTTTATTCTTTTGTTTTCTATGTTGTGTCATGTGTACTATTGTTTGTCTATTTGTCTTTTTTTCATTTTTAGCCATGGCGTTTTCAGTTTATTTTCGATTTATGAGTTTGACTGTCCCTTTGGTATCTTTCGTCCCTCTTTTGTAAAGAAGCTATGATTATCCTTTTACTACAAGTTTTGCTATACATAAATATGATGCCTTTTTACAGTTTGTTGAACGGATCTTTCCCATCAAATTAAATCATAGGATTCAACAGATACAGTTTATCCGTGACCTACATCTAGGGAAAAAAAATTAAATTAAAAAGACATTTGCAGTTTCCTAATTGTAACAGTTTCGATTGCATTTCAGCATTTCAATATGTGTTTTCAATAACATAGAAGATATAAACTTTTCATTCTTATGTAGCCACATGTCAACAGAGGGCCTGCATTTAGAGTATATATCTTCCAGTTAATACGAAACTCCAGACACTTCTGACATTTTAAGGGCGCATTCACGAGTTGGCTGCCAGCTATGGAATATCTGTTTAACTAAAGAGAAATTGATTATCCTTTCAGAGCACCTGGGATGATCCGACTTTGATGGGATTCGTGTACAAAGGCCTAAGATTTCTTTGTTGTACTCTGTAAACTGTTGGTTGCCTTTAAATCGTTTTTCGTTTTTTTCCCATGGAACTGTATTTGACGAGTTTAAAATTGAAATTTGCATCTTTATGGACGAATGGATGGGTGATTGTTTAACGTCTTGTAGCTTTGAACATCCCCGATACTGTGAGCTTAATCACAGTATAACAGTGTGTAGAAAGATTTGCACACTTCCCGGTAACATTTATCTGTCTCTCAGCTTTTCAAAAGTCACCAATCGATCGAGAAAAAACAAATCCGGGTTAAAAAATAATTAAAGGCAACAGTAGTATACCGCTGTTGATAAAACAGAGTAAATACATTAACTATAAACGGAAAACCACGAAACAACAGAAATACTGAAGTGCACTAAAACAAACGACAATGCAACTTACATAGAAACGAACTATTGGATAACAACTGTCATATTCCTGACTTGGTACATAACAATTCAAGAAAAATATGGTTGGTTGAACCTGGTGTTGTTGCTATCCAAACCTTGCGCTTCATGGCAATGTTAAATAAAGAACCAAAATGACATCACATCACATGACAAGAATACAGTTCAAATAAATGCAAGAACGCTCAGGACAGAGACATAGATAAATAAATTTTGAAATCGTTTTTGTATCATAAAGGTGAGAATGTCAGTACTGCTCATTCCAGTTTATACTGTTTACCAAAACATTTATTCTTCTTCTTTTATTGCAGTGGAGATTCGAATCATACAGACGTAAGATTGAAGACGAAATACAAAAGCTATTTAAATCGCATGCCGGCTGGATGCATTTAGAATTTAAGCCGCTACTGTTCATAAATTCATTAAATCCTGAAGACCCAGAAATAATCGAACTACAACACCGTATTTTAGAAAAAGCGACTCAGCATCCACTATGGGGGGACAAAATGCCAACTAAATGGATTCCACTAGATCTGCAGTTGGCAAGGAAAGCTGAAGAAGGTATTAATGTCATAACTCGGAATCAACTTATGTCTTTAAATTCTAAAAATGAGTCAATGGAGTTGTCTGAAAAGGAAATTGAAACATTTCTGGAAGTTCAACATTCAATTGGAAAGCTTCTGTACTTCAATGTAGAAAATCTCCGTGGCCATATCATTATATCACCAGTGTACTTAGTGGAAGTTTTGACGTCATTAGTGACAGCAAAACAGTTTTGGCCTAAAAGAGAGGATTTCCCTAGAATCTTGAAAAACCTGCAAACAACTGGATACATTGATAAGAAGGATATATATTACTTGTGGACACAAGAGGAGTTCATTCATATTCTGAAATACAAGGAATACATGATCGATCTGTTAGTACATTTAGATGTAATCATCGCTCCAAGAACTAACTTTGAACTTTCCATTATCCCATTGAGAGATGTTTCGCGTTTTCTTGTTCCATGTATGATAACCAAAACAAACGACACAAAGTATTTGGAAAAATTTCAGAATTATAATAATTCAATTGTCATGGCCTATAAATTTATAGAAAAAATAATACCGCCAGCATTGTTATACCGATTCCTTGGCTCCCTTGTTACTATGTGGCACGTAAAGAAATATGCATGTACAGAGAGTAATAGCGAAAAACAAATGCTTTTTCGTGATCTTTATGTGGTTGAAATTGGCAACAGTCACGAAATTGCTGTCCAAGTGAAAGGCAACAGAGTTGTGGTTTCACTTGTACATACAGTGAACAAGGAGAATATTATCCCAACCCTAGCTTCTTCTATTCAAGAATGTCTTACCACTGCAATGCATGGAGTTTGCGAATTTTACTCAACTTTATCTGATTCTCAAACTAGTTCAGAACATCAGCCAATGCCATTCAAAATAGAATTTGGTGTATTTTGCAAGTCAGATATATGTTTTTTTCATCACAATGAAATACGTCTAAACTCGCCGTGGTTTTGTAGTCAGCACAGCAAGAATAACGAAGTTGGATACCTTCAAGCTTGGTTTTCTGAAAAGGTAGCTATATATAGATAACCACCTTAACTGGAAAAGATAAAATATATGATCAGAATATAAGTAACATTATCCTACTTATTAGGTAGTATGTTATGTGATAGAAATAATTACAAACTATTACAAAAAATGTATAATCACACTGTACTTCAATAAGAGTTGGAATTTTTGAAATATGAAGTGAACAAATGAATAACAAGGAAGATAAGGGGGTTATTAAAAAACACATAAGAAATACAAAGAACATAATGGCTGAGTAAAAAAAAATACCAAACAGTAATGAGGGAATAAAACTAACTATTAAACAACATTATATCATGTATATAACACCTTCTTAGAGTGGATTTTACAAAACTGACTTCGTTGTAATTTCGAACGAAAACATTGCTTATCATGAGTTTATATCTCTCTGTTCCAGGAACCTTCAGATCACTGCCACAACAATTGCAAAGGTAAGTGTATTAATGATGTATTCTTCTGACTTTTCAGTCTCGTTCAGTCTCACTGAAATCTCGTTCTGGAATTATTTCCAAAACATGTGATATAAGTGGAAAATAGCAAGGAATTTGATAATTATCATAATCAAACATAACTCTGTGAACGAATTGTGTATTTCCAATAATGAGTTTTTGAGTAATGAGATTTTCAAATTTTATTATCAATCAAGTCAGTAGTCATTTTTAGTAAAAGTTTGAGAAAAATAGGTGAAGGGAACAGAAAAATATTTTACCAGAAACATAAACATCCCATATAACTTTTTCTTTTCAAACTTCATAGATATGTATTTTGTTTAATTATTTATAACAAGGAAGTTGAAAAAATGTGCATTCTGTTCTTTAAACAGAGAAAAATCACAAATTTACAAAATTGACAACATGGTAAATTTGACACGAAAAAGCATCAAAATATGATAAAACATATAGTATTTTAACACATACCTATAGTTCTTTTTTAGTTGAATTTATTCAGATTGGTCCCCTTCATCTTTATTAGAGTATGAAAACAAGTTTAATCGTGGAACTGGGATTTTTTTCACGATAATAGCCCAAAAATAGGAAAAAATTGATGAACAATGGAAAAATCATCAAAATTGGGTACTTTCAGAAGGCCGTAACAAAAAAAAAAAGAAGTGCACCACAATATGATTTTTTCTTCACCAAATATTTTTTTACAGTCATATAAACCCAAAAATCAGGTTTTGAAGAAGAAAAAAATTTAGCGCCTCAGAGGTGTACATTCTTAACATTACAGTATTTTACACGTACCCTTAATACATGATTTAGCTGAAAAAAGGGGGTAATGCAGAACTCATTTCAATTCTATAATTATGAGTAATTTACTAACTCAGGTCCTATTTTGAACATAGTCTGTTACACATATTTGTATTGATATTGACAAAGGTACGTAACCTCAAAGTAGAATCTATGACAAACATGACAAAAGCGATGCAAAATATACCATTGGGACATACAAACTCATATGTACAAAAAAAACCGGAAAACGCTGTTGCTACAAAAGAAAAAAACCAAAACATGCAAAAGACAAACTAAAGTACACAAACCACAACATAGAAAAATACAGAAAGAGAAACACGAATCCAACCGGAAACAGGTTTTATTTCAAGTGCTCCGGAAGGGTTTATAGATCGTTTTCCACATGTGGCACTGGTTATGTAACTCGTGTTATTGCAAACTCGATAATAAAAGTAAGTCGGTAGGTCCCTTAAGAGAAAGGGGACGCAATGTAGTTACAATGTATGAACATATCCGCTACCATCTGTGAATAATTATGTTCAATAACGGTCAACAAACTGGCGATGACGTCCGTAAAACTTACAAATGGATGGTTTTAACGTCACAACTTGGAACTCTTTGTTAATTGCTTCCTTGTGAGCAGCAAATATTGTGATTAATTCACCCTTCCGGGGTAACCGAGATCACCCGAACATTTTTGTGGGGTTAGTTTGCTGAGTTTTTAGTTTTCTGTGTTTTGTCTTGTATACTTTTATTTGTCTGTTTGTCTTTTTTCTCTTTTAGCCATGACGTTGTTTTTTTAGATATACGAATTTGAATGTCGCCCGGTATCTTTTGTCCTTCTCTTATAAATTATTTTGTTTTCAATTCATCAGCAGTAACAATCCATTTGTTCGATCTTATGGTGTTTACATATATCTATTAATTTTGCCATTTGATTAGGGACTTTTCGTTTTGAATTTTCCTCGGAGTTTAGTATTTTTGTGATTTTTATTTTCTGTACATTGGTTGTTACGAAGTAAACAAACGGTAAGTAGTGTTTTTAATCGAATATTCACAATCTCAATAATATGGAACACAGTCTATTACAGATCTGTCATCGACACCATATTCTTCACAGCACACAAAAGGGTATCAAACACACGAATACCCTAATTTCTCAAATCATCTTACAAATGTTCGCTATTCATTTAGCGATGACAGTTATATAAGTGTGTGTGTGTGTGTGTGTGTTAAAATGTTTAAACGTATTTACAAGTCTGACAACTTATATTTAGGACTTGGAACAATGACACAAGAACAATGTCCATCGGACAAACACCTGAGAAGACTGGTTAAAGAGCTCTCTCCGGGGGAAGTGTCGAGAACTGGCAATCGAACTCGGACTAGAGGTTCATGAATGGGAAAATTTTGAAACCCAATTTCAGCATCAAATTTCAGATGATTTTAAATTCGTAGCAGTGCAGTCTTGCACGGAAAAAAGTGGGAACTTTACATTTCATATGCTTGTTTGCGCCTTGGAAAAACTAAAGCTAAGTCATCATCTTCTTTGTAAGGTAAGACTGTTTCTTTATTTTATTAAATACCTTAATCTTAGGTAGTGCTTGTGTAGGTACACAACAGCCCGGGAGGAATTCGCCTTTTCCATCGAACCAACGTGGGCAGTCTACCCGTGCCCACACTAGCTATAATATCTTTTTTTTTGGTAAAAATAGTACATAAATACTGTACATGACAGTCCTTTGATTAAACATAAAAATTGCATGCCCACTCCTATGGGTCGACAGAGTGGACAAGCATGAAATTTTGCACACCCGGTGCCCACTCCCACTGTGGTCGGGTGGACAAAGCAAAATCCACCTGAGCTGTAGTGTATCATAAATTTTGAACCTTTTTCAAATTTCACCATTGAAAATATGTGGCAACAGCACCTTTTTAGTTAATTATCATTGAAAAATTACATTTAATTTCTTTCACTTCATTCGTTTGGTAAAACTATACAGATTAATTTGAAAACCTTATACCTTATTTGAACAATACCAACAAACAATTAAGAATTACCAGGTATGCTAGGCATACCTCAATCAGACTACAACAGAAAGAAGACGTGTGAATTAACTCTAGCTTGCCATCTGCAGGTCATCGTTTTTTCATAAAAGTACACATTCAAATGGTAAATAATTCATTGAAACACCTTGAATATTTGCTAGTTATAAGTCAAAATTGCCGCATTTTTGTGCCTGTCCCTAGTCAGAAACCTCAAGCCTTTTTTATTTCTTTTTTTTTTATTATTTTAGTTCATTTATATATTTCAGAGTTTAGAGTGACGTCAATTTTCACAGAAAAAGTACACATTTTGTGCATATGGCCCAGCTAAAGGCTTAAGCCCGTCTCCGGGTGCGGGAGTTTCTCCCTGTGTTGACGACCCGTTGATGACGATTGGCTATTATCTGATATCTGGTCGGTTGCATGTCTCTATGACACATTCCCCATTTCCATTCTCAATTTGATTTTCTTTTTTGTCACAATATATTGATAAGTGTTTTCTATGTGTGTTACATTTTAATATTGTGTTTCTGTTGTTTCGTAGTTCTCCTCTAATATTTAATGTGTTTCCCTCAGTTTTCGTTGATAACCCGGATTAGGTTTTCTTAATCGATTTATGAATTTCGAACAGCGGAATACTACTGTTGCCTTTATTTCCTTAGTTCTTAATTTGCTTTTCCTAAGGGACGACATCAAAAGATCGATGTAGGATAAAAAAAACTTAAATCGAATAGTTTGGGTGTGGGGGTCAACATTGCTGCAAGTTTTGTTAATCTAAAATCGATTTTACATATATCTATATAGGTAAATCAATTTTTCCCAAATTAAGTTAAGAAGGGGGGTAGGGGGTCAGCGAAAAAACTATGTGAATTAAGTTTTTTATCCTACATTAAACTTTTGATGTCGTCCCTAATGTGTGGATTCGATTAATTTGTTACTGATAATTCGTATCTTTACGACAACCCATGTCCTGCGTAATAAATCTTACGTCGTGTATCTTTGATGATTTGTTTTAATGATGTCTTTCCATTTTAGGTTTTTAGAGATGTGAATCCAGTTGTGTCAGGTATTACATGTTTTCTATTTCAATATATACTTTTTATACATAAATATGGTCTTTATTTCTAATTAGATATAGGAAGATTTAGTATGAGTGCCAATGAGACAACTCTCCATCCAAATAACAGATCTGTATTCAAACATTTACGTGCAATCCCAAGAAAAATCTAATAGACAATTGATACATTCACGTCTTCTATCAGTAATTGGTAAAACCTTTCAAAATTATAGGTCCTCAATGCTCTTTCAAAGTTTTTTTTTATTAGAGCGTCAGTGACGAGCGTTTTGTAGACGAAATATGTTTCAGTAAACATATTATAAAGCAGCATACGAACTTTTTGTACAAGTCTCATAACTCCGGGATATAAAACATAGTGTCGTGAATGACATAGAATTTCTGAAAACTCAAATCTGAATTGAAAGGATCGCGTCGCTACGAACTATTTTCCTTGTCTCAATCAGAGCATAACCCAGACCTCAACATTAACTCTCACCTTAAATGTAACCGACGTTTAAGTAACATTTTTCATAACCATTACCCATACCTGCAGCCTAACCTTAGCCCTGATCATAATCATAATACTAAACTAACCATATCACTATTGTTGATCCCTTTCAATCAAATCAAGAAAAAAAATCATCATGTCCTTCCCCCTTCCGAATATCAAATAATGGTCGTCCCAATTGATTTACAAAAAGTTCCGTATTGAAGCAAATAATGAAGAACGAGATGACTAAACGGACATGATTACAATTACAAAATATTAAATGTATTATGCCTAACATCTTTACTAATGTCATGTGTCACTTTGTTAAAACAACAGAAATGTAGCCACAGTAGACGAGGTATTAAAACGATTGTTACTACTTTCCTGCAGGTTTGGCATAAGAAATATTTATCTAACACAGATTACAAAGAATAACATGTAAATAAGTTTTTCACTTGACCAAACTATGCTTTTATTATTTTGGTCTGCTTCAAAAGTATCAAAAGCACTAGCACTTACTCTATTCTTTGTTTAGGAATACGAGAAGTTACATTGAACAACCCTCCATCAAACAACGTACTTTTGGATTTATCAAACCATATTGGAAATAGTACTATGCAACTTGCCATCGAGCTGGATCTAGATTCAACTACTATTCAACAAATACAGTATAAACATAAAAACAAACTGCCAGAACAGACTAAGGAGATTCTGCAGATCTGGAGTAAGAAGCAGCAACCAAAACCAACACTGCTTTTGTTAATTAAGGCTCTGCACAGAATTGGGAAAATGGGTGCATTGAGAGGAGTGAGATTTTGAAATTGATTTACCTCAAAGATAGTTAATACCAATGAATGATAATCAAATGGCAATTTTTCACCAATGTTTTATCCTTATTGAAAATATTTTACTGCTTCCGTAAATGTTTTGTCATTTTTAAATGTTGAATGTCTGTTTTTCTTTACCAAAAAAACAATGTATATATTTAGTCTGATAAGACGCTCTTTAAAACTCTTATATTAGAGATACCTGCTATACATAGCTTGAAATGCATAATAAAAATCGCAAATAATCTCATTCCCATGAAATATTTTCTCATTTCCTCAAAATAAAGTTTTATTTACTTGTTTCTGATATTTTAGTCCCCAGACATACATGTGTAGCTCCCATGATATATCATTAAACTCGTCGACTGAAAACATGACGTTCCTTCGGCAAAAAATATTCTATTCCGACCTCAATAAAATTAATATTCATATTCCGTTGACATGAAGTAGTTATTTTCTTTTTTGCATTGAACAGAGTGACCTGTATATTATCCAACCGTCTTGATGCCGCGTGTGACGGAACCATATTATGATTTTTAAACAAGTGATAATTTTATTCTTCATATAAAAAAATACTTTTAATTATTTTTATGGGAAATAAGATATTTTCCAATGACCCCTTTCTGTTTCTGTTTAACATTTCTATTTTACACTGTTTCTTTATTATAAATTAGATGTGTCATGCATATAAAACTCGGTACATATCTAATATGTAATGTCACTTGCAAGGGTGTGTATTCCTCTACTATAAATAGAAAGGGATGTGGTACTGTATGATTATCAATCCGACACTTATCGCCCTCGCAGATCAAATGACATGTTTTTGTAAGCAACAGAAGGTCACTGTATGACAAAACCCGTACCGTATAGTAAGCTATAAAAAGCCTCGTAATGACAAAATGTAAAATAACTCACGGCTTCCTCCTACTCATTTTAGTATTGTACCTTGAATTTAACAAAGGTCATCTCCGTACCAGAATCTATAACAAACGAGATATTAATTTTGAAATTGTCGATTCCTCCCACCTTAGTAACACTATACTTGCATATGGGATATATATTTACCAAATTATACGGTATTCAGGAGATTGCAGCTACTACTCAGACTTTGAAAAACGTCACCAGTGCCTGAGTTGAAATTTTATGAAATAGGGGTATGTCAAAAAACATCTCGTCCTTTTTCTAAAAGTTCATCGGAAGGTACCAAAAAGTAAAATCACAAAAATACTGAACTCCTAGGAAATTGAAAGCGGAAAGTCCCTAATCAAATGATAAAACACATCAAACAAATGGAAAACAACTGTCATATTCCTGACTTGGTACCGGCATTTTTAAATGTAGAAACTAGTTGATTTTCCCATGTCAACTTGACAAATAATACACGATGATCTCACGGTATGTAATAACGTGTTATATCAATTTTTATTTGTCTTGATGAAATCACTTTTAATGTTTAGTCTGTTTTGGTGATATCCATTAGACGTGGTTCTGTACTTACACATTCCGTCATTGTGTTATTGTGTTTTGGTAAATTTTGGTATTCTTGTCTTTCTTTTTTGCTTATGTGCTTTGCTTGTATGCTTTTTTGTGTTTCTTTGTTACTTATTATGTGCTCTGTACTTATACATCTTGTCATTCTGCTACTGTGCTATGGTAAATAAATTCTGGTATAATTGTCTTTCATTTTTGCTACAAGTGCTTTGTCTATATGCGATTTGTGTGTTTCTTTGTTACATATTTTTTTTTATAGTAATTAAGATTATAACACAATGTTGACTGCTGCACCCCTATTCTTAAAACTTTTGATTATTATGGCTGTTTGTTTTGTTCACACAACGTTGTCAATATATTTTAGAGTTTTATTCGACTTTCCTACAAGAGAGACGTTAGCAAGCTATAAACAGGTTTAATCCACCATTTTCAACATAAGACAATGCCTATAACAAGTCGTATATGAATGTTGTTATCTACTCGTTTGATGTGTTTAAGCTTTTGATTTTGGCATTTGATTACGGACTTTCCGTTTTGAATTTTCTTCAGAGTTCAGTAATTTTAATTTATTTAGCTCATGCTTCAAAATAACATAAACAAAAGGTTAAACAGTGGCAACAAACTTTTCACGATGTTTTAAACCCATTTGAACTACAAACCTAAAGAAAACTCAAAAAGAATCGCATGAATCCAAAACGGAGCTATGCTGATAATGTGAACATTTTTAGCGTCTCATATTTTAAAACACTCAACCCACCTTGCAAATACACACTCAGTAAAAAAAACCTGCTTTAACATGCATAGAAAATATGCTTATCCTTCTATGTCAACTGATGTTACGTTGATACAGCAGGTAGAACATTCCTAGAGCATATGTTAACTATCTATTGTGACTGCCTACCTTCGAGGTCATCTTTAATCTTTTTTAAGTTCCTATTGCCATAGGAATCAGTATGATGTTTTAACATATGTGCAATTTTGAGGTTTAGTTAGCAATATTTTCAATTTTTTATTTTCTATTTGTATATATTTTGTGTTAGGCAATCTATATTTTGGCTATAACAATAAAAGTTAAACTTTTTCTAGACTCGTCTCGTTATTTTTTTATTTTGTAGCTATGATCGGAATCGAAACCGGTTCATAGGAAGTCACCACGTTCCGGCCTGAAACCAATCAAATCTTGATAATTTACCCGCGGTGCGATAAGAATCGGTATTCACCCAAACCACTCTATATGGATACTGATACTCTCAGATCTGTACTTGACTTTTGTTGTTGTTGTGAGGGATGTTTAAACTCCCTGCCAAGTCTCTTCTGTGTCATTTTGGCCTTTATTTGGCCTTTTAAACCTTTTTTGGATTCGGGCGTCACTGATGAGTCTTTTGTAGACGAAACCCGCGTCTTGCGTAAAAACAAAATTTCATTCTGGTTTCTATGATGCATTAATTTGTTGAATTTTTTTCTGCTTTATATCGATCTGATGAGTTGATATAAAAGTAAGGAGATATGGTATGATTGATAATGAGACGTATATCCACAAAGTGGGTATTAACAGTTAAAGGCAACCGTACGTCCTTCAGCAATAAGTAAAGATCCATACCATATAGTCGATTATAAATTTTCCCGACATGAAAAATATAAAACAATTCAATTAAGAAAACTAACGGCCTAACTTATTACAAATGAGTTACGAAAAACAAATATAATTAATAGTGTTGTCAAATCGTACACTTTTGCCTAACCGGTTACTCGGATAATCGTTCGACCGATTAACCGGTTAACCGGTAATTTAAGTTGGTGTTTGAAAGCCTTATCAATAGAACCCTACACATAGATATAAGATGTGGTATGAGTGTCAATTTGACAACCTTTCATCAAAGTCATAAATACGCTTTTAAAATTGAAGTTTTTCCTTTAGCATTATACGGCTTGTCTGTGAGGATTCCTGGCGAAGTTTGACTTTTTTAAAATAATCAAATACACCGTATCAACTATAGCGTTTGTGCCAACTTCAGATTAAACAATTTAAAAAAAATCTTAATCTCGTAGAATTGAATATCATGTCATATGTCTGAAACCGATTATTTTTTCCTTTTCTCTTGTTGTCTCCGAAAATAATGGGATGGGTTTCAATTTGAAATGATTAATTATAAAAAAAAGAAGATGTGGTATGCCGGATTTCCAATGAGACAATTCTTCACAAGAGACCAAAATGACACAGAAATTAATAACTATAAGTCATTGTACATGCTGTACGACCTGTTTCTTCACTGTGTTTGCTTTTAACTTTAAGCATGTTACTCGTACTTTCACGTAAACATTGAGTACAATCAAGGTTGCACATTTAAATGTAGGTTTACATAATATTAAAACGTAAACGAAATAATGAAGTAATTAGTAAAATTAAATCTCATTACTGATTTAAAGTTACTGTTAAAACAACATGATTACCAATTATGTTTCTTAAAGATCCTGCCCCGAACTCTAATCAATTTTATGTTTTTAGGATTAACAATAGCAATCAATATACTGGACAATTGATCTGTCAAACTAATTACCACGACGACAATTTTTAAATAAAACATAACTATTTAATGATTTTCAACACAAATTTATATAAAATCTATCGAAATTGAAAAAAGTCCGGTTAACCGGTTAGCGTTTTTGGTATTCGGTATTCGGTCGTTCGACCGATTAACCGGTTAACCGGTTAACCGTTGACAACACTAATAATTAACGACAACCACTGACAACGGGTGCCTGATTTGGGCCAGGCACTTAATGACTGTGGCAGTGGTGGCAGTGCTAAACATAATTTCGAGTGCTTAACCCTCCCCTAACCTTGTACAGTTGTGTAACAGCGCAACATAGGAATAAACTATGAAAATCAGATAAAAAAGGCTAAATCCATCAGATTGATATAAATCAGAAATACATTAGCAGGATGTGGCAGGGTATATATCCATTCCTCATTCCTAAAAACAAAAGAAAAGCCTTATTCAACTGATTTTAAAATAAAAATAAGAACATGTGGTTTGATTGTCTATGCGACCACTCTCCAACAGAGACAAAATGACATAGATGTCAACATCTTAAGGTCACAGTATGGCCTTCAACAATTAGCCTAGTCAACAATGAAATGACAAATGTAAAGCAAATTAAACATGAAAACAAACGTCCTGGTTTATGGGCAAATTAATAAAAAAAAAATGGTATACTGCAACCAACATTAACTAATAAATTAAAGACATCTGACTAGGGACAAGCATATACAGAATGTGGCGGGATTAACTAGTTTGGCGTCAACATACTAACATAATGTTAAGACTAGACAGTAGGTGTTCTTGTTTAAATGGATTCATACTAATCATTTGTGTAGACCTTAATAGCTTGCTATTCGATGTGAGTCAAGGCTCTGTGTTTATGGCCGTGCTTTGGCTTCATAATGGTTTACTTTTTACAAAATGTGACTTGGATGTAGAGTTATCTCATTAGCACTCATACCACATCTTCTTATAGCTATTATATATTGATTCAATAATTATTTGCCTGTACCAAGGCAGAGTTTGTTTATTAATTTCGCATATAATTTATTTGTTTTTCGTTTATAGTGTTGCATTGTTTGTTCTTGTGCATTTTGTTACAGCACTGTCAAAGACTAAAAGAAGGTTCGTCTCCTTCGTACCTCTGAATTCACGTCTCACTCTTTATGTACCTTCCCAAGTCAGGAGCCTGTATTGTCATGGTTGTTTCTGATTCATGTTTGTCATATTAATCTTTTGCAGAGTATTTTGTTATAAGTTATACCGTTAGTATTCTTTATTGACCTTTTTCATATTCTTTGGCCGACTATACAGAATAGGGTTTTCGTATTGTAAAAGACCGTGCGATTGCCTGTAATTGCTAACGTCAACCCTACTTGAACTCTGGTGGATAGTTTTGAGGATTTTCTTGATAGAGGGTTGCTGCTTACAAGGAAGCTATTAAACCAAGAGTTCCAAATGGTGAAGTTGAAATCATTTCTTAGTAAATTTTACGGACGCCATCACGAGTTGGTTGAACGTTATGGAATAACTGTTTCACAAATGATATCGGATATGTTCCTTACGTACAATCCCCTTCCCTTCATGAATGTGACCTACCGAATTAGACTATTTACCGGATTTGTTATAATATGAGCAACACGACGGGTGCCACATGTGGAGCAGGATCTGCTCACCCTTCCGAAACACCTGAGATCACCCTTAGTTTCTGGTGGGGTTCGTGTTGCTTATCTATATTGTGTCATGTGTACCATTGTTCGTCTGTTTGTCTTTTTCATTTTTAGTCATGACGTTGTCAGGTTGATTTTCGATTTATGTGTTTGAATGCCCTTTGGTATCTTTCGTTCCTCTTTAGTCTCATCGTCAATCATACAATATCTCCTTTTTTTATATGAACCAGTAATTACTAGTAGTCTAAATTATAGTTAGGCTATTATAAAATGACACTGAAAAGCAATATTTCTCTTTAAAAAAAACTAAGGGATGAAAACAACACTTTGTAAAGTCCATGCCTCCAAAGCTCTTTTCTAGATTTACCTAAATCAGAAACGCTCAAAGCCGAATATTTGAAGGCCAGTGATGTTCAAGATCCGAACTTGTTGAAGATCTTTATTGCAAAAAAGGATAGAAATAAATAGTCAAATAGATCAAGTAACAAGACTTCTTAAGTTACAGATTTTAAAAAGATTCATACTTCACAGGTTATTTGATTGATTTTGTTTGTGTTAAATACCACTTTTAATACATTGTGCTATTTCGTGATGGTCAATTTTTATTGGTGGGAGAAGCCGTAGAATTAAGTGATTCTAACTTAAATCAAGAACTTTGAGTAAGTTCTTAACAGCTTTTAATTAAACATATATCATTAGAATTAAAAAAAAACATATATCAAACATAACATATGCAAGTTAAAAAAGCAAATCCAATCAAGGACCGAAGTTGTTAATTTTTCAAACGTTAAACTTTTCGGAATTTTTGAGTTTGCTTCGGATGATGTAACAAATGGTCATACATTGAGATGCACGGGGTAACAGGCTTATGTGAATGTAACTGCCAGTCACTCAACACAAAAACCGTTGCACTGCAACAAAAAAGATAGATCCAAATATCTAAAAAGGAAACATAGTTGAGCATGTATATGCGGTAAAACAAATTGCACTAAATGCTATGCATTGAAGTTCAAGGTTTCTTGATTGTCAATAGAATAGCCTGTAATTTGCCTGTAATGATAATTCCGGCAATAAAGTCTGTCAGTCTCTATAATATGCATTGTTTTGTCCTTTTATTTTATACTTATGGTTTCAGGTATTTCATTTTTATCTTTTGATAATCCTCTTTGTATTACGTATATGTTAAGCATTACTGTGTATTGGAAATATTTTAATACCATTTACAGTCATAGCAGGCAAAAGGACTGCAGGTCACAATTACATAGAACTTATTTTTAAAAGGTGTAGTAGATCTGTTTACGTAGGATAACATGGATTTGCAATTATTTATAGGTGGGACAAAGGTCAGATATGAAAAATTGTTTTCTAAATGTCTTATGAATATGACGTATATCATGAATAAGACGAATCTTATGAATTAGACATGTCTTACGTAGGTTCAATGACATGTCATAAGATATAAATTCCAAAGAGTCTAACATGTTTAACCCCGCCACATTCTGTATGTTTGTGACATCCCAAGTTAAGGAGCCTGTAATTCAGTAGTTGTCGTTTGTTTATGTGTTACACATTTGTTTTTCGTTCAATTTTTGAACATAAATCAGGCATTCAATTTCCGTTAGTTTTATCCCTCATTTGTCCTTTGAGTTGTTTTTTTTGTCATTTTCATGTCAGTGCCTTTTATAGCTGACTATGCGGTATGGGCTTTGCACATTGTTGCAAGCCGTGCCGTGACCTATAGCTGTTAATTTCTGTGTCATTTGGGTCTCTTGTGGAAAGTTGTCTCATTGGAATTCATACCACATCGTCTTTTTTAGATATCAAGTCATGGTATTCATATAACTTTTATCGTACCCTTGAGACAGATTGCGAAATGACGTATGTTTGTCAGCAATGCTACATGTACGATATCACACATTTGTTTTATTTGCCCATGCAACATGCAGATCCAGGATTTTGAAAAACGGGGGGCCAAACTAGAAATCGTTTGGAATGGTATATACTAAAAACATATATGTAGCTCCATAGGGGACGAAACCCTAGCCTGTCCGCTCCCGCGACCTGTGTCTGCATGCAGTCTTTCTTGTTGTCTTTGTTTGTTCTATCGTTTAATCTGTTAAATACTGAAGATTTGTTATGGTACATACAAAATTCTGTGTTACATACAAGCACTTTTGATAAATCTGTAGTCACCTATGTTGGAATATGATAAATAAAAATGCTGTGTGACCTACACTACATATGATAGGCTATGGTATAAATATTAACAGGCACGTATGTAAGTCTTTGGTAGAGATCAATGGTGGCGTGGCCTGTTGTCACCTATGATAAACTATGGTACATATTTTTGGTAACGTGACCTACAGGCACCTAAGAAAGACTTTAGCATAGATAGATATCAGTATGACCTGCATGCATCTTTTATAGTCTATGATAAACTTGACTGTATAACCTGCAGTCACCTATAGACTATGTTACAGATACAATGGGTTGAGACCTGTAGGCACCCATGTTAAGGTTTGGTGCAGATATATAGTTATGTAAACAGCAAGCACATATAATAGGCTATGGTACAGAGAAATAACAGTGTGACCTACAAGCACCTTTGATAGGTTAAGGTGCAGATAAAAAAACGCATGACCTACAGGCACATATGATAGTCTACAAGGCAGATCTGTATTAAAGTAACCAAAAGGCACCTACGATACACTTTGGTACAGATCTTTGATAATTTAATATGCAGGCACAGAAAAATAGTAGAGTGATCTGTATGCACCAATAACAGACTATAATGCAAATATGTAGCGATGAGGCACATACAATACAGATGTATAAATGACAGAGTGCCCTACATACACCTTTAATAACATATGGTGCAGAGCTATGGAGATGTGACCTGCAGGCACATATCATCTGCTATGGCATAGATTATTAGCAGTGTGACCTATAGACTCAAATTCCATGTTTAAGGTTATGTTACATATATTAAATGATGTGATATGTAGGCACCTATGGTAAAGGTAGATTCTAATGAGACAATTTGGCATTATTATCAAAAATGCAGGCAGTTGCAGCAATTTCCTAGAAAATATCAAATTATCACATGGGGTGAAGTATTTTTATTCCTTAATCAGTTGAAGTACTGTTTGATATGAATTACTGAAGGAATATGTAGATATTGGGTTCCATTTTAATTTCCACCGCAAATATTATTTGATTAATACTATTTTCGATCTACAACTAATTAAGCGAAGTAATTTTATCAAAAGGGCCAAAGTCACGTAGTACAAATCATAATAATAAGGTATTTAGGATTTTGCCATATGTTTAAGTATAACCTACCCATTCTCTATTTTCCACATATGAAAATGTCTGTATGATATCAGGGATATGACATTTTTTGTCAATTTGTTTTTGATTTTTTGATTTTGATATTTCATTGAGATTTTCCTTTTTTTTATTTTTCACGGAGTTCAGTATTTTTGTTATTTTACATTGTCTCCGGAAAACTCCGACACTCGGTCAAAAACCTTTATTAGAATTATAAAGACAAATATATTAGTATCCAAATTAGTTAACATTCTTTCTTCAAATACCCAGTATAAACGTGGTTTCCTTGGCGGAAGAAGAAAAATCACACATTTAAATTTAAGCTTTAAGTTCTGAATATTTTCAACAATGTTTGATACTGTCTCAAAATTTTACAATTAAACAACTCTAAGCCCAATGTTATAGATAAATGCACATATTTATCAAGATTTTTACTGCCTATTAAAATAAATAAAATTATTGTTTGATTTCTCTAAGACCAGACCTAATGTCCCTCTTGAGGAAATTGAAACAATAACACAACTAAGTTTGAACTGAAACTATCATAAGAATAGGAATAGCTCGTAAAAGAATGAACAATGGAATATTTTACGCCCTCAGTAGAGAAGTCTGAAAAGCGTTTGAAAAACAACTGAACACAACTTAATAGTCTAATGCTCAGACTATTCAAATGTGGTTAAGATCAAAATGATTTTTTAAAACTTAAATCAATTAGCTAGACAAAATGTACACTCGTACGGCACTTGAAAAGAAAGAAATCATGAACAACCATAGGTCTTGTTAAACAAATATTTATATTAATAAGCAAAGATGAGAATTGGATTGTCATTTTATAGTGTACCCATATTCTGTAAAAGTCTTCCAAATGCGCTAATTTATACTCAAACCTCTTTTCAAATTTTTTTTTTATAAATAAACAATGACAAAACTAATTCCGAGATACTGAAAATTATCTACATGATCTAGTTACGGTCGCTGTACCTTACACTGATCTGTACACCGTAATGACCTTAGTTGACTTAGACGTATGTTTGAAATAAAATCTAGTGCACTTAAAGAAAGTTTTATTACCAGCTTCAGTTTGTTTGCCGGATTTATTTTTGCTTACTCAAATGATGACTATTTAACAGCTTTATACTACAGTTGCCTTTATTTATGTACTACAAATATAATTGCCATGGCAGTCCTGCTTCTTAATTGACCGCAATATAAACTCAAATTCAGTACTGGATACATTAAGAACAACCCAAAATGGTTAAAAATGATTCATTAAATTGGTCGCAAATCCGAGCAATTAATTTAGCTGATTCACCAAAGTGCTTATCTCTAAGATTAAACAAGAACTATTCGCACCGGGAAATTAGGTAAACAATTATCATTCAAAGTACATATTTTCAAAATAATGTTAACAAACCAGTATCTCCATTACTATAATGACAATCTTAATGTAGTATGTTCATTAAAAAAAAGCTTGAATTTCGATTAAAACGAATCCCTTTCAAATTAAAAAATAACTAGCAAATCATTAGCGTCATTGCTTACATATGAAAGACAATCCTGCTGAAATTTGGTCTTTGAATTGTCACATTTCAAAGTGATTTAAATATACATGTTATGGTTTTATCATCAGACATTTTACAAATAGATAAAAACGAATTGTTTTTATTTTTATGAAAAATAATAATATTTATTATTATACCTTACATATATTTTAAACAATTCTATTGGGTAAAACGTTATCACGTGACAAGGAATATTTCAGTTGTTTTTCATTCAATTGCAAGGAAGGATGAATAACCCTAAAAAATGACACCAACGGTGAATAACCCTATTATTCACCGGCGAATAACCTTTTTAGTGTCTATATTTGCACTCTAGTAACCTCCCATGAAAATGACGTCACAGACGTAAAACAACAAGACGGCAGAGTTCACGTTACACTGACAGGCCACCGAGAGACGAGGAAATAAGGCATTGGACATGGATAGAGTGCTAGCAGCTGATGATATCTCTTATCAAGTTACGGTCCTTTTCAAGGCCATCAATATTTTACAAAAAGATCTAACTTTCTTGTCCATTCTAGAAATTCTAGAACACAAATGTATTTTCAAACGTCAGCTTGTCTTTGTTATGTAAAGTTATATAGCACGTGCTCAAAAGGCCTTTACACTGTTAGTTCGGTATAAGAAAACAAATTGTCAACCCGTAAAAGCTGCGCCCTCATTGAAATAACATTCTCGTGTTGACAATTTTAGATATTCACCTTTTCAACGGGCCATAATTGTATATTGATTTCATCTTACGTAGATATTTTCAAAACTTGAAAAAAATGATAAACAATGATAAATATACATCAAGAACGGATATAAGTATAACAAAGGGTATCATAAGTGTGAAAACAAGGAAATAGATAAAGCACGTTTTTTAATCTGTAAAGGGAGATCTAGAGCAATGGATTGTTTCGGATGAATGGCTAATGGGGCAATCGTTGAAAGGTAAGCTAAATTATTGGAATGAGAACAAAACATTAACATTCTCAAACATCTAAAATAACAAACCACATGAAGGTATCACATAAGAAATATACTTATTGACAATATGCTTGACTTTTAATAGGAATGAGGGACGAAAGATACAAGAGGGACAGTCAAACTCATAAATCGAAAATAAACTGACAATGCCATGGCTAAAAATGAAAAAGACAAACAGACAAACAATAGTACACATGACACAACATAGAAAACTACAGAATAAGTAGCACGAACCCCACTAAAAACTAGGAACTTAAGCATGATGAATATGACACGGGAATACATTAGTCTGTTTCATATCTAAAATCTCCTATTTTTCGGTAATCCTGATCGGTAAAATCTACTTAACTCCCTGTCATTCAGTCTGTTTGTTATGTTATTTCATAACTTACCGTTTAAGAATGTCAATACATTCTGGATAATATTTTTAAGTGTAAGCCAAAACGTCGAGAGTGGCCGAAACTGTCAAGGAAATTTAACCAATGATGTGACATTATTTTTATTTAACCCATAGTCCTTTAGATTCCTCAACCGCGCATTCAATGGATAGAGCTATAGTTATTCTTTTAGGTTATCATTGATAATCCTTTTTTCCAAGGAAAGATGACAAGTATTAAGACAACTGCAATAGCAGAAAGATTAAAACCACATATTCACTCTCGTTGTAAAATCAAAATATGAATAATATTTTGTTCTGCCTCTTCACTAGTCCCTCCAAAATCTTAAGTAAGAGAAAATACTGAGAGTCAGAATAATATGCATATATCATGAAAAGTTGCACGTTAAAATCCAGCTTTGATTATCAGTCTAGTATTAAGAAGGATCTTTTCTTATATTCATAAATCAACTGTTTACAAAATTTTGAATTTTTGAAATACTAAGGCTTTTCTACCACAAACATAGATTACCTTAGCTGTATTTGGCAAAACTTTTAGGAATTTTGGTCCTTAATGCTCTTCAACTTCGTACTTTATTTGGCTTTTTTAAATTTTTGGATTCGAGCGTCACTGATGATGAGTCTTTTTTTTAGACGAAACGCGCGTCTAGCGTATATATACAAAATGTAGTCCTGGTATCTATGATGAGTTTATTTACAACCACTGGATCGATGCCACTGCTGGTGGAGATTTATTTCCTCGAGGGGTCACCAGCGCAGTAGCCAGCACTTTGTGCTGACATGAATTATAATTGCTATGGTTATATTTATAAATCAACTGTTTACAAAATTTAGAATTTTTAAAATACTAAGGCTTTTCTACCTCAGGTATAGATTACCTTAGCTGTATTTGAAAAAACTTTTAGGAATTTTGGTCCTTAATGCTCTTCAACTTCGTACTTTATTTCCCCTTTTTAACTTTTTAGATTCGAGCGTCACTGATGAGTCTTTTGTAGACGAAACGCGTGTCTGGTGTATATACAAAATTTAGTCCTGGTATCTATGATGAGTTTATTTAAAACTACTGGGTCGATGCCATTGCTGGTGGAGATTTATTTCCCCGAGGGTATCCCCAGCCCAGTAGTCAGAACTTTGTGCTAAAATGAATTATCATTGATATGGTTATATTAATGAATTAACTGTTTACAAAATTTTGAATTTTTGAAATACTAACTTAAAGGCTTTTCTACCTCAGGCATAGATTACCTTAGTTGTATTTGGCAAAACTTGTAGGAATTTTGGTCCTTAATGCTCTTCAACAACGTACTTTATTTGGTCTTTTTAACCTTTTTGGATTCGAGCGTCACTGATGATGAGTCTTTTTTTAGACGAAACGCGCGGCTAGCGTATATATACAAAATGTAGTCCTGGTATCTATGATGAGTTTATTTTCAATATAAGTACAATATTGACAAAAACGGGTGGGATGCAAATTATTATCAGAAAGACAACTATAATCTTGGTCAAAATGGGGTTAAATAAAATAAACGTACAGAGGTTAATATAATTATTGTGTTGTACATGGAGTACGGAAATTTGTTTTACCAAAAACAAAAACTTTGCTGTTCATATTACGAAAACAGAATTAAAATTTTATCGCGATACTAAATCGTGGTACATCTTAAAAATAAAAAAGGAGATATAACACATAGTTGGTAAACATTGAATAACAAAAACGCATTACAAATAGTATCAACCGATCAAATAAAGGAGAAGGTACGATTTTAGAGTATTTCCAGTTATTAAACACTAATTAAAAATCCAAAACAATTAATTTTTGTATGTCATATTTGCCACGGTAAATTAAATACTTGACCATCATCTGGTATAATTTATCTACCGGAATCGTTTTTTATTATGTGCTTTGTCTTTAACCTCATTGGTTGATATCTTTGGCGGAAGTACATGTGATACATCCTCATTCTTTCAATATCCAAGCTTTGGGAAGGTCGTGCTCCACGTGTTGTCGGCAAAGTAACTATATTCTTTAACTTTTACTTACATTTGCCTTAGTGGCAATATAGCCTTGGTGGCTTTAAGACCTTAGTGGTCATTTATATATGCCTTGGTGGCAATAGACCTAGGTGGTCATTTATATATGCCTTGGTGGCGATAGACCTAGGTGGTCATTTTATATGCCTTGGTGGCAATAGACCTAGGTGGTCATTTTTATGATTTTTTACATTTGCCTTGATGGCAACAATGAAATAAAAGAACTAGCCTTGGGGGCGTCAAGACCTTGGTGGTCATTTATATTCGCCTTGGCGGCTTCTTGATAGAACTAGATGGTAATGTTTGACCTTGGTGGCAAAATGTTTTGGGATTTAACCCTTGGGTAGTTATTATCAACCCAGGTGTTCAGATATTTGTTATGCCGTGCGCCGGTTAAACGCAGGGCAAAGTGCTATCGCTATATAAAATATATGTGGAAGTGGGGGCTCTGGCCATTTTGGAAAATTGTAGTTGAAAGGAGAATAATAAATTGTTTATAGGGTAAATAGTTTCTTATGTTACTTTTGACTGTGTTGTGGACTTTTCATTTATTTTTACATCGTACATACTGATAGAAATGCTATTTAAAGACTTTGTTAGAAAAGAATAGAATTATTGAGAAAGTGGAATAATTTAGTGTGACATGTCACTTGAAATTCATGTTTTTATCGGAGTGATGTGTATTGTATTATAAGGTGTCTTCGTCGAGGTCCGCGATCAGCGGTCTGTTTGATTGTAAGTAGAATTGAATAGAATGTTTTTGTTTTCAGATGGTGTTATTTACAGCTTTGACAGGGTGACGAATGAAGGAGAAGTAATATGACATTGCACAATGATTCATGTCAATGAGTTCGAACAACCTTTTTAAAAGGAAAGGATTTTTTTCTAATCAGAATATGGTGAGAATAAATTGCAATTGAAGTAATGTTTTGATTTCTGAAAATAGGAAAATAATGAACGGGGAAAATATTGATACTACACTAAATTATGTATGTCTGTGTTGAGAAAGGCAGAAGATGCCAATATGGCACGGTACTAAAAAAAAAATCTGTGATGGAAGCAGCTTTATGTTCAAATGAACCTATTTAAAAGTCGTGCTAATAATTTTTCCGTAATTTCATGATGTTTTCTATTGGATGTGTATTTAATACCGTTGGTGTGTTGAATTATGTCACAAAAATGTTTTTGTCATGGGAGATTAAATAATGGTTGCAATATTTTTGTTTTGTTTTGTTTTATCTGAATGGTTATTATCTAATGTTGAATGATTTTGTATACTAGTACAAATGTATACTTATATTTTTCGCCGCGATATAGCCTTTTTGTGCTAATGCGGCGTAAAGCAACCAACAATCAATCAATCAATCAATACTTATATTTTATGTATCACGGTTAAATTTTTTAATTTAAATTTCTTTGTCTACAGTTCGAGGGACACTGATTCCCTAGTGGTTTTCCACGTGGATTGTAGGCAAAGGGATTTTTCCTTTTCAAAGTGTGACTAATGCTGTCTTTAGTACAGATAAACAATTTGTTATTGGTTAATATATTTTCAGCAGACATGTGAAGAATCGAGTGGAAATACAATTGTCAATGTTCCTGATTATGAAGTAAAGAGTGTGTTTGATTCAACAACAGTAAAGAAAGCCAGCATAGTTTACACTTGGAGGTTAAGTCCCTTTGCTTACAAGCTTTCCACATGCTGAAGATGTTATTAGAATAATGACAATGTTCATTTTGATATGAGTTCATTGCCTTAACTTAACTTTTTAAAGTCCGTATGTGGTCCAATTCATGAGAATTTATTGAATTATGAACGATTTATAAAGAACTGTTGACATGCATCTTTAAATGTTTCGAAGTGTTTTAAAGTCATTTTACAAGGAATAATATTTAATAAAAGTGTTGAATTTGTTTTGAGTATTGGGAATACTATTCCTTAAGGGAAAGCCTTGCTAGTGGTGTATTTTGAGATTGGCCTGCAAATATGCTGTATGGACTATAGAGTTTTCTATGCCCATAACTTAACATGAAATGGATGCAAGATTATATCAATCACTGAGGATATGTGTATAACCTCATTGGTTGATATCTTTGGCGGAAGTACATGTGATACATCCTCATTCTTTCAATATCCAAGTGGTGGTTGGTTTAAGGGCTATGTTTGATCAGGCAATACATATTGCCTATTGCCTGCTTGGGTTGATGAGGTTCTTGATAAGTTCCCCCCTCTCCCACCCATAAGTACCAAAATGTGGATATGTTTTTATATTTATATTTTAATATTGGTATTACATGTATGCATTTTGGGTTGATGAGCACGAGAAACACTAGAAAAACATAAGCATTACCATGGAATCATGTTGACAAAACAAACCTTCGCTTTATCGATTTACAAGGGAAAGGTAAATTAGGGCAAATGTATTGGCATGTTTGTGTTTGCTTTTTCATTACAATGGTAAACATAAGATTATATATCTCGGATTACAATAATGTTGATTATAATGCTTCATTTTATGAGATCCAAAGTAGTTTTATAACTGAAAAACTCCTGTGCACTATATCCAGTGAGCTCTTCTGCATTGCATTGTGCATGGTAGTACACATTTTGGTTTCTGAAACGTTAAGATATTATCTTGTATTCGGTTCTTTCCTCTAGAGTTTTCTATGCCCATAACTTAACATGAACTGGATGCAAGATTATATCAATCACTGAGGATATGTGTATATGCTTTTTTGTTTTTCTTTGTTGACAGATTTGTTTGTTTTCATTGTGATTAAGATCTAAATATAATTCTGACTGATGTACCCCTATTTTTTGACATTTTTAACTATTGTGTCTGTTTGTATGTTGTTCACGCATAGTTGGCACTATAATGAAATTTTATACAACTGTCATACAAGTGCGAGTTTGAGCTAGCTATTAAATGAGGTACATTTCAATCTACTTTTTCCAGCATAAGAAAATACCTGTATCACATCAGGAATATCATGAATATGGCAATGTTATCAATCCGTTTGGTGTGTTTGGTGTGTTTGAGGTTTGGATTTTGCCATTCAACTAAAGACTTTCCGTTGTGAATTTTTCCTCTACGTTTTGTGTTTTTGTTTTTCTATTGAACTATTAAACCACCACAAAAATGAAAATATGGCTTATTTAAAAGAGACACACGACTGCCACTTTACAATTGATAAAATGATTTTTTACATAAATTATGCCGTTAGTTTTCTCGTTTGAATTGTTTTACATTATTTGTCATTATGGGGCCTTTAATAGCTGACTATGCGATATGGGCTTTGCACATTTTTGATAGCCGTACCGTGACCTACAAATGTTAATTTAGTCTCTTGTGGAGAGTTGGCTTATAGTCAATCATACCACATCTTCTTTTCTATCTTTAAAGTGCATACACGTCTTTATAATGATACAATGAAAGACCTTTCTTAACATAATATGCTTTTTCCTGTCCACCCACAGGTAATGCTATTATAGCGACTAATCACTGCGAAAAAGTTATGGTATATACTCATATAATTGAAAAGTGTGAATTGTATTTAAGTTTCGTTCCAAATTTAGAAAATAAAGAAGCATGAGCTATTTATCATTTTTACCTTTATATTTTATTGCAGTTAGCCAGTGAAATGGATGCTGACTTAGATACCAAAGATACAGATCGTTTAAATAATGTAAGTTTAAACTATCCCTTTTATGAATAAGATTATACTTCACGATTTATTTAATATAAAGTTAATCGCGAAATATATATAATGTGCTAAATGCTAATCAAATAGAAAATAAAGTTATTTCATCGATTGGACAGCAACCCAAGGATACACAAATGCATGTGTTTCAATTATAGACAGGTCTCAATAAACTATACGGACCGTGCGAGATCGATCCTTATGGGTAGTCAAGGTCGTTAAACACTCCCTAGTAGTCATAAAATAAACACATAAATCGCCCAGACACTTTCAAATATATAAAACATGACAAAAACAAAACAAAACATTATGATCTAATAACTATGTTGAAATCCTTATTTTTTTTCAGCATACCGACAGAAGCTATCATACAAAGTCAAGCGAATATTTAAATCTGATATCAGTATAACATTGTCAATCAATGTGGTTTTATTCATAACTAAGCCCTTTTTTTATAAATAAAGGAACTAAATTAAGGTGCTAAGAATGGTGGCCTAGAAGCGGTAAAAAGATGCCTTCAGAAAGGAGCGCTGATCAATTATGTAGACAAATCCGATGTAAGTATAACGTTAAATATTTCCCATTGGTTACTACATGAATTTCATACTAACTTTAAGTAAAAGTGTTTGCATCGCAGGAGGCAGTAAATTAGCAGGACGTAAATGATGGCAGACAACGGTTAAATTCTTCTTTCACCAAAGTAATTAAAAATTGCGTTGATTGACGGAAATCCAGTGGAAATTTTGTCGTTTATATAAAGTTTTAATACAATAGTCAGTTTTGCGAGGTCAGACGGACATGAAAGAGAGCGTTGATTTAGACTGCGACTAAAAATATAGGCATGTCGGATAGGGGTGGATAATTTGCATTGTAACAGACCATTTAAGGACGCTTCAAAGAGTGATTACAATGACTCTTCAAAGTGGGGACAGCATAGCATTCACCGAACAAGAGGCATCGAATTTAAGGTATTCTTGACGACCACACGTGGATTTTAATTCATTCCTTTCACAAATAAAATAAAAAATTGACTGCGACACAGATTTTACTTCTTGAAGGTGAGATTTCAAGGGATGATTATTTGTATATACCAAAGTCCACCCTTGCAGTTTTGCACAAAAAAAAGGTTTAAACTAGTTGCCTTGTGTAATGAAGTTAAACTATGTTTCCCAATAGAGAGTAAAAAGTCCATACCGATTTGATAACTATAAACGGTATACAGAAGGCAACAAACATTCATTAAAAAAATAATTACCATTACAAAACATATAATGTTATACTAGTAGTATAATTTAAAGCATAGTCAAGTAGTTGAATAGATATACCGAGTTGATAAAGTGACCATACACGTTTCATTTTCAATAATGCTCAAATCCGATCTTTTGGAGAGAAAAAAAAGTCACTGTTGATTCATATCTAACATAGGAGTCAAACAAGGGGATAATTTAAGCCCCACTCTATTTCAATTTTCTATAAATGATATTCTTGACTCATTTGATGAGACCTGTAAACCTGCTATTTTGAATTCCTTACAGATTAATTGCTTATTGTATGCAGATGACTTAGTAATGATGTAAAAAAACAGCTGCTTGTTTACAGAAGTGTATTGATAAACTATATAATAACTGTGATGAAAGGGGTCTCCAAATGAATATAATTAAAACAAAATCAGTAGTATTAAATAACACAGGAAAATTGTATGAAAAAATATTTAATATTAATAATGTTCCTATTGAAAGGGCTAGGGGTTATAAATAATTAGGAATTTATGTAACTGCAAGTGGAAGCTTTACAGAGGCTAAAAAAAGTTATCAAAGATACCAGGATTATAATTTAGTACGCCAGACGCGCGTTTCGTCTACATAAGACTCATCAGTGACGCTCATATCAAAATATTTATAAAGCCAAACAAGTACAAAGTTGAAGAGCATTGAGGATCCAAAATTCCAAAAAGTTATGCCAAATACGGCTAAGGTAATCTATGCCTGGGATAAGAAAATCCTTAGTATTTTGAAAAATTCATAATTTTGTAAACAGGAAAAGAAGATTTATATAAAAGGGGATTGAATTTTCTTTGGTTACATCTTCTGACATCAGACTCGGACTTCTCTTGAACTGAATTTTAATGTGCGTATTGTTATGCGTTTACTTTTCTGCATTGGCTAGAGGTATAGGGGGAGGGTTGAGATCTCACAAGCATGTTTAACCCCGCCGCATTTTTGCGCCTGTCCCAAGTCAGGAGCCTCTGGTCTTTGTTAGTCTTGTATTATTTTAACTTTTAGTTTCTTGTGTACAATTTGGAGTTTAGTATGGTGTTCATTATCACTGAACTAGTATATATTTGTTTAGGGGCCAGCTGAAGGACGCCTCCGGGTGCGAGAATTTCTCGTTGCATTGAAGACCTGTTGGTGACCTTCTGTTGTTGTTTGCTCTATGGTCGGGTTGTTGTCTCTTTGGAACATTCCCCATTTCCATTCTCAATTTTATTGAAAGCTTTATTTAAATATATTTTTTTTAACTTATATAAACCTAAAATTAACATTATTTCACATATATTTGATCATACTGTGAAACCTGTGTTGTTATATGGGAGGGAAATATGGGGAGCTTCAGTAATAGATAAAAACTAAATAAAAATGGACATAATCTATTTAAATTATGCAAGGACATGAAACAAGAAAGTATTCATGTCAAATTCTATACATTTTCTATGGGTTTAGGTAACAAATCTACAAATATAACTGTATTGGGTGGAATGGGAAGATATCCCTTATTTCAAGAAGTAATTTTAAATATGTTTAGATATTATAAATATATATTAAAGTCTAATGATATCCTTCTCTCTGAAGCTCAAAAAATAGTTGGTATAGTTGTATTGTTATTCTTATGAAATATCTTGATATAGATCTTAAACTTGATAAAAATTCAAAGATTAATTGAAAATCACTAATTTACCGGAAATTAAAACAGACATATTCTTGTATTTGGAAATATGAACTTTACAATGACAGACAAAATGTCCTGTTTAAAAAAATAAAAGATCTTAATATATAAATTGCTTAAAAATTGAAAACAACACGTTAAATGATTTTTTGTGTCCGAAGCGTTTTTCTGGATTTGTCTTCATGAGGAACGCTCAAAGCCAAACATTTGAAATCCGAAGATGTATAAGTACAGAAAATCTTTTAAGAGCTATATTTCAAAAATACCTATAATAAATAGCCAAATTCATCTAAAGCAAACTTTGCCGGAGGGAGTTGAAACCTTAGTTTCATAATAATTTCAAAATTTATAAACGGACAATTTTAGAAAAGTTTGTTAAATCATGTCAGTACCGAAGAACTGACTACTGAGCTGATGATACCCTCTATGTTAACAAAAACTTTAAAAGCCTCCCAAATAAATCAAAATTGATATGGTTAATGTCATCTTAGGATAATGT
Source organism: Mytilus edulis (assembly GCF_963676685.1). Taxonomy (NCBI): domain Eukaryota; kingdom Metazoa; phylum Mollusca; class Bivalvia; order Mytilida; family Mytilidae; genus Mytilus; species Mytilus edulis. The sequence continues at coordinate 72,921,086 of NC_092351.1, forward strand.
TATAATAAAAAAAGTAGGTTTATCATTGTGTACTTTATTCAAAGAGAGAAATTTAATTTTAGATACAGTTAAGTCACCAGTAGTTTGTCCATCTATATTATATTGTAAAACTATATATATTATTCCTGTAGAAATCATTCTACTGAAAAAGACTTGATTTTGTTTAATTGTTAAATAATCAATGTAATCAATAGGTACACAAAATGTAATCACTTGTATGAAATTGAACTTAATTGTACTGCACAAATTATAGGGCGACATAATTGACAATAACAAACTTTGTATTGTATTATTATTCGTTGGATACCAATTTGTGTGGATTTCGGGGTACAGTTGAACCACTAAATTAGAAGTTCAACGAATAACACATTTCATTGGGTTGTATGCAAAACCTCGAAGTTAAATATCCATGAACATGTTATTTTTCCTTACTCCACGTAAATTGATACCCACGGAAATAAATGAATCCACAGTATTAAACTTTAAAATCTCAGAACAGTGGATTAGAACACCATCGTTCGCTGAGCATAGAAAAGCTCTAGTTGTTTAAAGGTAAAAGAGTTTAAATGTATTTTTTTTTAAATTTCTATTTCTATTAAAAACATAACAAACAATAGATGGTATGACAAGAAATACCGTGCGAGAAACAACAGCACACACGACACAACATAGAAAACTAAAGAATAAACAACACGAAACCCACCAAAAAACTAGGGGTGATCTCAGGTGCTCCGGAAGGGTAAGCAGATCCTGCTCCACATGCGGCACCCGTCGTGTTGCTTATGTGATAACAAATCCGGTAAATAGTCTAATTCGGTAGGTCACATTCAGGAAAGGGAAGGGGATTGTAGTTACGACGTTAGGAACATATCCGATATCATTTGTGATACGGTTATTCCATATCGGTCAACCAACTCGTGATGGCGTCCGTAAAATTTACGAAGGGATGATTTTAACTTCACCATTTGGAACTCTTGCTTTAATAGCTTCCTTGTGAGCAGCAACCCTCTATCAAGAAAATCATGATAGGAAATGCAAGCACGGGTATATCGTATCAATTGGGAGATATATACCCCGTATGCAGGTGCTGCTGGAATGTTGCTACTTAGAAATGGAAAGTTCACAATTGGAAAGCTGAAATCATCTCTTTTGTCGTAAAGTTTTGTTTTCAACCGACCCTCATTGTCAATTTCTAGATGTTAGTCAAGATATGAGGCCGACTTAACTGTATCTGTAGTATCCTTTTGCATAGATTCGTTCTACATAGTCACCAAATTTTGAATTATTTAGTGAAAGAACATCATCTATATAGCGAAAAGTAGAGTTAAAGGATATTGCTAACTTCGTATCTTTCTTCCTAAGAAGTTCCTACATGAAGTCAGCCTCATAATAATAAAGAAACAAGTCGGCAAGTAGAGGGGCACAGTTTGTTCCCATTGGAATGCCGACAGTCTGTTGAAAAACACGTCCTCCGAACGTAACAAATATGTTGTCAATCAAGAAATCAAGCATCTTGATAATATCAGTTTCAGAGAATTTTTTGTTCGAATCAGAGTGATCCTTTACAAAGTAGGATTTATCCCTCCCTAAGACAAGATACTTGTATCTACGTTGGCCATTCTTTTTTACGAAGCAAAGCAATACCAACTCTTTCAATTTGTCTTTTAGTTTGGAATGTGGAATACTAGTGTACAGAGTAGAAAAGTCAAATGTTTTAATACTGTTACAAGATGAAAGAGAGTTAGATTGTATGTACTCTAAAAGATCTTTGGAATTTTTAAGTATCAACATCTGATTCACGCTCCCTCTAGAATAGGCAGTTTTGAAGCCCGTCTTTGATTGCTGATAAAATAGATGTTAATAATTTAGAAAGAGGTTTTGGGGAGCACTTGGAAGACCCAGCAATATACCGTTGTTTGTAAGGACACTTATGTAGTTTAGGTATCCAATACAGTGATGGCAGATCCAGTTCTTCATCTTTGGTTGAAATTCCAAAGGAACACAGAACAGACCTATGATTATCCAGGATTTCCTCTTTGGTAAGTGTCGTGAGGGTATATGTTGAGTTTCCAAGTGAATTGTCAATACCTAATTCGTTTATCAAGCAGTTAATGTAATGAATTTTACATACAAAAACGATGTTGTTTGGGGCTGTAACATTCTTTTAAAGTATTGAAGAGTATACTGTATCTGCAACCCTGTAAAAGAAACAACTATATGTATTGCGGTTGAAGACAATTGTGATTCAATTTTGAATATTTTACATGTTTTGATAAACTTTTGTATGGAAGGACATCCTTAATCAAAATACATAATTTATTGGAATTTTTTTTTATGTTGAGAATTATATTTGTATTCATACTATGGATACTACTTTTCAAAAAATTGTGCAGAATTTATCTTTGTTTTAAATAAAGAAATACTAGGCATGAGTAAAGTTTCATCCTGTCCTGTACTAGAGAAGAAATTAAACATAACATTCCGTCGCATATAAGAAAATAACTATCACTGGAAGTTAACCAATCACATCCCCCCTTAGTAGTTAACCTTTGTACACGCTTTAGTAACCATGTAACCTCAAGTTTCCAAAATATTCCATAGAAACACAAAACAAACAAATAGTGGTGCTTTGAAATACCCAAGATATATGTTTATGATCCAGAAATGTTTTACTGCAATAAAATGTAGGATTAATTACCTACAACTGTAAAATTCAAGGGAATATTTTTTTCGACCTATTTTCGTTTGCAACCGGATGTGACATACCATGATTTGGTGGTATTACACCTTCATTTTGCCTTCGTTTAAGTGTTTTACAACTATTTTGTTTGTCGTTTCCTGACTACTGTTATCAAGATTACTATCTTGCTACGTTATATATAGCTTAATATAAACATAGTTTAATTTTGTTTAATACTTTAACAGCGTAAATAACTGTTTGGATGTTTGAGATATATTGTACCGCTTTTAAGAAATGTTCTTTCAGATCGGTTGAAAGACCTCGGTGGCCGAGTACTCTATGTAGTTTAGCGATTGTATCACTTGACTGCATGTCAAATTGAAGTTTTTAGTTCGAATCCTGCACGTTGCAGGTGCATTCGACTCCAATCTAGATTGACTAGCTCAAGTGTTACTGCCAAAGGTCGGTGGTTCTCTCCTGGCACTTCTTCTCCCTCCATCACATAAAACTACCAATTGCAAAACAGATAATAGTGCTGAAAATTGCGTTAAACAACAGATCATTCTTTCTATCAATCAATTTGATTAACCGTTGATCGTCTGTGCTGTAATTACAATGACATTACTAAATATATACTGGTATACAGATATGAACCCTTATGATCCTATGCCTTGTCGATGATCCACTAATCGGAATTATTCGTTAATTCTTTTAGAGACTGTCTTCTAGCTTTTAGTTGCTGTGGGTACTCTTAGACGAAGACGTCCTGCCTTATTTTTTTTACTTTTAATTGGATTAGTCCTGCAGAACAATTTTTTACAGTTTTTTGTTTTGTGATGCTGTGACACCACTGACGCCTGAAAACATGTTAAACTACGCCACAGTTTGTGTGTGTTTTATCTCAAGTCGGAAACCAGATATTTCGTAGTTATTGTTGGTTGCTTTTTGTAATATTTGTTTTCCGTTTTGCTTTTTTCATAAATCAGACCGTTAACATTTCGTTTGATCTTTTTTTTAACATTTAATCAGGTCGGGGGCTGTATTAGCTTATTATACTATATTATTCTATATTGGTATTGATCATTGTTGAAAGCTATATATTTGGCCTATTGTGGATTGTCGTCTCTTTTTACACTCGTACTACATGTTCTTAATTTCCATAAGAGGGCGTAACGATTAAACATTACACGGCTTAAATTTTGGAAATGAAAGTCTTGTTAATAATTTTTCAAAAAATCATTTAGAAAAAAAGTCGTCCGGATTGGCTGTACAGCAAATAACAATAATGTTTAAGATAAAGGGAATACAAGTATTATAATTGATCATATTAACCAAACATTAAGATTCTCACACAATTAAGTGACTGCACAATTGATTAAAAAAAACGGCTGCGGATCACCGTCATCACTCACTACATTTCAGGAGTAACAATTTCTATTATCAAAGAATTGTCTTATTTTGTTTGTCGATTTCAATATGCTCATTAAAGCCTATTTGACAACCAAATTAAAGTCACCCATCAAACAATCATAAAAATAAATAAATAAAATGAAAACCTAAATTTTAATATGTTGACCTATTATCGTTAACCAGTATAATCGCAGTATATCTACTTTTAGCGCAAGCGTATAAATACACACAACTGGCTGTTCTGCGTTACTCCCAACATAATTATACTACCAAGTATTCTCAATTTTCGACATCAACACCCACAGGTTATGTTGGCCAAAAATCAGAAACAGTTACAATATCGTTATCTCTATTCTAAAGCAAACCAGATGAGTCCATTTCAATTTAATTTTTGTGGTAAAATTAACGAAAATTCCAAGAAATGATGTTATCGTCTTTGCTTGGCAACGAAACAAGGTGACGTCATATGTTTGTTTCCGTTAACAAAGAATCAAATTTAAAACATTGTTGTGACGTATTTCTATTGTTGTACCCGTTCTTTATTTCAGTTTTTGGACTATCATTTACCTGTATTATGTTACCTTTATAGCCTTCCTCTTTCTTGAAAATATTGGACAGCTGAAGGTAGCATAACTGATTCTTACAGGTAAATGATAGTCCAATCACTGAAAAAATACCTATCAATTCTGCCAAGTGTTTTCATCATGTGACAAAAACTCAACCAAAGAACAAATGAAAATTACAAAAAAACATTTTATTAAAATCACCTTCCAATACAATAATGTTGTCACTCATTTAAACGGTTTCTTGAGAAGAAAGAGCACTTTCAAATTGATTTTAACACTACCAATACCGGTACTTATATCACAGCCATTTTTCTCATGTTTTGGGTTGTCTCCTTTAGCACTAGTTCGATTAGTTGATAATGCTCTTTGTAAGTTTTTTTTTTTGCTTTTATGTATTTCTTTTTTCTTTTTGAAAAAATGTTTATCCTCGTCCGTCTATTGTAACCAAAATTGACCTCTTGTGTTGTTCTCATTCTTTCTAACATCATTTTAAACGACAATAGAAATAAAAGAAAAAACAATAAAGTAATGCTTTTAACATTTGATAGATCATGCCGCAATACAAGGACCATAAACTTACCATTATTCTGTGTACAAAGTGCAAATCTAGATCTTGGTTCCAGAATTAACTTTTGTTAAACTAAAATTCAATTTTTTTCGTATTTTACTTATAACTGGACTTAGTTTTTCTGCCGGGAAACATTACATTCACTCTGGTTAAAATTTTTAAATTTTAATAACTTTCTTAAACTATCCTGGATTTCTACAATAGTTTTTATTAATTTTAGGTTTCGGCGTTGTTTTTTTAAGTCTGATATTATTGCTTGAATATGAGTTTAATGCAACCATTCGTTTATGAAGTATGAATATGGGCAGGACAATAAAGGAAGACATTTCCGCATGTTATCTGTCAAACAAATCAATGGTGTGTCCGATTTGCACTTTGTTCGTAGTGATCGTTTTAAGTTATAAAAGAAAATAAGAAAGAATTTATTTTGCCAAAGGACAAAAAGGTAACATTACAAAATAAAAAGAACACAAGGGACATCAATACACAAATAAACGAGACAAAAAAGAGAGAGACGATCTTGCAGAAAGAAAAAAAACAGAAAGGGCGGAGGGGGTATGGATATGATCAGGTGGTACCGGTTGGGTAGACAATAACAGTCTCTTGAAAATTCTGATGAACAACAATAGAATTTTAAATGATTGCACGTTGTTATCTCTTCATTTGTTCATATTTTTTATATATTTGAAATAATAAAAAAAAACAATGCGGTACACTCGCTATGTTTCAACGTGAACCTGTCTTCACATGTTTTTCTTTTTTTTTTCTAATTCAACTAGTAAGAAATAAAACCAGAGAAGAAACATGAATTAACAGGAGAGAATAACATTTTGAAATATAATAAATATAATACTTGCCATTATTAGCTAATATAACTATATCCTTTTTGTAATCCACACAGAAAATGAGTATATCTTTATACACATTTGATTTTAATCCAAAGTTTTAAACCACACAACCACTAATAACGACATCACTTTTTTTTTCGTTTTATGCATCTAGAATATACTTCCTTCTTCTTTATCCATTTTGAAACACAACATGCATGAAAAGGTATTCACGGAAAAAATTGAGATTAGTCCTTGCGCCCGCCAAAATCATTATACGCATACTCTGTGTTTTAATCTTTATGTAGCAATACATGCTGTTTACCTTCAGCTGTACTTTCTGTTTGTCCATTGTTTCATATTTACTGTTTAAAGAGGCCAACATGTAGGATAAAATTTATTGTAAAGAAATTGTATTCCTAAAACAATATTTCATACTAACTTGATGAAAATAAATCTTAACAAATATTTGTATTTGCTTTCATTTTTTCACCTTTTTTATGCGTTAAAAATATGTTTTAAGTAAGATATAAGCCTTTAACAGTCCATTTTTTTAAATATTGAACATGTCTATGGCCTGCGGCCTCAACCCTTCCAATATTTTACAGAGTGCACTGTTATTGTCTTATATCCTTTACGTAATCATTAGGCGTTTTAAAACATCTTGTACGCCTAAATATGCAATGACATTACATTAACAGAACATATGAAGTTGAAAAAAATGTATAATGGAATAAGATGATATTACTAATATTATCATATCGGAGTAAACGGAACAGCAAATTATCGTGTGTATAGGGCTTTCACGTTTACTTGTAACACTATGAATTTATCATATTAGAATCGAAATAAGTCATGGCAGCCGTAGATGTGTTTTCATTTAACCATGGGGTGGGTATTAATATTCGCTGTCGCTCGGCAAACCCATGGTTAAATGAAAACTGCCATGAACTATTTCTTAATTGTTGAGTATGTTTTTTTTATCTTAATAGTTAATCCAGAATTTTGCAAATTCAATATGGCGATTTACTAAAAGCAAATTCTAAGTCATATCTCCTATTGATTAAAGGAGATATGAGATAATCAAAAGTATAACAGCAACCCAATGAAACGAAAATTAAGAAACATAACATATTTTATAGATGATAATTCGAAATTTGGTGTCTTTGTTGAACGCATCTATCCCATCGAACTAGAGATAAAGGATACACCGGATACAGTAGAGTCTGTCTCATATCTTCTTTCAGTGGTTGTCGTCTATTTATTTGGTTCATAAGTGTTTCTCGGTTTTCGTTTGTAGCTTACTTTCATTTCCATTCTAACTATAGATTATTGTTGGATATCTCAACAATATTGATTTTCTCGCTTGAACAAGTACGGCGTAAGTGAGAAAAGCAATCCAGTTGAGATGACCAATGATAATCTGTTTACGGTGTATATATCTCCCAATTGATACGATATCCCCGTGCTTGCATTTCCTATCATGATTTTTTTTATAGAGGATTGTTGCTCACAAGGAAGCTATTAAACCATGAGTTCCAAGTGGTGAAGTTGAAATCATCTCTTCGTAAATTTTACGGACGCCATCACGAGTTGGTTGACCGTTATGGAATAACTGTTTCACAAATGATATCGGTTATGTTCCTTACGTCGTAACAACAATCCCCTTCCCTTTCATGATAAATCATCATAGATACCAGGACTTAACTTTGTATATTCGCCTGATGAATGTGACCTACCGAGTAAGACTATTTACCGGATTTGTTATAATATAAGCAACACGACGGGTGCCACATGTGGAGCAGGATCTGCTTACCCTTCCGGAGCACCTAATCATGAGCTCACCCCTAGTTTTTGTGGAGTTCGTGTTGTTTATTCTTTAGTTTTCTATGTTGTGCCATGCGTACTAATGTTTGTCTGTTTGTCCTTTTCTTTTATAGCCATGGCGTTGTCAGTTTATTTTCGATTTATGAGTTTAACTGTCCCTCTGGTATCTTTCATCCCCCTCCATAGATTTTGAACTTAAAGGTTTTCAATTACATCTGGTTTGTCATGATTGTTCTCAAATTTAACCATGCCTAAAGTGGCAACTGGTTTACTTTCACATTCATTAGTACGATCAAAATATGGTTTTAATATATTAATATGACACACTCTGTTTTGTTTGCGCCGACCTGGAGTTTTTACAATATAATTCAAATCAATGATTTACTCTTTATAGTATAGGAACCACGATATTTCGCCTGTAAGCGATTTCCAGGGACTGGCAAAAATACTTATCACCAGGCTCAAAAACTCTGGAACCTTTATCATACCATATTTTCATCTTCAGCAATTTGACAAGCAATATATAATTTTACATTAAATCAAGATACATAGCCTAAAAGATTCAAGTCAGTATGTTCAGTAAGCCACTTTCCCTAAATCAATTTTAACGGTCACATTACAGTATGGCCAAATACCAACTCAAAGAGACTAAATCCAGTGGATTTTTGATAAACCTCTCGGACTGCAAAAAGTGGAAAGTAAACTCCATCATCCCAGTCACTGTCGAATCGAAGACAAAAAGTTATAATAATGTGATGAAAACGTTCTAAGGCACTTTGAGATTCTGGATGGTAAGCACTTGATCTATACTCAACAATCACTAACTGGTATAAGCCTTGCTGAAATAAACCTGGCATGAAGTTTGATTCCTGGTCGGACTGTATACACTAAGGAAGTCCTACTAAGCGTCTTGCGTATTAAATTATAATCCTACTAGAATAAAACTATTCTGCTAACGTGAAAACAGCTTTGACAATAGTAGGCGTCTTGATATTTCTTAACGAAATAGCCTCAGGAAAGGGAGTAGATGTACACATGATCGTCAATAAATACGAATTTTCTGTCTTGGTCTTTGGTAAAGGTCCAACGCACTCAATTATAACTCTGCTGAAAGGTTCTTCAAAGGCTGGAATAAACAGAAGTGATGCTGGTGGTATTTTCTGGTTAGGCTTACCAACAACCTGGCATATATGGCATGATTTGCAATATTCTGCGACATCATTTTTAAGTCTTGGCCAGTAGAAATGCTGCAAGATCTTTAGACAAGTTGTACTTATACCTAAGTGTCCGGCCAAGGGGGTGTCATAGGCAAGACCAATAATGTCTTGCCAATAGAATTCAGGCACCACCACTTGGTATACCACTGTCCATTCCTGCTCCTCTGGGGTAGAATTAGGAGGCCTTCACTTCCTCATTAAAATGCCGTCTTGATGGTAATAGCATTCGGCCACTTGTCTGCTTCCTCCTGTGGTTGAGCCCTCTTGCGGAGCTGAAGAACCTCAGGGTCTTTATTTTGTTCTTCGAAAAGATTCGTTCGGTCTAATGAATGGCTGTTTACGTCTGGCCATGGCATAATTACTTTCCGGTTAACACTAGGTGGTCTTATTATGGCCTTTGCTGAGCTACCAGGACCTTCAATGTCGGCTAGGAAAGTGTCAGAAAGGTCAATGTAATTAAACTGGTATTGTTGCAAATCCTCATCTTGTTGTTTTCTAGCCACCACCCTACAAACAACACAAGCTGGATATAGTTCAGCTTCATCTGTATGCAACATCCACCACCGGTTTACTGGTAACAATTGGTGCAACCATTTTGTTCCTAGCTAGATCATTGCTTAGCAACAATGAAAAACCGTCAACAGGGACGAACACTTACAACAGCTGGTCCAGTTATCAAATCTGACTTCAGATAAATACGATAAAGAGGAACATCTCTACAACCCTACACCTTGAAACAAAATGGAGGCATCAACATAAATCTTCTTGGACAAAGGCAACACACCTTTAAACAATAAAGACTGAGAAGCTCCAGTGTCCCGTACAATCTTAATAGGCTGAAGAGTGGTATTATCAACAATAGAACTAACCCATCAGACATAAAGGATTTCTTTCCTCCATGTAATCACAAAAACTGGACCTAAATGCCTAACTCGCAGGATATTCCAACGTATTGGTAACAAAAGGTGTCGTGCAAGCACTGGCCTTCGGATTATTATCTCGTGCGTTCTTTCTCTGGAGCCTAAAACAATCAACCATCAGGTGACCATTCTTCTCAGTGACTTCTTCTTAAAATTATCAAGTTTTCGACTAGACATATTATCATGATTATAACTGGACTGACTCTTATTCTGTGCAACAGGCTTACTAACCGTACACTCAGTGCTTTGACTTTTGTAATTTCCACTTGAAGTATTAACATTTTTTACCCTTGAAACTTTGTTTTATGTGAAAGGGTTTGATTATGAAAAAACAGCTTCATCATGTATTTTCTCAACAGTTTTGTCGTCTAAATGTGTTTTACGTCTAATTGAACACATTGTTTGAACTCTTCTAATAACATCAATTGTCTTAGGTTATCAAAATTGTTATCTGTTTTCCATGACGTAAGCCATTTATCAAATAGATTTTCTTTTCCCCGAGCAAATTCCACATAGGTTTGTGAATCAAACTTTTTATCAGATCTAAATTTCTGTCTATATGCTTCTGGGACTAATTCATGAGCTTTCAAACTTTCTCTTTTACCGTGTCATAATCAGTACTTTTTCTGATGGAAGTGCAGAGTTTATTTCAGCGACCTTACCCTCAAAAACACTTTGCAGCATCGTAGTCCAATACGGCTTTGGTCATCTCAAGTTATTAGCAATATTCTCAAACTGTTGAAAATATGTATCGACTGTTTTTTTCCAAAATCTGGAAACCAAACGTATATTTTTTGCTGCATCATAATATTCTGATTTCGACCGGACTTTAGTGTTGTCCATTTAAATTTTCATTTTCTCCATCTATAACCCTTCCCTCATTTCAAGTTCTGCATGTTTTTATTTAAGTTCATCTTGTTTTAATTTAAATTCATCTTCTTTTTCTTTTTTATCCATTTCCAATCTTTCCTTCATTTCCAGTTCTTTTAATTTAAGTTCATGTTCTAATTCAAGTTCTTTTAATTTAAAGGCGTCAATATTTTTGACCTTAAGTTCAATAGCCTATTCACCTAAAATTTCTTCGTCAACTTATTTGTCTATTACCAATGTTTTTATAATTTGTTTTCTCATAGATACTTTAATATTTAATTTCAGATGTTTAGCAAGCAACAAAAATTCCTCTTTCTTTAAATTCTAAAACACCTCCAGGTCTGGCGTTTTCAAAAATTTACCGGCATCAAATGCCATATTGTAAAATCGTGCTTGCTAGTTCTAATAAACATACTGAAAAAAATTGGAATAAGATATTTTCGTTAACCCGGACGAGCCCCCAATTTCTGTTACAGTCAGAAAACACCTTTAAACTGTAGACAACAAAAGACACAAATCAATAAAAAAATTTAGCAAGATTCATTTTACAAAAGTTTACAAAAAGTATTTCAAAAATATTACTGTCAACTTAACTGTCAAAATATGAGTCCAATATTTTACCTTTATCTGTATCCGGAAATCTTCGCGGAATCCAATCTGAATATTACGTCCACTACTAAGGTCACAACCTAGTATAATGTTGTTTGTAGAGTAAAAAGTGTCAATCCAAATGCTGTGAATACTCATGTCTAAGCGCCTGCTTATTGAGTATATATCTCCCAGTTGATATAATATTCCAGGAGCGCCTGCATATTGAGTATATATCTCCCAATTGATATAATATTCCAGGAGCGCCCGCATATTGAGTATATATCTCCCAGTTAATACAATTATCTAGCAACGCCTGTATATGGTGTATATATATCCCGGTTTCGATTAATTTTAAAGAGCACATTAGACTACACCGAATGTTGGTGAAACTTACAGACCTCTTTAGAGTATACCAAGTTTTGGTGAACCTTAAGGAGCACTTTAGATTACACTAAGTTTTGGCGAACATTAAGAAGCTCTTTAGAATACACCCAGTTTTGGTGAACCTTAAGGAACACTTAATAGTACACCGAGTTTTGTTTGACATTAATGAGCTCTTAAGAAACATCATGGTTTTGTGAACCTTAAGGAGCACTTTAGAGCAGAACAAGTTTTAATGAACCGTAAGGAGAACTTTAGAGTACACACAGTTTGGCGAACCTTAACGAGTATTTTAGAGTTCATCCAGTTCGTGTGAGCCTTACAGGGCACTTTATAGCAAACCAAGTTTTGGTGAATCTTAAGGAGCGCTTTAGAGTACACCGAGTTTTGTTTGACCTTAATGAGCACTTTAGAACACACCCTGTTTTTGTGAACCTTATGAGCACTTTAGAGTACACCCATATTTGATTTACCTTAGTGACAACTTTAGAACAAACCTAGTGTTGGTGAACCTTACGCATCACTTTAGAGAACACGTATATTTGATGAACCTTTAGGAGAACAACCAGTGTTTGTGATCCTTAAGAAGCACTTTAGAGTACACACCGTTTTGGTGAACATAAAGGACAACTTTAGAACACAGCTTACAGATTGTTTACATATTTAGATATTATTTTCATGAAATTAGTATGTGCCGAGATTATACGTCGCTGGTATGTGTATCAAAAACATATTATAATAGAAACCGGTGTCCTTCTAGTGTTGAGGGCGATCGGCAATTGTAAAATGTGTTTGATATGTTGTGGCATATATATAGATATAGTGTGTACGCATACATTTCTAATCCCTAGTTACCAATTTGTCTCCGGTGTGAAAAAAGACGAGACCAAGGGATGGCATTGTCTTTTTATCCTAGTCACCCACTTGGGATCCGGTGTGACAAGAGACGAGACCAAGGGATGACCATATCATATATTCAAGTTACCCCTTGGGATCAGGTGTAAAAAGAGACGAGACAAGGGGATGTCTTTATCTCTTTACCCTAGTCACACATCGGGATCCGGTGTAAAAAAAAAACGAGACCAAGGAATTACCTCACGTCTATATTTTTAGTAACCCTTTGGGATGTGGTATGAAAAGAGATGAGACCAGGAGATGACCAATTATCTAAACCCTAGTAAACCCTTGGTATCTGGTGTGAAAAAAGACGAGTTCAAGAACTAACTATATCTCTATACCCTAGTCACACCCTCGGATCTTGTGTGGAAAGAGTAGGGACCAATTGATGACAATATCTCTAAACCATAGTTACACCTTGGGATCCAGGTTGGATATAGACGAGACTACCAGAAGACCACATCTCTAAACCCTAGTCTTACCTTGGGATCCGGTGTGAAAAGAGACAAGACCAAGGGATGACTATATCTCTATACCATAGTAGCCCCTTGAGATCTGTTGTGAAAAGAGATATAGTCAAACAGACAGGGACAAGATCACACAGATTTATATGCAGCTTGAATGTGGAAAATAAGTATCGAAATATCATATACTTTACTCTATATAATATTAAAGTAAAGCACCAAATAATCTGACTAATAGGGGTACTTCCTAAATTAAAAGGAACGCGAACTTGATATAAATCTATTGTAATCAAAGCAGTTAATGTGTTTGTTGAGTCAAGTTGTATATCATTATATGAATGTCATATTCTGAGTATTTATATTCAACGACCTGACATACAGACAAAAAAGTATGTAACTAAACCATGGTGGGAAACTTTTGATATTGATAGAACTGTGTAGAATAATCCTGTTGAACTTATCGTGCACAGATGACTTTGTCTATCTGTCATTTCATATATAAATGTGATTTTTTTTTACCTGCTATTCTTGGATTCCACAGCTTTATGAATATAGTGAACACATGTGTATATACCATGACAATGTATATGCAACACAGCTCGTGGTAAAGTATGTCAACAAGGATGTTGGTATTAAATCTCAGTCCACTTTGATGTTTTTTTCTAAACCAATTGAGGTTGAGTTCTTTGGTTTTTCCCGCTCCTGTTTTGAAGGGATTGACTTTTCAATAAAAAATAAAATTACCGCTTCCGCTTATTTTCGGGCCGCATGCCGCTCCAATATTAGTTTATCCTTGACATTTTGTTTTTCTTATACATTTTCCTTGTGTATATTACGCTCCGATAGATTCACATGCACTTGTGACAAAAATCGTTTTGTAAATAAAAGGACAAAACCAGGCTGCCAACATAAAATTGTATCAGATTATTGCCGTGGACAAGTAATTATTTTAAATGCATTTCGATTTACCTATAAAGACCTGTTCTAGGAGACAAAAATAAACAAACTAATTCGTTAAATGACCACGATCACATCAGAACCATTATCATTCCCGATCATTTTTCATCAGGCATCGTCCGCGATTACTCTGACGTCGAACGGCTGTTTTGCTAGACAAGATAGGGCGTTGGACGTCAGAGTAATATCGGACTACAACAGACATAGATAGTGTCTTGGATGAAACAAAGACCAATACACATTTGTATATATGTCACTGGATGAAATTACTATTCAATTCACATGCTTTTAAATAAATTGCTTCGCTGAGCTTAGCTGGATACGACCGCAAAGGTCCAGCTCTAAACAGTTGAGGCAAAAATGGACACAATATAAGCGCTTGATACAGTTATGAAGTGGAATTGTAATTTAAATATTTGTCACACGATAGATTTCTGACACAGAATAACTCTAGTTAAAGAACTTATAATTATTTATATGATTTGAATTTATATATGTTTTGCTTTTGTGCAATACACTATGCTGTTGCGAATTTCTCCTACAAAAAAAAGAAGAAGGTAAACCCCCTTTTCTGCAATACACTATGCTTTGCTAATATATCACCTACACCAACCCACCCCTTGCAAAAATGGTAACCCCTCTTTTTTGCTTAGTGCAAAACACTTTGCTGTTGTAATTGACCATTAATATTTCAAACAATCCAAAATCAGAAACGTATTACTACAAGTAGTTTAAGGATGGTAAATCCTAATATACCCATCATTGTATTTTAAAACGTTTGGATTATATCCCTTACACTGTTTTTTAAATTGTCTTAATTGTGCATTAATCACAAAAACTAGAATTTTCCCCTTTTTGACCCTATTCTAAAATGGTTTGACTCATAACAATAACCCCCCTCCCCCCAAAAAAGTAACTTGTGGTATAATTTCAGAGTGATTCATACACTTAAACACAAGTTATTGTCTGGAAACTACAAAAGTGCTTAATTGGGTCCTTTTTAGCCTCTAATTTATAAACTGTTGAGACCATGTTCTCCAGAATCATTCCCAACCTTTCTATAGTGGAATTGACCAATCTGGTAAAAATGTATAGAGATCCATTTAAAACTTAAACTAAAGTTATTGTCCGGAAAATAAATGCGCCTTCGGACGACGACATCATGATAGCATTATACGACCCAAATAAGTGTTATACATTGTATAACATAGATTAACTATATTTAGTGTGTGAATATATTGTATGATGTACATGTCAGGTAGGCATATTTTATATGATCTTCATCTCATTTTTAAGCATGTTACGGTTCATTGCCAAGTGTAAAGTTATGTTTTTGGTCAATTTTCTAATTCTTTAAACAATAGGTCACCTATATTTGGTGTATGAAATTATGGTAATATATCCATGTTTGTTGCAGGATTCATTTAACTTTGACCCCATTTTCATGTTTCATTGAACAATGACTAGTTTTCCTGGTTAAGTTTGTTTCTGAGAGATATGCAATGACTGTAGATCAACAACATGTTAATTTATAACCTATTTGTTGTATGGAATCATTGTAGGTGTACCTGTATTTCCAGTTTGGTTTATCTGACCTTTGATCTCATTAATCATTTACTTGTTAGTAAAGAAGGCAAGACATATCAGCGTGTGCACTCTTGTTCAGTTTTTGGTCTTTTTTCTTAAACTATATTCAATAGGTCAACTAAATTTGGTGTATATAAATATTTCAGGATCTACAGTCTCGCAGGTTTTAAACTACCTCGACCTTAAAAGGTAAATCACACTGCGGGTGCATTATTACTTGTAATCTAGTATACTATACATGTATGTGTCAACATTTAATTACTAAAAAAGCAGCCTTCAATAAATCTTTTGTATTGTGTTATTATATACATAACATGAGACATCAACAAAATAATAAATTGAATTGTTTACATAAAGGGGGAAGTTAATAAAATTTAATATCTTGATGCATAGATAGTGTAGTAAAGGATTTGTCACTAAACAAATCATTTGTGTGTTGTATGATATCCAACAACAACAAAAATTAAAATAACAGAAATACTGAACTCAGAAGAAATTTAGAAAACGATAGTCTATAATAAAACAGCAGAACCAAATGATACAACACATCAACCGAATGGACAACAACTGTCATATTCCTGACTAGCATAACTATTGTGATAATTTATAACTCATAAAAGTATATTGGTTACCAAAAAAGAAACCAAAATAAAAGGATGCTTTGCAAACGCCTTATTTGACTTTCAATATCGTGTTTTCTTTATTTCTGGTTCTGGCGCACACATAATCATATAATAACATTACCGTAACCAAGAAAGAAAAATAGACAACTAATCCTTAGTTATTAGAAATTTATATTTAAATGAAAAAAAGAAAAAATGCAAAAAGCGCTTTGTTGAATCTATTTATGTGTCTCATATGTATAGTAACAATCCGATTGGTATTGTCTGTTAATTCGTCGTTGTTGAACCCTTCACATGAAGAATTAATATCTTTTCGTCCATACACAATGGCTCAAAGTAAAGAGTTCAACAAGTTTTGTATAGTCAAGACTGTTTGTAGAAAATTATCAAGTAGAGTGTTATGTTAGTAGTAGGCGAGTTCCGAAGTATCTTGAACTTATCGACATAACAATCATTTTACCATCTCCTTTTTCTTGTTCATTCGTTTTTTATGTGTTTTGTCATTTGATTTTGCCATGTGATTATGGACTTTCCGATTGGATTCTCCTCTGAGTTCAGTATTTTTGTGATTTTACTTTTCGCTAACGATTTGCTTTTACTTACTAGTTTAATATCAGTGGAAAGTAAAGAAACAATTGATGGTAGATCGTCCAACAAATGTGTTAGTATTTTTTTGAAATATTACACACCACAACACACGAAAATATTTAAAATGAAAACAACATTGATTTTGATGAAAGAGAGCTGAAGGGATAACATTGTTGTCCTGTCTCCAAGTACATATAAACTTACATACCACATACCAATATAGCAAAATGAGATTCATTGAAAACCGACACATTTGGCTTTCTAGTATTTTATTAATAATAAAAAGTTATTAGTTTATAAATAACTACCCATATTTTTACTTTTACTTGTGATCATGACAGACATGAGTTATCAGTGGAGTAGCAACTCAACATACAATGACATATGAGCGCTTGTTTTGGATCAAACCAATGTTACACAAGGCAAATATGACTGATTGGTACTAATTTAGGTAACATGTGCAAACAAAGGGCAAAACAAAAAGAAAAGAATAGAGTAAAATAGAGCAAGTAATGGTTTGATATTAAACATCAAGAAAAGAGACTACACAGGCATAATTTGCTCACATGAATTTCACATGAATCTCACGTGAAATTCACATTAAAAATTTCACGTGATATTCACCTCAAACGAGCTTATACATGAAACTCACGTGAAATTCACATTAAAAATGTCACATGAGATTCACCTCAAACGAGCTTTTACATGAAACTCAAGTGAAAATTTTCATGTGAATTTCACGTGAAGTGAGATTCACAAGAAGCTGATGTGAATTTTTTCACATGAATTTCACGTAAACTGATGTGAGCGAAATTTGAAAATTGTAATGGGTTTCTAAAATATGAAGAAAAGAGAAAACGAAAAACAACACAAAGAATAAAGAAATGAAAAACCCCCATCCAGATCCTCATTAACAGCTATTTTTTTTTATTTCTTTTTAATTTAATTTCTCCTCCTCTAATCACCATGCCATGAATATGTACTTAACACTTGAGTCTTTCATTTTGCATAAGCGAATACAGAGATAAAAATCATTGCATGCAGCTTACTTCATTTTAACAACAATTTCCTTCGAAATTTAAAAAAAAAAGATGAATCAAATGTTTCCATTATTTCGGAAAGATTCGCATGATAAGTAAACGCTTACATAAAAAGCACAACGCAGTTTGCATAATGTACAAAAGTATTTAAAATTTAATCTTTTGTAATCGGTTCAATAGACATGTTACGAAAAGGTATATTCATGACGCTGAGGTTGACAAATTACACTTTAAATGTGGGGACTGCGTCAAAACATAAAAGAGATTACCTGTGTATACCTGTGTTTACATTGAATGTTATTTGAAAACTGCATTGATTTTTTTTGGAGGAAATTTCGTATGGAACGAATATTCAATACCATTTGCACCTTAAAAAATATAAAGAAATAGATATTAATAAATTCCATTATATTTTTTTAAGAAACTCTAATGCAAACAAATGGGAGGGGGGAGTGGTTATAAAAATGCAACGGAGACACGGGGTAAATACCTGTGTGATTTTTTTCGGCTAGTAGCCTTTGATAGACCATGCAAATAATCTTAAGTACTATAATCTGCTTTATACCTGCTCGTGAATATATATACATATATATGTAACGGTCATCTATACTATTAAACGAGAAGACCTCATTTTTTGGTGTCGCTTCTCTTCTTTCCACAATAAATTAATCAACACGACTCTGTGTCCTATATATACAGTGAATAGTCGCATTTGTCATCCATTCATATGATTATTCAGATTGAGTTATTTTGGGAGAAAAACGAGAAAAAAGGCATCCGGATATTGTCCCGTCATTGGACGAAATTTTAAGTCAGATTATACTTATTTTTCTGTAAACTTTGAACAAACAAATAGAACGAATAAAGTGTATTTTAATTCTGTTCAGAGTTTATTAAATGGAGAGGGTCTGTATACTATGTCAATTGACCACCATGGATCGATTACTAAACTAAGAATTGAAAGTGAATACATATATAGTAATATACAGATAAGCGCTAAAATTACTCATGTGAACTTTTGATACCTTTTCTGAAATTCTCCATTCATTAAATATTTTACAAATTCATTGATTACAAAAAAAAAGATGTGGTATGATTGCCATGTTGAAACAACTCTCCACAAGAGACCAAAATGACACAGTTTACGACTATAGGTCACCGTACGGCCTTCAACAACGAGCAAAGCCCATACCGCATACTCAGCTTTAAAAGGCCCCGAAATGACGATGTAAAAAAATTCAAACGAGAAAACTAGCGGCCTTATTTATGTACAAAAAAGGAACGAAAAACAAATATGTAACACACAAACAAACGACAACCACTGAACTACAGGCTCCTTACTTAAATGTTCATAACATACTAAATGTATGTTCATATTGAAATTGATAGAAACCCAAAAATTGGGAATTTTGGAAATGAAGGAGGAGTTATAAAACTTCAAACAACACTTTACATACTTTTAACTCCGCTCTGAATGCCCGCGATTTCGCCGGTGTGTTCTAGTTTTTATATACATGTGTAGTTATGAAAAACAAACAAAGAAATGTATGTCTTTTGATCCATATCTAAAGGGATCTGCTTTAAAACACCTAAACACAATTGTTATATAATTTAAACTTGAAACATGTTGCATTCTAGTTTAAAAAAATTACTCCCGGTCACATAGATTCGAGAGCATGCATATTTTCCTTTATATCTTTCCAACTTTGTCTTAATTTAAACAGTTTCATCTCAATTTGTATTTCTTGATAAGGGATTTGTGATTGATTGATTGTTGGTTGCTTAACGTCCAGTGGCAAATATGTAACGCATGTTCAGAACGATTAAAGGTTTGTGTAAAATATGACTCACTATTCACCGGTTGAACATCCTTGCCGCAGAGTTTCAAAAACATCACATAATGACTTTGCATTTACACCTTAACACTACCTTATGCAGATATTTTGTATTTTATAAATTCCTGAAACGTCTTGTGGAAATTCGCTAATCGTTTCATTAGAAAATGACGATAGGAAAATTAACACCGAAGACCGATGGGTCTTTCCTCTATTTAAGCTAACAATGCTAGGGTTTTCCTAACAAAATTATTATGGCGTTTTTATAGATTTGTACATATTACATCTCTACGGAGGTACCAGAGTTTTTTTCAGGGAGAGGGAGGGGGCTAAGAATAAATTTGAAAAGGCATCAACTAAGAGCTAAACCACGAGCAGATAGAAGAAAATAAAAAAAAAAAATGCGCATATCAGAGTGTCGGGTATATGTCGCAGACGCTATAAGGCGCTTTAAAACTTTCAGAGTCATTTGAAGCTTATGGAGACACCCGAGAGACAGTGGAGTGACAGATTGAACTTTTCCAGGAAATGTAATACATCAATAAAAACTAATGTCTAATTGGCTTACTATGTATATATTATCAATCTAGAATCGAATGAACTTGTATAACTCTCAGCCCCTTTTTCTAGCACACCCACTTCTGCACGCGTACAACTTTCATGCCTTATGATAGCCAGCAATGATATCACAAAAGCAATTGTCATAATATAAGAATGCTTCTTAATGATGTTTTACATACATATTTAAATTTTATCTATTATCAATGTTTTGAGACCGTCCCCAAATTTAAAGTGTAATTTGTCAACCTCAGCGGCGAGAATATACCTTTTCGTAACATGTCTAATAAACATATTTGTTGTATTGCATTGAATTACATACTAGATACCCGTATGTACAAATGAATTGTTGACAATTGGCAATGTTTATAAAGGAAACGAAAATGGAAATTCTTTTTAACCAAGAGGACTACTTTTAAAGGTAATTTTAGTTACTTTGTTGAATATTTATTTGCAATATCAATATGACATGAAGTTGTTTACCATTTGTTTGATGTTTTTAGCTTTTGATGTTGCCTTTTAAAATGTTTTAATAAGGGACTCTCCGATTTAGAATTTTCTTTAAGTTCGTCATTTTGGTAACTTTTCTTTTCATTTTTCAGACAGAAATTTAAGTATATGAATTTTTTATAATTATGTGTTACATTAAATTACCTTTATGATAAGAACATAATATTGTAGATTGTTGTGAACATGGCCGTATCAGGGATGCATCTTATATTGTAACATGTGTTTCAAGTTTTAAGTTGTTGTTTTTTTAATATTGAGCGCCTGCTTTTTTAATCTTCCCCTTCGTATCCCCCCCTATGAAAGTCCGCGATCTACTACTACATGGGTATATATATATATATATCATATGTTACACCTATAAATGCCCTTTGAGTACCTCATTCTGGAATATGAGAAGACAACTATTTAAGATAATATTAAACTAAGTGATTTAATTTATAGTGAACCAAATAGAAAAGCTGGACTTCATAATAAAACTTGTAAATCCTCGTAAGATGTTCATATTTTTGTTTGTTTAAAATACACTTATAAACAAGTCTAACATGTAATTCAATCGTCTTTGTTGACGCCTCATTAATTTTTTGAAAAAAACTATCAGTGCTATGTAAATGGGTTGCTAACAAGGGTCACTCTATTTAAAGTTCTATCTAACAAAGAATACCTAACTTCCTTATTCATTGTACAGGTAAATGTTTCATTGATTATATTATCTGACTTATATACCGTCAACAAAATATTAATTTTATAAAGATTTGTAAAATTAAGTATCCTATTTTACGGACAACACTAAAGTGGGATACTCCTTTCTAATGCGTTCAGGTTTTAATACGCCCTGCGGCTCATTAAGAATGTGAAATAAAACTCACTATTAGTGAGTATAATTTAGATATAAACCTTTTAAAAATTATTATCCATACACAATAAAAATATAACTATAACTGCATGAAGTAAGACACAAATGTATTGTTACCATCCGATAACGGTGTATGACAAATACAAGACACAATGTAAGTAATTTATTGTACCACTTAGCTTATGGAAAAGGGGGAGGAGGTATGTTTTTTTCTATTTGTTATGCTATTTCAATCGCGGAAAGTGGTTATTTTTTTAACAATTTTACTTGAATCGAATGAAAAATTCAGAAAGATTGTCTTTTGAATAGCAATACATTTTATTAAAAGATAATCCGGATATAATCATATACCCTCCGCACCCGACCCTTTCGTGAGTAACGTTAATGGTATTCAATAGAATATAAGATTATCTTATTAGTCGATCATTTGATAGAGTAAAAGGTATACATAAATTTTAAAAAGTTAACATTGACACAAAGACGAATATAAATACATGTAGGTCACAGTATGATGTCCTATTCAGTGTGTATCGTTCTGAACATGCATGAAATATTTGCCACTGGACGTTAAGCAAGCAACCAAAAATCAATCAACCTATTCAGTTTGATTCAATAAGATTTTCAAAATCTTACACACGAATATGTTAAATCTGGATTTATTTTATGAAAGTCTGACATATATGATAATGTTTCTTTATATGTTTATTGTGGCGATAAATTAACAAAACTTCACGTTATTTGTTTCTAAAATTAAATACGGGACTACAATGACGGTATCTTTTATACCTATCATCGATTGAATTTTAAAAAATAAATTTCCAAATCGGCAACAAAAAACTATTAGACGAATAAAGTTTTGAAGTAAATCATAGATTGCATGTTTATCAAGGAAAATAATGACCTCACACAGGTCATTATTTTATGCCTTGGAGCATATATCATTGAAACATGGTATCGTCCGGGTTGATTCTGAAAAAGAATGACCTGTCGTTCTGAAAGAAAATAACTCTTTATAGGTACATTGTATATAAAACATTTGAATGAACCAGTGAAGTGACTTAGACAAAACAAAATCCCGAGTGAGACCTACCGAATAAGACCTAATTCCGCGTTTGCAACACGAAGCATGACATATGTTGAGCGGGATCTGTTTCCCTTCTTGAGCACCTGAGATTACCCTAGTTTTTTGTGGGTTCCTGTTGCGCAGTCTTATGTATTCTATGTTTTATCATTTTAAAACAGCATACAACTTTCGACACAAATCATTCGTCTGTTTCTGAAATATAGTTAAATATTGTTTATGAAAGATTATTAAAAAGTAAACAACATTGACATGACATAGTATGCTCAGTAAAGAAAACATCAGCATCTATCTAGAGTACTATTTTTAGTAGCAGGCGCCTTCCGGGGTGTCATTGAACTTTTAGACAGGACATTTTGTTTTCCTCCTCCTTATGTCAAATTCCATTGTTTGTTTTCTTCAATTTTTAACTATTTTTTGTGCTTTTCTGTGTTATACTTCCATAAATTTCCTACAAAAACGTTTGTTTACGATTTATATTATTACTATCAATTGCTAGTTTATTGTCGACAGCGGTCACTAATAATTTATTTGTATCAGTAATGCCGATTGACGACCAAATGTCAGATTTTTTCTTCATTTTTCTATGTGATCTTCATACTGCAAAGCAAATAATGTTTTGGAATGCAACATTTTTTGTTTTCTTTCAAGAAAACTGTTCACATGATGACATTTAGTACTAGTACATTGGGCAATTCAGAGTAATTTAATATCTTAAAAGGGGTGGATTTTTTTTTCTGAGGGATATCAAAAGCCATTTCTTAGACCCGATTGGCTCCAAATATATCTAAAGGGTGCCAATTTTTGTTTCTGATGGGTCTTTTGTTGTCTTAATATGTAAAATTGTGGAAATGCTGGCACAGTTTGGCATCTGAGGGGTTTAAAACAAAGCACGTGATGGATTGAAAATCGCCTGAAATTTTTCTCAGGGAGTCTTTGACAAGGTATAATCCCGCCCCCGGCTTTTCATATATTGAATTGAATGTCCGATTACGAAATTGTTTTTATGCAGCATTTTTCATGTTTTTGTTTTTTTACCATATGGAGCAGTCAATATTCAAGACTTAGGGCGAGTCAAGGATTTTTCAAACGAGGGACGTCGTTATTTCAGAAAACGGAATCTATATACTACCGACGAGTACAGACCTTTTCGCTATTAGGAATCTGCGACACTTGCACTTTTGACGTAATACAACAATCACTATTCCTTTGTGGCGTCAGACATTTTCTATTGTGACATCAATTTTTTTCGAGAATCAAAGGCTATGTGATGTCCAGTAATGACGGACAAAAAGCGATAAGGGAGGCCCCTCATTGGGGTGTCCAAGTAATCACATAATCACAAATTGTTTGCTGCAATATGAATCACATAATCAAAAACCCCATGAGGAGGCTCATTTTATAAGGTGTATTTAGAGTGGGATGTTTTTTTTAACGTTTTTATAATCATATGAGTCGTGAGAACAATGAGAAACTTTTTTGGCGATCAAAGTGAAGCGTACGCCCTCTACGTACCCCAGGATCAACCACTACGACTGCAATCTGATATCTTCTTCGGAAGTCCACCCTACTGACAAGGTCACCGCATTAAAAATATGCTATTTTGGATAATTTAAAAAAATGTTTATACTTTATAGAATATTAAAATTCTAATAATATAAAAAAGAAGATATGGTATGATTGCCAATGAGACAACTATCCACAAAAGACAAAAAATAACACAGACATTATCAACTATAAGTCATCGTACGGCCTTCAACAATGAGCAAAGCCCATACCGCATAGTCAGCTATAAAAGGCCCCGATAAGACAATGTAAAACAATTCAGGTTGAATATGTAACTTTGTTTTAGTAAAATAAAAATAATAAGAATAGAAGGTAAAACTTGTATTTACACTGTACAGATCAGACAGCCATGAGCTTAAAACATTAGATTTTAAAATTCAAAAATTAATAAAAACTTCAAATTAATAAGTTTTAAAATGTCCACTTGTTAAAAAAAAATATGTGATAAGATTAGTTTATGTCAGTGAGGATAAACAGTTAATAATCAAGCGAGGAACTCATAAGTTGCTTCATTAAAATCTAAAAACTCATTAACCCATGTCATTTATTGCTCTTAACATGTATTATTATTTATGTTAATAATAGAACATTGAGGGTTATAGTTAAAATATTATTTATTATTCAGCAACAGGTTAAATTCTATATTTCAATGGAGAATTTAAGGGTAGAATGACAACCAAACAATCATTAATGATATGTTCTTATTTATATCCATTATCATGACAGACACTAGCTAGATTTTAATATGATGTGATGTTCACCAGAAAAGAGTACAAATGTTTATTATCTTTCACTGAATTTCTGCATTCTTGCAATTGTTATGCAGAATATAAATAATATATATATTTCACTGAAATTCTGCTCTCTTGGTATGTAATGCATATACCCAGTCTTTGCAAATTCTTTCTATAGCTACTATGCCACGGTTGGTTGAACAGTCAACTAATAATTGGAGTAGATCATTTTCAGATTTAATGATGCAGTCGTAGTTGATCTGATTCTCAATCATCAAATGGTTGAGTCTGATACGGTGAATTTTTCTGACAGAGTTAAAGCTTATGCAGTTAATAAGAAAATGTTTATAGTTTTCTGTTTCTTCCATACATAGTTTGCACTTTGCAGATTTTGTTGAATCAAAGCGGTTGTTATGATACTTTGAGTTTTATACGTTCCAGTCAGTATTCTGGATTTAATTATGCCTTTAGCAACATCTCCCTTGTTGTTTCTGACGGTGCTCCAACAGTTATTAGGATTTTGGAAATTCCATTTGCTTATTTCCATATAATTTAATGTTCATTTTGTTTCAACTATCCCAGACCAATTTGTTTTCCAAGTTGAATCTATCATATCATGGGTCAATCTTTTCCAGTTTTTCTTTGAATTTAAGACTATCTCATGCAATCCATGTGACTTGAAAATATACTAGTCAACAAAAGAAACGATACAAGACTTTTTTTCAAATTAAAGATAAAGTTTTCCGTTCATTGGACCAATATTGAAATTAAAGGTAGTAATACTTAGTCATTATAGAAATATAAATCCGTTTAAAAAAAATTTTTTTTTGCTTCGTGACGTTTTTCGCGATTTTTTTTTTTTTTTACAAAATTTACATAAAACGACAATTTTAAAAACAGAAGATCCAACTAATGATGCCAACCTCTCCTTTAAAGGTAAAGACAATGGTTGCCATCAATTTGTTTTTCAAAATCATACAGTTTCTTCATTTATTTGTTAAGCAAAGTTCGGCCCCACGAGAAATTGTTAAAATGTACACATTATCAACTGATTTACCATAGACAGTCTGTGTAAAGTGATATTCAAAAAGCGGAAACAATCTTAAAACTAACCCGAAAGGTTCCAAATTTACTGTGTGTTGTTTTCATATCTAAAGTATTGATTTGAGACGAAAATAAAAAAAAATTTTTTTGCATTTTTTGAAAAAATTTTGAAAAAAACAATATTGCAACCCATTAGTTACAACATGAATATAACTTGATTACCATATTGAATATTGTTGAACAAATTTTAAATTTTATTTAGAACTTAGAAAATTATGTGTCGATTTTTGTTCACCATCCCGCAAAACTAATTTGCACCCTATTATCGTTTAAACGGAATTTAGATACTTTCCGACAAGTTTTGATTTTCATTATCACATGTGCATACATTGCAAATGAAAGCTTTTTAAAATAATGTATCTCATTTTGTTTTATATTTGATACGTTTTGATAAATTTTATTTCAAAGTCGTGTATCGTTTCTTTTGTTGACTAGTACAGCCCGTAACAGAGAAGTGATCGAATTGATGTTTCTTTACCGTCAAAATTAGCTACGTTATCGACAAACTTAATTGAGTAGTGACCGAACTATTGGTACTTTAACGCTAAAAAGATTGCCAATGCTGACAAACTTCCATGTGTCGATAATCAAGTTTAATACCGATAATATTGAAAATAATTCTAATAATATGAAACAAAATATGTCCATGCACCATTTCGATTGGGCGAAAAGTAGTCATTTCTTCAAAGTCAGAACAGAAAAAAAAGATTTATGGAAGGACGTCTTGATAGTATTATTTCCTTTACAATTTTACCCAAAACTAAAAGAAATATACTGGTAAACAATTAAAAAGGTGTTTGATAGGAATGAAGTCCTTTATTTTTCCGGACTACAATGTGTACCGTATATGTGATGGATTTGAATTCAATCAATAACTTTGAAATGTTTTCTCATTAGTATACACAAATGGAAGGACTGGTATTTGAACTTCTGTTATTTATTAGAATGTGTCTTCGTCCGTTGCACATGCAAAACTTTTTTCTAGTACAGTTTAAAAGGGAAAATTTTGTTGAGAATTTTTTTTAATATGACAAAATAACGAGCAAAACTTTTTCTTGCAATGGCACACACAGAGAATATTTGGATTTCTAGTTCGGGTTTGAAAAAGAAATTTCGCCTTTTCCTGAGCCTGTTTTGTACATTTAGTTTAACAGATATGATCCAATGGAAATTTTCACATGGAACCTTCGGTAAATAGGAAAATGAAAAGATATGGGATAATTTACAGAGAGACCACACTCCATCCATGAGAAAAACGGAGGGAATTTAAAAATCTAGAGGTCTCAACAAGGCTTTCAACAAGGGTGGAATCTCACTTCTTCTGTAAAGCTCTAAATCGCCCCAACGTGTACATACGTTTGGTCATCAAGAGATTCTGGTTTCTCTTTTCGTGGGTCATAAACATTCAATTCGGATTGTTTGAAATGAAAAAGTTTGACCATGAAAAATCACATATCTAAGAAAAGCAGTCGTTTAATTGATTATAAGAAAGTTTCAGTATATCATGTCAAATTTCTTTAATTTGAGAGTTTTCCTTTAGTTACAAATGTAGCTCCATGTCTGATGGTGAAATAAAAATGAATGTCTCAGAAAGTGGTGAATTAGTTTCAATAAATGACAGATGAATCGGACCAAGCTTAGTAACTTACAGTAAACAGACTACTGTAACATTGACGGACTCGTAGAACTGTTTAAAAGATTTGTGTTTATGACCAAAAATTTATATACAACTTCATTTATAAATTAATCTGAATTTCATAGCGCGTCGTCACAATAATGAAAGTTATAAAAAAAATCTATAATCAGCAGATCTATACTTCTATAAAGAAAGTATTCTTGTACATAACGGTATTTATTATAAAATGGTCCTAACTATAGAATAGATAGTTTACCACAGAAACCTTAAACGGAAGTTTCGACAATTTTAAACAGAAGAGATTTGAAAATAAATTTAACTTTAAATAAACACTGAAATAATTTTAACCAAGGTTAGCGCTATAGAACCAGGTTTAATCCACCATATTCTACATTTGAAAATGCCTGTACCAAGTCAGGAATATGACAGTTCTTGTCCATTCGTTCTTGATGCGTTTTGTTATTTGATTTTGCCATGTGATTATGAACTTTCCCAATTGATCTTCCTCTAAGTTCAGTATTTTTGTGATTTTACTTTTGAATACCTTGAAGGTGTAAAGAATAAACCAACAATCTCAATCTTTAAAAGTGTCTTCATTGCACTTACCGACGAGTTCATGATTACAGTAGAAACAGTGGTGTGACTCCAATAAATTCATTATCATTGTAGTCATGAATATTTATTCTCGACTCCTAGGAGTCGAGATTAAGAATTGAACGATGGACAGTAAGGGCGTGAATTTTTCTTGCTACCTGATTGGAAGATATTACGAGACGTGAATAATCAAAGTTTATTGATTGGTTAGGACAATCCGAACCTAGTAAATGTCCTTCAATCCCGTAGAGTATCGGATTTGTCCTCTCTATCTTAGCAATTAGATTTTACACAGGTAACCTTTATCTATAAATAGTCGAATCTTCTGGAGTCAACAACAACGTTAAACGATACTACTTCATAACGTGTGACCTCACGTGTGTGGTAAAATTTGTTGATTGATGCACGTGGCTATTCTAGTAAATGAATTAATCTACAAAGCGAGAGCACTTTCCATTTTCATCAGCTAAGAGTCGAATAGCCTTTCAAAGAATAGTCTTTTTGAAAGGCTAACGCTTGTCGCTTATATTAAATTGATAAAGATTTTATCGAGGTCGCACCAACTGTTTCTACAGCTAAGATCAGTAACATGTAACATGATCTCGTCGATTCGCACGCCGAAGCCATTGTTTATGACAGAACACACATTCTAGATTATGTATTTTTGTTTCCGTCAGTTCAAAAGTATTTGATCATTTCAACTCCTTTGTATTTCATAATATGTGTCATGAACAAAGACATATGTTCGATTGAATAATGATTTCCACGTAACAAATGATAGAAATTTCGGAGATCCCGTATTTGATCCTTTACCGTTAAAATGAAAATGCAAATGACAGAGGTTGATTATAAAAAAATGTCTTACTGTGTTAAAAAAACTTTGACTTAAACAATGAAATTTTACACGTTGGACATGAAATATTTTGTCGATGAAGAAAATTAAATTATGTCACTTCTGAAATAAGTTTGTCGATAACGTAACTTATTCTGACGGTAAAGAATCGCGAATTCGATCACTACTCTGTTACGGGCTGTATATTATCCACTTTTATATACCAGCTGTTGGAGTTCTCATCTTTTGTTGCTAATTGTCTGATTCCTATTGTATGCTCAATTGAATTTGTATCTTTTGAAATTCTAAGGAATAGAGAAATCATTGCCTTGTGGATGAGTTGTTCAATGGATTCTGCCCCAAGCAAAATAAATATGTTATCTGCAGTTCGTTGTGGTAGAGATAGCAGATGTTTAAATGTCTTTTTCTTGGAATTTACTAATTCTAAAATGTCTGTCTTAGTAAAATTAAGAATTTCAAAGCCGTATAGCATTCTTGGTACGACAAATGTTCTCCACAGTTTATATGAAATCAATGGATTCACTCTATTTATTCCATGTAAACCTGCTCCCATGAAACAATACATGGTAGCTCTAGCAGTAAAGATTCTATTGACTACATTTGGGGTATTTAGGTCTTTTCTTTCAATACCCAGAAGCTTTATGGTATGTTTTTCGCTTATCTTCTCGATGAAGAGTTCAAGGTTTGATCAATAATATTTCGTTTTTTTACTATTGATTTTAGCTCTTTCATTTTTTACAGCTTTCAATGATACGGAGTTGAGTTGATGCATTCTGTTCAAAAGTTGCTCATAGTATAATATCATCTGTGTACGTTTGACAACTCAAGTACGTGGTTCCGACCCGGAGCACCTGATATCAACCCTAGTTTTTGGTGGGGTTTGTGTTGTTTATTCTTTAGTTTTCTATGTTGTGTCATGTGTACTATTGTTTGTCATGGCGTTGTCAATTTATTTTCGATTTATGAGTTTGACTGTCCCTTTTGTATCTTTCGTCCCTCTTTTTAAAATCCAATAATTGTTGTTTCAAGTGTATGTAGGATATTCCTATTGTATGCTTTGTAGAAGTTGTCATAAAAAATACTCCTGCTTTACTCCTTGTTCGTTTGAGAAAGCTTGCGAGATACATCCTTGAGATTTTACTTGAGTTGATTTTTATATAGCTCTCTGACCAGTAACCAGGTCGGGCCTGTAATTCCTTGATGATATAGTTTCCAAAATAGATGTATATGATCTACGACATCGAATGTTTTTTTCTGCATCTAGGGTGATTAAGATAATTTTATTATTATCATTTGCTTCGTGTATTGCTTCAATGATTAAAAGAGCAGTGTTAATTGAGCAAGCACCTTTTGTGAAACCGTTCTGTAGTCTATTTTGTTGCTTATTCAAGGTACCTTAAACTCTAGCTCGTAAGCAGAGTTCTAAGACTTTGCATAGGATAGAGATGAAAATTATTCCTCTATAATTTGATGGAATTGTTGGCTCCATGTCTTTTTTTGTGGATTGGAGTAAGAGGTCCCTTTTTATAGCAGCAGATACATGTTTTGTATAAAGTAGGTTATTGATCAGAGTTGTCAGGAAGTCAATCAGAGCTATATCTCCGTATATAAGATGTTCTGATGTTAGACCATCT
Organism: Mytilus edulis; assembly: GCF_963676685.1. Taxonomy (NCBI): domain Eukaryota; kingdom Metazoa; phylum Mollusca; class Bivalvia; order Mytilida; family Mytilidae; genus Mytilus; species Mytilus edulis. The sequence goes on from NC_092351.1 coordinate 72,952,057, forward strand.
ACATCTCCAGATTTCCGCTTTTTAAATTGTGAAATAAGTTTTGAAATTTCAGAGGAGGTAACAGGTTGAACAGTTATGTCTTCATTTTAACATAATTTTACTATTGTTTCTGCATCTAATTTGACAAAATTGTCATGTTCTTTATCGAAAAATAGGATTCGCATTTGTTTTCGCTAAATTTGCAAAATGTTCTTTAAAGAATTCATTCCTATCATCCGGCGTAGAAGCTCTTTTGTCTGGAGTCTGCAGAGTATGAGTAAATAGGGAGGAGGAGGATCTTTGGGTTTTTATTAATCTAAAGAATAGTTCTGTGTCCCTTTTAGATGCTTTCATAATTTCTTCATGTAGCTGATTTCTTTTGTCAGCACTTTGTTGTCTTTGTATTGATCTTACTATCCGTTTAAAATCAAGCCTGTGTATGTTATAGATGTTATCTTTAGAAGGAGGAGATCCTGCTTTTGTTTAGAGGAAGATTGTCTTTTTGTTTTATTTACTGACGGCATTGGCCAGTTTTTGGTGACCAGCTTATCTTTTTCCTTCTAATAAATCTTGATTTTCTTCGAGGATAGCATGTATCCAATTCGTTATTTAAACCAGTAAGTAATTTATTTGTAGCTTGATCAATTCCATATGGTGTGCTAATGTTAAGGTATTTTCTATCCCTAAGTACTTCCTGAACTTTAAGAGCATAGTTATCCTTATTTACTTTTTCCCAGTTAATTTTGGTACTGATTACTTCTCTGTGCTGTTTCTGACTGGCACTTAGTTCTATACAAAGATCGGCAGACACAGGATAATGGGTAGAATGCCTGAATATTTTGTTTCCTTCAAATGTTTAAAAGTTTTTACTATTAATAGCAGTTGAGTCGTTTGATGGGACGAACTTTATGTTTTGATGATAATCGTGACCTTCAAGTAGGATTTTAACCTGAATAAGTTCTTGAAATAATCCTGGTACCTTTGATAACTATTTACACCACTGGGTCGATGCCACTGCTGGTGGACGTTTCGTCCCCGAGGGTATCACCAGCCCAGTAGTCAACATTTCGGTGTTGACATGAATATCAATAATGTGGTCATTTTTATAAATTTCCTGTTTACAAAACATTGAATTTTACGAAAAACTAAGGATTTTTTTATCCCAGGCATAGATTACCTTAGCCGTATTTGGCACAACTTTTTGGAATTTTGGATCCTCAATGCTCTTCAACTTTGAACTTGTTTGGCTTTATAAATATTTTGATATGAGCGTCACTGATGAGTCTTATGTAGACGAAACGCGCGTCTGGCGTACTAAATTATAATCCTGGTACCTTTGATAACTAATTATATTGTTCGCAGCAAATTTGACCAATATGTAGTCAATCTGTGATCTAGATGTTCCTTGAAAACATGTGTGATCAGTTGGAAGTTCCATTCGATTCTCCTTAAAAAATGTTTGAACAGTTCATCTTGGGAGTCCTTGTAATGTCTAGTAAATGAGGCGTTAAAGTCCCCTGCTATAATAATTGAGCGGTTTTCTTGATACTTGAGGATAATTTATTTAAGAGTGTCTAAGGCTGCTCTATAAGCATTGTGTCTACTATCGGTACCTCTAGATGAAAGATATACATCAAACAGGCAAGTAGAATTTCTGATTGTAGATATTTCAATAGCTTCAACTCTGTTGTTTCCGTCTGGATGGTGAGAAAACAATGAAGACATAGATTTTCTGTATAAGATTGCGATACCACCATGTCCTCTCGGTCGACCAATTGGGCACATTGGTTCATCATCATCAATATGTCTTGAGAAGGTGAGAAAGTCTGAATGATGTTGTTTCAGTTGTTCTTTTTCATAATTAAAAAGCCAGTGTTCTTGCAAAAGAATGATGTCGTGTTTATCTAGCAGTTCATTCAAGGATTTTTTGTTAGAGATGAAGCCTTTATTGTTGAAGGAGACAATGCGTAGTGGACTTGCTTTTTCCAACGTTACATCATTTGATTCACAAAGGGGGGCGCTATATCTGGATCTAGGAGAATGGTTTGTCCTTTGTCTAAAACAGAAGTTTCATTTTTTAGCCCACTGTGAACAGGATGATTTGGATGCAGTTGAACAGCTTTGGGATAACTGTCTGAATATTTTGTTTCCTTCAAATGTTTAAAAGTTTTTACTATTAGTAGCAGATGAGTCGTTTGATGGGACGAACTGTATGTTTTGATGATAATCGTGCGGTACGTTTGAAAAAAATGAATGACGATCCTGTATAGAAATTTCTGGCGCTTTTTCTATAGCATTTTCTACGCGGATAGCAATACTATTTTTACTATCTTTGTTCAATGTGTTATATCAACCTTCAGAAACTTTAAATTTCAAGTCTTCTCTGACAGCAAAACTGTTTTTACTATCTCTGTTCAATGTGCTATATTTATCTTCAGGTACATTAAATTTCAAGTCTTCTCTGACAGCAATACTATTTCTACTATCTTTGTTCAATGTGCTATATTTATCTTCAGGAACTTTAAATTTCAAGTCTTCTCTGACAGCAAAACTGTTTTTACTATCTTTGTTCAATGTGCTATATTTATCTTCAGGAACTTTAGATTTCAAGTCTTTTCTGACAGCAAAACTGTTTTTACTGTCTTTGTTCAATGTGTTATATTTATCTTCAGGAACTTTAAATTTCAAGTCTTCTCTGACAGCAAAACTCTTTTTACTATATTTGTTCAATGTGCTATATTTATCTTCAGGAACTTTAAATTTCAAGTCTTCTCTGACAGCAAAACTGTTTTTACTGTCTTTGTTCAATGTGCTATATTTATCTTTAGGAACTTTAAATTTCAAGTCTTCTCTAACAGCAAAACGGTTTTTACTATGTTTGTTCAATGTCTTACATTTATCTTCAGGAACTTTAAATTTCAAGTCTTCTCTGACAGGAAATCTGTTTTTACTGTCTTTGTTCAATGTGTTATATGTATCTTCAGGAACTTTAAATTTCAAGTCTTCTCTGACAGCAAAACTGTTTTTACTGTTTTTGTTCAATGTGTTATATTTATCTTCAGGAACTTTAAATTTCAAGTCTTCTCTGACAGCAAAACTGTTTTTACTATCTTTGTTAAATGTGCTATATTAATCTTCAGGATTAAATTTCAAATCTTCTCTGACAGCAAAACTGTTTAACTGTCTCTGTACAATGTGTTATATCTATCTTCAGGACCTATAAATTTCAAGTCTTTTCTGACAGCAAAACTGTTTTTACTGTCTTTGTTCAATGTGTTATATTTAACTTAAGGAAAATTAAATTTCAAGTCTTCTCTGACAGCAAAACAGTGTGTACTATATTTGTTCAATGTGCTATATTTATCTTCAGGAACTTTAAATTTCAAGTCTTCTCTGACAGCAAAACTGTTTTTACTGTCTTTGTTGAATGTATTATATTTATTTTCAGGAACTTTAAATTTCAAGTCTTCTCTGACAGCAAAACTGTTTTTACTATCTTTGTCAAATGTGCTATATTTATCTTCAGGAACTTTAAATTTCAAGTCTTCTCTGACAGCAAAACTGTTTTTACTGTCTTTGTTCAATGTGCTATATTTATCTTCAGGAACAATAAATATCAAGTCTTTTCTGACAGCAAAACTGTTTTTACTGTCTTTGTTCAATGAGTGGTATTTATCTTCAGGAACTTTAAATTTCAAGTCTTCTCTGACAGCAAAACTGTTTTTACTGTCTTTGTTCAATGTGTTATATTTAACTTAAGGAAAATTAATTTTCAAGTCTTCTCTGACAGCAAAACTGTGTGTACTATATTTGTTCAATGTGCTATATTTATCTTCAGGAACTTTAAATTTCAAGTCTTTTCAGACAGCAAAACTGTTTTTACTGTCTTTGTTCAATGTGTTATATTTATCTTCAGGAACTTTAAATTTCAAGTCTTCTCTGACAGCAAAACTGTTTTTACTGTCTTTGTTCAATGTGTTATATTTATCTTCAGGAACTTTAAATTTCAAGTCTTCTCTGACACCAAAACTGTTTTTACTGTCTTTGTTCAATGTGTTATATTTATCTTCAGGAACTTTAAATTTCAAGTCTTTTCTGACAGCAAAACTGTTTTTACTGTCTTTGTTCAATGTGTTATATTTATCTTCAAGATCTTTAAATTTTAAGTCTTCTCTGACAGCAAAACTGTTTTTACTGTCTTTGTTCAATGTGTGGTATTTATCTTCAGGAACTTTGGATTACAAGTCTTCTCTGACAGCAAAACTGTTTTTACTGTCTTTGTTCAATGTGTGGTATTTATCTTCAGGAACTTTAAATTTCAAGTCTTCTCTGACAGCAAAACTGTTTTTACTGTCTTTGTTCAATGTGTGGTATTTATCTTCAGGAACTTTGGATTACAAGTCTTCTCTGACAGCAAAACTGTTTTTACTGTCTTTGTTCAATGTGTGGTATTTATCTTCAGGAACTTTAAATTTCAAGTCTTCTCTGACAGCAAAACTGTTTTTACTGTCTTTGTTCAATGTGTGGTATTTATCTTCAGGAATTTTAAATTTCAAGTCTTCTCTGACAGCAAAACTGTATTTACTGTTTTTGTTCAATGTGTGGTATTAATATTCAGGAACTTTAAATTTCAAGTCTTCTCTGACAGCAAAACTGTTTTTACTATCTTTGTTCAATGTGTGGTATTTATCTTCAGGAACTTTAAATTTCAAGTCTTCTCTGACAGCAAAACGGTTTTTACTATTTTTGTTCAATGTGTTACATTTATCTTCAAGAACTTTAAATTTCAAGTCTTCTCTGACAGCAAATCTGTTTTTACTGTCTTTGTTCAATGTGTTATATGTATCTTCAGGAACTTTAAATTTCAAGTCTTCTCTGACAGCAAAACTGTTTTTACTGTTTTTGTTCAATGTGTTATATTTATCTTCAGGAACTTTAAATTTCAAGTCTGCTCTGACAGCAAAACTGTTTTTACTATCTTTGTTAAATGTGCTACTAGTATACTAATCTTCAGGAACTTTAAATTTCAAATCTTCTCTGACAGCAAAACTGTTTAACTGTCTCTGTACAATGTGCTATATCTATTTTCAGGAACTATAAATTTCAAGTCTTTTCTGACAGCAAAACTGTTTTTACTGTCTTTGTTCAATGTGTGGTATTTATCTTCAGGAACTTTAAATTTCAAGTCTTCTCTGACAGCAAAACTGTTTTTACTGTCTTTGTTCAATGTGTTATATTTAACTTAAGGAAAATTAAATTTCAAGTCTTCTCTGACAGCAAAACAGTGTGTACTATATTTGTTCAATGTGCTATATTTATCTTCAGGAACTTTAAATTTCAAGTCTTCTCTGACAGCAAAACTGTTTTTACTATCTTTGTTAAATGTGCTATATTAATCTTCAGGATTAAATTTCAAATCTTCTCTGACAGCAAAACTGTTTAACTGTCTCTGTACAATGTGTTATATCTATCTTCAGGAACTATAAATTTCAAGTCTTTTCTGACAGCAAAACTGTTTTTACTGTCTTTGTTCAATGTGTTATATTTAACTTAAGGAAAATTAAATTTCAAGTCTTCTCTGACAGCAAAACAGTGTGTACTATATTTGTTCAATGTGCTATATTTATCTTCAGGAACTTTAAATTTCAAGTCTTCTCTGACAGCAAAACTGTTTTTACTGTCTTTGTTGAATGTATTATATTTATCTTCAGGAACTTTAAATTTCAAGTCTTCTCTGACAGCAAAACTGTGTTTACTATCTTTGTCAAATGTGCTATATTTATCTTCAGGAACTTTAAATTTCAAGTCTTCTCTGACAGCAAAACTGTTTTTACTGTCTTTGTTCAATGTGCTATATTTATCTTCAGGAACATTAAATTTCAAGTCTTCTCTGACAGCAAAACTGTTTTTACTATCTTTTTTTAATGTGTGGTATTTATCTTCAGGAACTTTAGATTTCAAGTCTTCACTGACAGCAAAGCTGTTTTTACTGTCTCTGTACAATGTGTTATATCTATCTTCAGGAACTATAAATTTCAAGTCTTTTCTGACAGCAAAACTGTTTTTACTGTCTTTGTTCAATGAGTGGTATTTATCTTCAGGAACTTTAAATTTCAAGTCTTCTCTGACAGCAAAACTGTTTTTACTGTCTTTGTTCAATGTGTTATATTTAACTTAAGGAAAATTAATTTTCAAGTCTTCTCTGACAGCAAAACAGTGTGTACTATATTTGTTCAATATGCTATATTTATCTTCAGAAACTTTAAATTTCAAGTCTTCTCTGACAGAAAAACTGTTTTTACTGTCTTTGTTCAAAGTGTTATATTTAACTTAAGGAAAATTAAATTTCAAGTCTTTTCTGACAGCAAAACAGTGTGTACTATATTTGTTCAATGTGCTATATTTATCTTCAGGAACTTTAAATTTCAAGTCTTTTCTGACAGCAAAACTGTTTTTACTATCTTTGTCAAATGTGTTATATTTATCTTCAGGAACTTTAAATTTCAAGTCGTCTCTGACAGCAAAACTATTTTTACTGTCTTTGTTTAATGTGTTATATTTATCTTCAAGAACTTTAAATTTCAAGTCTTCTCTGACACCAAAACTGTTTTTAATGTCTTTGTTCAATGTGTTATATTTATCTTCAGGAACTTTAAATTTCAAGTCTTTTCTGACAGCAAAACTGTTTTTACTGTCTTTGTTCAATGTGTTATATTTATCTTCAAGATCTTTAAATTTTAAGTCTTCTCTGACAGCAAAACTGTTTTTACTGTCTTTGTTCAATGTGTGGTATTTATCTTCAGGAACTTTGGATTACAAGTCTTCTCTGACAGCAAAACTGTTTTTACTGTCTTTGTTCAATGTGTGGTATTTATCTTCAGGAACTTTAAATTTCAAGTCTTCTCTGACAGCAAAACTGTTTTTACTGTCTTTGTTCAATGTGTGGTATTTATCTTCAGGAATTTTAAATTTCAAGTCTTCTCTGACAGCAAAACTGTATTTACTGTTTTTGTTCAATGTGTGGTATTAATATTCAGGAACTTTAAATTTCAAGTCTTCTCTGACAGCAAAACTGTTTTTACTATCTTTGTTCAATGTGTGGTATTTATCTTCAGGAACTTTAAATTTCAAGTCTTCTCTGACTGCAAAACGGTTTTTACTATTTTTGTTCAATGTGTTACATTTATCTTCAAGAACTTTAAATTTCAAGTCTTCTCTGACAGCAAATCTGTTTTTACTGTCTTTGTTCAATGTGTTATATGTATCTTCAGGAACTTTAAATTTCAAGTCTTCTCTGACAGCAAAACTGTTTTTACTGTTTTTGTTCAATGTGTTATATTTATCTTCAGGAACTTTAAATTTCAAGTCTGCTCTGACAGCAAAACTGTTTTTACTATCTTTGTTAAATGTGCTATATTAATCTTCAGGAACTTTAAATTTCAAATCTTCTCTGACAGCAAAACTGTTTAACTGTCTCTGTAGAATGTGCTATATCTATTTTCAGGAACTATAAATTTCAAGTCTTTTCTGACAGCAAAACTGTTTTTTACTGTCTTTGTTGAATGTGTGGTATTTATCTTCAGGAACTTTAAATTTCAAGTCTTCTCTGACAGCAAAACTGTTTTTACTGTCTTTGTTCAATGTGTTTTATTTAACTTAAGGAAAATTAAATTTCAAGTCTTCTCTGACAGCAAAACAGTGTGTACTATATTTGTTCAATGTGCTATATTTATCTTCAGGAACTTTAAATTTCAAGTCTTCTCTGACAGCAAAACTGTTTTTACTGTCTTTGTTGAATGTGTTATATTTATCTTCAGGAACTTTAAATTTCAAGTCTTCTCTGACAGCAAAACTGTTTTTACTATCTTTGTCAAATGTGCTATATTTATCTTCAGGAACATTAAATTTCAAGTCTTCTCTGACAGCAAAACTGTTTTTACTGTCTTTGTTCAATGTGTTATATTTATCTTCAGAAACTTTAAATTTCAAGTCTTCTCTGAGAGCAAAACTGTTTTTACTGTCTTTGGTCAATGTGTTATATCTGTCTTCAGGAACTTTAAATTTCAAGTCTTCTCTGACAGCAAAACTGTTTTTACTGTCTTTGATGAATGTGTGGTATTTATCTTCAAGAACTTTAAATTTCAAGTCTTCTCTGACAGCAAAACTGTTTTTACTATCTCTGTTCAATGTGCTATATTTATCTTCAGGAACATTAGATTTCAAGTCTTCTCTGACAGCAAAACTGTTTTTACTGTCTTTGTTCAATGTGTTATATTTATCTTCAGAAACTTTAAATTTCAAGTCTTCTCTGAGAGCAAAACTGTGTTTACTGTCTTTGTTCAATGTGTTATATCTGTCTTCAGGAACTTTAAATTTCAAGTCTTCTCTGACAGCAAAACTCTTTTTACTATATTTGTTCAATGTGCTATATTTATCTTTAGGAACTTTAAATTTCAAGTCTTCTCTGACAGCAAAACTGTTTTTACTATCTCTGTTCAATGTGTGGTATTTATCTTCAGGAACATTAAATTTCAAGTCTTCTCTGACAGCAATACTATTTTTACTATCTTTGTTCAATGTGCTATATTTATCTTCAGGAACTTTAAATTTCAAGTCTTTTCTGACAGCAAAACTGTTTTTGCTATCTTTGTTCAATGTGCTATAGTTATCTTGAGGAACTTTAAATTTCAAGTCTTCTCTGACAGCAAAACTGTTTTTACTATCTTTGTTCAATGTGTTATATTTATCGTCAGGAACTTTAAATTTCAAGTCTTCTCTGACAGCAAAACTGTTTTTACTGTCTTTGTTGAATGTGTTATATTTATCTTCAGGAACTTTAAATTTCAAGTCTTCACTGACAGCAAAACTGTTTTTACTGTCTGTGTTGAATGTGTTATATTTATCTTCAGGAACTTTAAATTTCAAGTCTTCTCTGACAGCAAAACTGTTTTTACTATCTTTTTGCAATGTGCTATATTTATCTTCAGGAACTTTAAATTTCAAGTCTTTTCTGACAGCAAAACTGTTTTTGCTATCTTTGTTCAATGTGCTATAGTTATCTTGAGGAACTTTAAATTTCAAGTCTTCTCTGACAGCAAAACTGTTTTTACTATCTCTGTTCAATGTGCTATATTTATCTTCAGGAACATTAGATTTCAAGTCTTCTCTGACAGCAAAACTGTTTTTACTGTCTTTGTTCAATGTGTTATATTTATCTTCATGAACTTTATATTTCAAGTCTTCTCTGACAGCAAAACTGTTTTTACTGTCTGTGTTGAATGTGTTATATTTATCTTCAGGAACTTTAAATTTCAAGTCTTCTCTGACAGCAAAACTGTTTTTACTGTCTTTGTTGAATGTGTTATATTTATCTTCAGGAACTTTAAATTTCAAGTCTTCTCTGACAGCAAAACTGTTTTTACTATCTTTTTTCAATGTGCTATATTATCTTCAGGAACTTTAAAGGAGTAGGTTCAGTAAGATTCATTTTTGTCCCCAAAATACAGCAGTTTTAGAAAATTGTGAATATGTTATCGTTAAGATATTTATTGAAAAGTAGAATGCATCTGCTACATAAATATGGGCTGTTTTTGACAATACAATGCACATGTATCGAGTACTAGCATCATTAAGTCGTGCTAAGTTACTGAAATCTTCACAATTTGATCATTTAAGTTAAATTTTAGACGGTTTCCGTCTGAAATGAAAGTGGCCGCATTCGTGTTCATCCATAATATTGAAATGTAAGTTGTATTTTATGATAATTCATAATATATATAAAGGTTGAGGATGAACACGGATGCGGCCACATTCATTTTTGACAAAAACCATCTGAAAAGTGACGGTTTTTGGCATATTTGATAGATTTTTCATATTTAAGCTTGAATCCGAGCGTTTTTAATGACGTAATCAGTTAAAATCTTTCCCATGAACTAATTGAATCAATTGAAATAGACACTTAAGTGTTTAAAAAGCGTTTAAAATTTTTCGTTAGATGAACTTGAAAATTGAGGCCGAAATCAAGCCTTACCGGACCTACTCCTTTCAAGTCTTCTCAGACAGCAAAACTGTTTTTACTGTCTTTGTTCAATGTGTGGTGTTTATCTTCAGGAATTTTAAATTTCAAGTCTTCTCTGACAGCAAAACTGTTTTTACTGTCTTTGTTCAATGTGTGGTATTTATTTTCAGGAACTTTAAATTTCAAGTCTTCTCTAACAGCAAAACTGTATTTTTATCTCTGTTCAATGTGCTAAATTTATCTTCAGGAACTTTCAATTTCAAGTCTTCTCTGACAGCAAAACTGTTTTTACGGTCTTTGTTCAATGTGCTATATTTATCTTCAGGAACTTTACATTAAAAGTCTTCTCTGACAGCAAAACTGTTTTTACTATCTTTTTTCAATGTGCTATATTATCTTCAGGAACTTTAAATTTCAAGTCTTCTCTGACAGCAAAACTGTTTTTACTATCTTTTTTCAATGTGCTATATTATCTTCAGGAACTTTAAATTTCAAGTCTTCTCAGACAGTAAAACTGTTTTTACTGTCTTTGTTCAATGTATGGTATTTATCTTCAGGAACTTTAAATTTCAAGTCTTCTCTGACAGCAAAACTGTTTTTACTGTCTTTGTTCAATGTCTGGTATTTATTTTCAGGACTTTTAAATTTCAAGTCTTCTCTGACAGCAAAACTGTATTAACTATCTCTGTTCAATGTGCTAAATTTATCTTCAGGAACTTTCAATTTCAAGTCTTCTCTGACAGCAAAACTGTTTTTACGGTCTTTGTTCCATGTGCTATATTTATCTTCAGGAACTTTACATTTCAAGTCTTCTCTGACAGCAAAACTGTTTTTACTATCTTTTTTCAATGTGCTATATTATCTTCAGGAACTTTAAATTTCAAGTCTTCTCTGACAGCAAAACTGTTTTTACTATCTTTGTACAATGTGTGGTATTTATCTTCAGAAATTTTAAATTTCAAGTCTTCTCTGACAGCAAAACTGTTTTTACTGTCTTTGTTCAATGTGTGGTATTTATCTTCAGGAACTTTAAATTTCAAGTCTTCTCTGACAGCAAAACTGTTTTTACTATCTTTGTTCAATGTGCTATATTTATCTTCAGGAACTTTAAATTTCAAGTCTTCTCTGACAGCAAAACTGTTTTTACTGTCTTTGTTCAATGTGTTAAATTTATCTTCAGGAACTTTAAATTTCAAGTCTTCTCTGACAGCAAAACTGTTTTTACTATCTTTGTTGAATGTGCTATATTTATCTTCAGGAACTTTAAATTTCAAGTCTTCTCTGACAGCAAAACTGTTGTTACTGTCTTTGTTGAATGTGTTATATTTATCTTCAGGAATTTTAAATTTCAAGTCTTCTCTGACAGCAAAACTGTTTTTACTATATTTGTTCAATGTGCAATATTTATCTTCAGGAACTTTAAATTTCAAGTCTTCTCTGACAGCAAAACTGTTTTTACTATCTTTTTTCAATGTACTATATTTATCTTCAGGAACTTTAAATTTCAAGTGTTCTCTGACAGCAAAACTGTTTTTACTGTCTTTGTTCAATGTGTGGTATTTATCTTCAGGAACTTTAAATTTCAAGTCTTCTCTGTCAGCAAAACTGTTTTTACTATCTTTTTTCAATGTGCTATATTTATCTTCAGGAACTTTAAATTTCAAGTCTTCTCTGACAGCAAAACTGTTTTTACTGTCTTTGTTCAATGTGTGGTATTTATCTTCAGGAACTTTAAATTTCAAGTCTTCTCTGTCAGCAAAACTGTTTTTACTATCTTTTTTCAATGTGCTATATTTATCTTCAGGAATTTTAAATTTCAAGTCTTCTCTGACAGCAAAACTGTTGTTACTGTCTTTGTTAAATGTGTGATATTTATCTTCAGGAATTTTAAATTTCAAGTCTTCTCTGACAGCAAAACTGTTTTTACTGTCTTTGTTCAATGTGTGGTATTTATCTTTAGGAATTTAAATTTCAAGTGTTCTCTGACAGAAAAACTGTTTTTACTGTCTGTGTTGAATGTGTTATATTTATCTTCAGGAACTTTAAATTTCAAGTCTTCTCTGACAGCAAAACTGTTTTTACTATCTTTTTGCAATGTGCGATATTTATCTTCAGGAACTTTAAATTTCAAGTCTTCTCTGACAGCAAAAACTGTTTTTACTGTCTTTGTTCAATGTGCTACATTTATCTTCAGGAACTTTACATTTCAAGTCTTCTCTGACAGCAAAACTGTTTTTACTATCTTTGTTGAATGTGCTATATTTATCTTCAGGAACTTTAAATTTCAAGTCTTCTCTGACAGCAAAACTGTTGTTACTGTCTTGGTTGAATGTGTTTTATTTATCTTCAGGAACTTTAAATTTCAAGTGTTCTCTGACAGCAAAACTGTTTTTACTATATTTGTTCAATGTGCAATATTTATCTTCAGGAAGTTTAAATTTCAAGTCTTCTCTGACAGCAAAACTGTTTTACTATCTTTTTTCAATGTGCTATATTTATCTTCAGGAACTTTAAATTTCAAGTCTTCTCTGACAGCAAAACTGTTTTTACTGTCTTTGTTCCATGTGCTATATTTATCTTCAGGAACTTTACATTTCAAGTCTTCTCTGACAGCAAAACTGTTTTTACTATCTTTTTTCAATGTACTATATTATCTTCAGGAACTTTAAATTTCAAGTTTTCTCTGACAGCAAAACTGTTTTTACTATCTTTGCACGATGTGTGGTATTTATCTTCAGAAATTTTAAATTTCAAGTCTTCTCTGACAGCAAAACTGTTTTTACTGTCTTTGTTCAATGTGTGGTATTTATCTTCAGGAACTTTAGATTTCAAGTGTTCTCTGACAGCAAAACTGTTTTTACTATCTTTTTTCAATGTGCAATATTTATCTTCAGGAACTTTAAATTTCAAGTGTTCTCTGACAGCAAAACTGTTTTTACTGTCTTTGTTCAATGTGTTATATTTATCTTCAGGAACTTTAAATTTCAAGTCTTTTCTGACAGCAAAACTGTTTTTACTGTCTTTGTTCAATGTGCTATATTTATCTTCAGGAACTTTAAATTTCAAGTCTTCTCTGACAGCAAAACTGTTTTTACTGTCTTTGTTCAATGTGTGGTATTTATCTTCAGGAATTTAAATTTCAAGCCTTCTCTGACAGCAAAACTGTTTTTACTGTCTTTGTTCAATGTGTGGTATTTATCTTCAGGAATTTTAAATTTCAAGTCTTCTCTGACAGCAAAACTGTTTTTACTGTCTTTGTTCAATGTGTGGTATTTATCTTCAGGAATTTAAATTTCAAGTGTTCTCTGACAGCAAAACTGTTTTTACTGTCTGTGTTGAATGTGTGATATTTATCTTCAGGAAACTTTAAATTTCAAGTCTTCTCTGACAGCAAAACTGTTTTTACTATCTTTTTGCAATGTGCTATATTTATCTTCAGGAACTTTAAATTTCAAGTCTTCTCTGACAGCAAAACTGTTTTTACTGTCTTTGTTCAATGTGCTACATTTATCTTCAGGAACTTTACATTTCAAGTCTTCTCTGACAGCAAAACTGTTTTTACTATCTTTGTTCAATATGCTATATTTATCTTCAGGAACTTTAAATTTCAAGTGTTCTCTGACAGCAAAACTGTGTTTACCATATTTGTTCAATGTGCTATATTTATCTTCAGGAACTTTAAATTTCAAGTCTTCTCTAACAGCAAAACTGTTTTTACTGTCTTTGTTCAATGTGTTATATTTATCTTCAGGAACTTTAAATTTCAAGTCTTCTCTGACAGCAAAACTGTTTTTACTGTCTTTGTTCAATGTGTGGTATTTATCTTCAGGAACTTTACATTTCAAGTCTTCTCTGACAGCAAAACTGTTTTTACTACCTTTGTTCAATGTGCTATATTTATCTTCAGGAACTTTAGATTTCAAGTCTTTTCTGACAGCAAAACTGTTTTTACTGTCTTTGTTCAATGTGTTATATTTATCTTCAGGAACTTTAAATTTCAAGTCTTTTCTGACAGCAAAACTGTTTTTACTGTCTTTGTTCAATGTGCTATATTTATCTTCAGGAACTTTAAATTTCAAGTCTTCTCTGACAGCAAAACTGTTTTTACTGTCTTTGTTCAATGTGTGGTATTTATCTTCAGGAATTTAAATTTCAAGCCTTCTCTGACAGCAAAACTGTTTTTACTGTCTTTGTTCAATGTGTGGTATTTATCTTCAGGAATTTTAAATTTCAAGTCTTCTCTGACAGCAAAACTGTTTTTACTGTCTTTGTTCAATGTGTGGTATTTATCTTCAGGAATTTAAATTTCAAGTGTTCTCTGACAGCAAAACTGTTTTTACTGTCTGTGTTGAATGTGTTATATTTATCTTCAGGAACTTTAAATTTCAAGTCTTCTCTGACAGCAAAACTGTTTTTACTATCTTTTGCAATGTGCTATATTTATCTTCAGGAACTTTAAATTTCAAGTCTTCTCTGACAGCAAAACTGTTTTTACTGTCTTTGTTCAATGTGCTACATTTATCTTCAGGAACTTTACATTTCAAGTCTTCTCTGACAGCAAAACTGTTTTTACTATCTTTGTTCAATGTGCTATATTTATCTTCAGGAACTTTAAATTTCAAGTCTTCTCTGACAGCAAAACTGTTTTTACCATATTTGTTCAATGTGCTATATTTATCTTCAGGAACTTTAAATTTCAAGTCTTCTCTAACAGCAAAACTGTTTTTACTGTCTTTGTTCAATGTGTTATATTTATCTTCAGGAACTTTAAATTTCAAGTCTTCTCTGACAGCACAACTGTTTTTACTGTCTTTGTTCAATGTGTGGTATTTATCTTCAGGAACTTTAAATTTCAAGTCTGCTCTGACAGCAAAACTGTTTTACTGTCTTTGTTCAATGTGCTATATTTATCTTCAGGAACTTTACATTTCAAGTCTTCTCTGACAGCAAAACTGTTTTTACTATCTTTGTTCAATGTGCTATATTTATCTTCAGGAACTTTAGATTTCAAGTCTTTTCTGACAGCAAAACTGTTTTTACTGTCTTTGTTCAATGTGTTATATTTATCTTCAGGAACTTTAAATTTCAAGTCTTCTCTGACAGCAAAACTGTTTTTACTATATTTGTTCAATGTGTTATATTTATCTTCAGGAACTTTAAATTTCAAGTCTTCTCTGACAGCAAAACTGTTTTTACTATATTTGTTCAATGTGCTTTATTTATCTTCAGGAACTTTAAATTTCAAGTCTTCTCTGACAGCAAAACTCTTTTTACTGTCTTTGTTGAATGTGTTATATTTATCTTCAGGAACTTTAAATTTCAAGTCTTCTCTGACAGCAAAACTGTTTTTACTGTCTTTGTTCAATGTGTGGTATTTATCTTCAGGAATTTTAAATTTCAAGTCTTCTCTGACAGCAAACCTGTTTTTACTATCTTTGTTCAATGTGTGGTATTTATCTTCAGGAACTTTAAATTTTGAGTCTTCTCTGACAGCAAAACTGTTTTTACTGTCTTTTTTCAATGTGTGGTATTTATCTTCAGGAACTTTAGATTTCAAGTCTTCTCTGACAGCAAAACTGTTTTTACTGTCTCTGTACAATGTGTTATATCTAACTTCAGGAACTATAAATTTCAAGTCTTTTCTGACAGCAAAACTGTTTTTACTGTCTTTGTTCAATGTGTGGTATTTATCTTCAGGAACTTTAAATTTCAAGTCTTCTCTGACAGCAAAGCTGTTTTTACTGTCTTTGTTCAATGTGTTATATTTAACTTAAGGAAAATTAAACTTCAAGTCTTCTCTGACAGCAAAACAGTGTGTACTATATTTGTTCAATGTGCTATATTTATCTTCAGAAACTTTAAATTTCAAGTCTTCTCTGACAGCAAAACTGTTTTTACTATCTTTGTTCAATGTGCTATATTTATCTTCAGGAACTTTAAATTTCAAGTGTTCTCTGACAGCAAAACTGTTTTTACCATATTTGTTCAATGTGCTATATTTATCTTCAGGAACTTTAAATTTCAAGTCTTCTCTAACAGCAAAACTGTTTTTACTGTCTTTGTTCAATGTGTTATATTTATCTTCAGGAACTTTAAATTTCAAGTCTGCTCTGACAGCACAACTGTTTTTACTGTCTTTGTTCAATGTGTGGTATTTATTTTCAGGAACTTTAAATTTCAAGTCTGCTCTGACAGCAAAACTGTATTTACTATCTCTGTGCAATGTGCTATATTTATCTTCAGGAACTTTAAATTTCAAGTCTTCTCTGACAGCAAAACTGTTTTTACTGTCTTTGTTCAATGTGCAATATTTATCTTCAGGAACTTTACATTTCAAGTTTTCTCTGACAGCAAAACTGTTTTTACTATCTTTGTTCAATGTGCTATATTTATCTTCAGGAACTTTAGATTTCAAGTCTTTTCTGACAGCAAAACTGTTTTTACTGTCTTTGTTCAATGTGTTATATTTATCTTCAGGAACTTTAAATTTCAAGTCTTCTCTGACAGCAAAACTGTTTTTACTATATTTGTTCAATGTGCTTTATTTATCTTCAGGAACTTTAAATTTCAAGTCTTCTCTGACAGCAAAACTGTTTTTACTGTCTTTGTTGAATGTGTTATATTTATCTTCAGGAACTTTAAATTTCAAGTCTTCTCTGACAGCAAAACTGTTTTTACTGTCTTTGTTCAATGTGTGGTATTTATCTTCAGGAATTTTAAATTTCAAGTCTTCTCTGACAGCAAACCTCTTTTTACTATCTTTGTTCAATGTGTGGTATTTATCTTCAGGAACTTTAAATTTTGAGTCTTCTCTGACAGCAAAACTGTTTTTACTATCTTTTTTCAATGTGTGGTATTTATCTTCAGGAACTTTAGATTTCAAGTCTTCTCTGACAGCAAAACAGTTTTTACTGTCTCTGTACAATGTGTTATATCTAACTTCAGGAACTATAAATTTCAAGTCTTTTCTGACAGCAAAACTGTTTTTACTGTCTTTGTTCAATGTGTTATATTTAACTTAAGGAAAATTAAACTTCAAGTCTTCTCTGACAGCAAAACAGTGTGTACTATATTTGTTCAATGTGCTATATTTATCTTCAGGAACTTTAAATTTCAAGTCTTCTCTGACAGCAAAACTGTTTTTACTGTCTTTGTTCAATGTGTTATATTTAACTTAAGGAAAATTAAATTTCAAGTCTTCTCTGACAGCAAAACAGTGTGTACTATATTTGTTCAATGTGCTATATTTATCTTCAGGAACTTTAAATTTCAAGTCTTTTCTGACAGCAAAACTGTTTTTACTGTCTTTGTTCAATGTGTTATATTTATCTTCAGGAACTTTAAATTTCAAGTCTTCTCTGACAGCAAAACTGTTTTTACTGTCTTTGTTCAATGTGTTATATTTATCTTCAAGAACTTTAAATTTCAAGTCTTCTCTGACACCAAAACTGTTTTTACCTTCTTTGTTTAATGTGTTATATTTATCTTCAGGAACTTTAAATTTCAAGTCTTTTCTGACAGCAAAACTGTTTTTACTGTCTTTGTTCAATGTGTTATATTTATCTTCAAGAACTTTAAATTTCAAGTCTTCTCTGACAGCAAAACTGTTTTTACTGTCTTTGTTCAATGTGTGGTATTTATCTTCAGGAACTTTAAATTTCAAGTCTTCTCTGACAGCAAAACTGTTTTTACTGTCTTTGTGCAATGTGTGGTATTTATCTTCAGGAATTTTAAATTTCAAGTCTTCTCTGACAGCAAAACTGTTTTTACTGTCTTTGTTCAATGTGTGGTATTTATCTTCAGGAACTTTAAATTTCAAGTCTTCTCTGACAGCAAAACTGTTTTTACTATCTTTGTTCAATGTGTGGTATTTATCTTCAGGAACTTTAAATTTAGAGTCTTCTCTGACTGCAAAACGGTTTTTACTATTTTTGTTCAATGTGTTACATTTATCTTCAAGAACTTTAAATTTCAAGTCTTCTCTGACAGCAAATCTGTTTTTACTGTCTTTGTTCAATGTGTTATATGTATCTTCAGGAACTTTAAATTTCAAGTCTTCTCTGACAGCAAAACTGTTTTTACTGTTTTTGTTCAATGTGTTATATTCATCTTCAGGAACTTTAAATTTCAAGTCTGCTCTGACAGCAAAACTGTTTTTACTATCTTTGTTAAATGTGCTATATTAATCTTCAGGAACTTTAAATTTCAAATCTTCTCTGACAGCAAAACTGTTTAACTGTCTCTGTACAATGTGTTATATCTATTTTCAGGAACTATAAATTTCAAGTCTTCTCTGACAGCAAAACTGTTTTTACTGTCTTTGTTCAATGTGTGGTATTTATCTTCAGGAACTTTAAATTTCAAGTCTTCTCTGACAGCAAGACTGTTTTTACTGTCTTTGTTCAATGTGTTATATTTATCTTAAGGAAAATTAAATTTCAAGTCTTCTCTGACAGCAAAACAGTGTGTACTATATGTGACCAGCCACGACATATCCAGGCTTATGGAGGTAGAACGTCATTGTGAGAAAATCGCCGTTAACTATATGTGACTAGCCATTTCCAGGCTTAGGAGGGTACATTGTCTAAATTAGATTTTTGTATATTTATCTAGAATATTCCGAAACAAAACTCTCTGTCATGTTATTATGACATATTTGTTGTAATAGCAATGAAACGAGTCATTTCGAATACCGGTATGAAAATGAGACTGTTCTATGACGACTTTTATTTATTGAAGCCACTAATTTATAAAACACATAATTATTGTATTTATCGGCTTTAAGTGATGTTCAATAGCGTATTTGAATAAAAATTCAAAGACTTAAATTTACTACAATGCAAACAATTCTTAGCTCTATTTTAGAACATGTAATTTAAACTTGTTGAAATGAAGTTAGTTTGAAATTTGACAAAGTAAGCTTTAAAAATTCCTTTTTTTTTAATTTAGATTTATTATGCACGTCTCTAAACATAGTATGCGACGCGTAACAGTTTATAAGTAGGTGTTCTCATATATTAATTTGATACGGTGCATTTATTATGGATATATTTCAAACTTCATTTATGAAAGAAAAACTTTAGAGCTGAGCATTATTTGTTTGTTTGTAGCTCTATTTTTAAACATTTAATTTAAACTTGTCGGAATGAAGTTAGTTTAAAATTTATCAAAGTAAGCTTTAAAAATTCCTTTTTTAATTTAGATTTATTATGCATGTCTCTATACATAGTAAGCGACGCGTAACAGTTTATAAGTAGGTGTTCTCTTATATGCATTTGATACGGTGCATTTATTATGGATATATTTCAGACTTCATTTATGAAAGGAAATCTATAAAGCAGAAATTAGATTATTTTTTGTATCAATTTAAAATGTAGATTCAAATATTTTTCACTTCAAACGATAAAGTAAAACTTCTTCAAAACTTATATATGATGTATAGTTCGGCGTCCGCAAAAAGGAAGCCAACGAAAGTGTTTATCTCTTCTTCACAAATACGTATTTCATTGAATCTCGATATTTATAATGTTTGTAATTTTTCTAACAATGACGTTCTACCTCCATAAGCCTGCAAATGTCATGGCGGGTCACATATTTGTTCAATGTGCTATATTTATCTTCAGGAACTTTAAATTTCAAGTCTTCTCTGACAGCAAAACTGTTTTTACTGTCTTTGTTGAATGTGTTATATTTATCTTCAGGAACTTTAAATTTCAAGTCTTCTCTGACAGCAAAACTGTTTTTACTATCTTTGTCAAATGTGCTATATTTATCTTCAGGAACATTAAATTTCAAGTCTTCTCTGACAGCAAAACTGTTTTACTATCTTTTTTCAATGTGTGGTATTTATCTTCAGGAACTTTAGATTTCAAGTCTTCTCTGACAGCAAAACTGTTTTTACTGTCTTTGTTCAATGTGTTATATTTATCTTCAGGAACTTTAAATTTCAAATCTTCTCTGACAGCAAAACTGTTTTTACTATATTTGTTCAATGTGCTATATTTATCTTCAGGAACTTTAAATTTCAAGTCTTCTCTGACAGCAAAACTGTTTTTTACTGTCTTTGTTCAATGTGTTATATTTATCTTCAGGAACTTTAAATTTCAAGTCTTCTCTGACAGCAAAACTGTTTTTACTGTCTTTGTTCAATGTGTTATATCTATCTTCAGGAACTTTTGATTTCAAGTCTTCTTGTACAGCAGAACTGTTTTTACTGTCTTGGTTCAATGTGTTATATTTATCTTCAGGAACTTTGGATTACAAGTCTTCTCTGACAGGAAAACTGTTTTTACTATCTTTGTTAAATGTTCTATATTTATTTTCAGAAACTTTAAATTTCAAGTCTTCTCTGAGAGCAAAACTGTTTTTACTGTCTTTGTTCAATGTGTTATATCTGTCTTCAGGAACTTTAAATTTCAAGTCTTCTCTGACAGCAAAACTGTTTTTACTGTCTTTGTTGAATGTGCTATATTTATCTTCAATAACATTAAATTTCAAGTCTTCTCTGACAGTAAAACTGTTTTTACTATCTTTGTTCAATGTGTGGTATTTATCTTCAGGAACTTTAAGTTTCAAGTCTTTTCTGAAGAGCAAAACTGTTTTTACTATCGTTGTCAAATGTGCTATATTTATCTTCATGAATTTTAAATTTCAAGTCTTCTCTGACAGCAAAACTGTTTTTACTGTCTTTGTTCAATGTGCTATATTTATCTTCAGGAACTTTAAGTTTCAAGTCTTCTCTAAAGAGCAAAACTGTTTTTACTATCGTTGTCAAATGTGCTATATGTATCTTCAGGAACTTTAAATTTCAAGTCTTCTCTGACAGCAAAACTGTTTTTACTGTCTTTGTTCAATGTGCTATATTTATCTTCAGGAACATTAAATTTCAAGTCTTCTCTGACAGTAAAACTGTTTTTACTA
Organism: Mytilus edulis; assembly: GCF_963676685.1. Lineage (NCBI taxonomy): Eukaryota > Metazoa > Mollusca > Bivalvia > Mytilida > Mytilidae > Mytilus > Mytilus edulis. Next base: position 72,972,974 of record NC_092351.1, read on the forward strand.
TCTTTGTTCAATGTGTGGTATTTATCTTCAGGAACTTTAGATTTCAAGTCTTCTCTTACAGCAAAACTGTTTGTACTGTCTTTGTTCAATGTGTGGTATTTATCTTCAGGAACTTTAAATTTCAAGTCTTCTCTGACAGCAAAACTGTTTTTACTGTCTTGGTTCAATGTGTGGAATTTATCTTCAGGAACTTTAAATTTCAAGTCCTCTCTGACAGCAAAACTGTTTTTACTATCTTTATTCAATGTGTGGTATTTATCTTCAGGAACTTTAAATTTCAAGTCTTCTCTAACAGCAAAACTGTTTTTACTATATTTGTTCAATGTGCTATATTTATCTTCAGGAACATTAAATTTCAAGTCTTCTCTGACAGCAAAACTGTTTTTACTGTCTTTGTTCAATGTGTTATATTTATCTTCAGGAACTTTTGATTTCAATAAAATTGAGAATGGAAATGGGGAATGTGTCAAAGAGACAACAACCCGACCAAATAACAAACAACAGCAGAAGGTCACCAACAGGTCTTCAATGTAGCGAGAAATTCCCGCACCCGGAGGCGTCCTTCAGCTGGCCCCTAAACCAATATATACTAGTTTAGTGATAATGAACGCCATACTAATTTCCAAATTGTACACAAGAAACTAAAATTAAAATAATACAAGACTAACAAAGGCCAGAGGCTCCTGACTTGGGACAGGCGCAAAAATGCGGCGGGGTTAAACATGTTTGTGAGATCTCAACCCTCCCCCTATACCTCTAACCAATGTAGAAAAGTAAACGCATAACAATACGTACATTAAAATTCAGTTCAAGAGAAGTCCGAGTCTGATGTCAGAAGATGTAACCAAAGAAAATAAACAAAATGACAATAATACATAAATAACAACAGACTACTAGCAGTTAACTGACATGCATATATGCCAGCTCCAGACTTCAATTAAACTGACTGAAAGATTATGATTTCATCATATGTACATCAGGCACAATCCTTCCCGTTAGGGGTTTAGTATCATACCATCATAACATATATGAGAAGAACATAACCCGTGTCATGCCAACAACTGTTTTTAGAATAAATGTGTTTAGTTCCGACGCAATTCAAGTCTTCTTGTACAGCAGAACGGTTTTTACTATCTTTGTTAAATGTTCTATATTTATTTTCAGAAACTTTAAATTTCAAGTCTTCTCTGAGAGCAAAACTGTTTTTACTGTCTTTGTTCAATGTGTTATATTTATCTTCAGGAACTTTAAGTTTCAAGTCTTCTCTGAAGAGCAAAACTGTTTTTACTATCGTTGTCAAATGTGCTATATTTATCTTCAGGAACTTTAAATTTCAAGTCTTCTCTGACAGCAAAACTGTTTTTACTGTCTTTGTTCAATGAGTTATATTTATCTTCATGAATTTTAAATTTCAAGTCTTCTCTGACAGCAAAACTGTTTTTACTGTCTTTGTTGAATGTGTTATATTTATCTTCTGGAACATTAAATTTCAAGTCTTCTCTGACAGTAAAACTGTTTTTACTATCTTTGTTCAATGTGTGGTATTTATCTTCAGGAACTTTACATTTCAAGTCTTCTCTGACAGCAAAACTGTTTTTACTGTCTTTGTTGAATGTTTTATATTTATCTTCAGGAACTTTAAATTTCAAGTCTTCTCTGACAGCAAAACTGTTTTTACTGTCTTTGTTGAATGTTTTATATTTATCTTCAGGAACTTTACATTTCAAGTCTTCTCTGACAGCAAAACTGTTTTTACTGTTTTTGTTGAATGTGTTACATTTATCTTCAGGAACTTTAAATTTCAAGTCTTCTCTGTCAGCAAAACTGTTTTTACTGTCTTTATTCAATGTGCTATATTTATCTTCAGGATTTTTAAATTTCAAGTCTTCTCTGACAGCAAAACTGTTTTTACTGTCTTTGTTCAATGTGCCATATTTATCTTCAGGAACTTTAGATTTCAAGTCTTTTCTGACAGCAAAACTGTTTTTACTGTCTTTGTTCAATGTGTTATATTTATCTTCAGGAACTTTAAATTTCAAGTCTTCTCTGACAGCAAAACTGTTTTTACTATATTTGTTCAATGTGCTATATTTATCTTCAGGAACTTTAAATTTCAAGTCTTCTCTGACAGCAAAACTGTTTTTACTGTCTTTGTTCAATGTGTTATATTTATCTTCAGGAACTTTAAATTTCAAGTCTTCTCTGACAGCAAAACTGTTTTTACTGTCTTTGTTCAATGTGTTATATTTATCTTCGGGAACTTTAAATTTCAAGTCTTCTCTGACAGCAAAACTGTTTTTACTATCTTTGTTCAATGTGTGGTATTTATCTTCAGGAACTTTAAGTTTCAAGTCTTCTCTGATAGCAAAACTGTTTTTACTGTCTTTGTTCAATGTGTTGAATTTATCTTCAGGAACTTTAAATTTCAAGTCTTCTCTGACAGCAAAACTGTTTTTACTATCTTTGTTCAATGTGTGGTATTTATCTTCAGGAACTTTAAATTTCAAGTCTTCTCTGACAGCAAAACGGTTTTTACTATTTTTGTTCAATGTGTTACATTTATCTTCAGGAACTTTAAATTTCAAGTCTTCTCTGACAGCAAATCTGTTTTTACTGTCTTTGTTCAATGTGTTATATTTATCTTCAGGAACTTTAAATTTCAAGTCTTCTCTGACAGCAAAACTGTTTTTACTATATTTGTTCCATGTGCTATATTTATCTTCGGGAACTTTAAATTTCAAGTATTTCCTGACATCAAAACTGTTTTTACTATCTTTGTTCAAAGTGATATATTTATCGTCAGGAACTTTAAATTTCCAGTCGTTTTTGACAGCAAAACTGTTTTTACTATCTTTGTTCAATGTGTGGTATTTATCTTCAGGAACTTTAAATTTTAAGTCTTCTCTGACAGCAAAACTGTTTTTTCTATCATTGCTCAGTGTGTTACTTACATCTCCAGTATCTTTAAATTTCATATTGGATTTAACATTGCCTTTTCCTTGAGTTCTGTATGATTGGTAAAACAAAATTTTAGGACGATATTTGGTTGACAACAATACAGTTATTACTATCAGAGGTCGGTAACTGAGTTACAAGTTCTCTTTGTAGAGGATTGAACATTTAAGCATGTTGAACTTGATTAATATTGGGTCTCTGAGTTAGTCTAGTATTCTATGTGATTATCTATACAGTTGAGATAACTTCTAACCTCTAATTAGAACTGGCAGAATAATCTGTCATAGAACTGTTCTAACCTGTCCTAGAACAGTTCTACCTAGAACAGTTCTACCCTAGAACTGTTCTAAGTAAAACTGTCAGATTCAGTTCTAGGTAGAACTGACTAAATCAGTTCTAGGTAGAACTGTCAGGATCAGATCTAGGGCAGAACTGTCTAAAAATGTTTTAGGTAGAACTGTCCATATCAGTTCTAACCGTAGAACTGTCAGCAGAACTGACTAAATCAGTTAGGACTGTAGAACAGTTCTAAATGACGTCACTGCAGTAAGGACACTTTATAATTTAGAAGAAAAAATCCTTTCCAATAACTTTGCTATATAATAGCAGATTTTTTATATTTTTTACTGATCAAACGTTGCATGTACAAATATCGAAGTGGATAGTTTGAACCCCCCTTTTTTGGGGCGATCGTTCCATTTGAATGAGAGCATATAGTTGGAACCCTCCCCCCCCCCCCTTTTACTCTGGGTTGGGAACCCCCTTTTTAAAATGGCTGGATCCGCCCCTGTATGTTGGCACTATAAATTGAAGCGAACAAAATTGTTTCCAATAATGCTGTTTCTTGTATATTTCAGTCCCTCTTGACCTAAAATTATAACTAAAGTACTGTGCAGCTATTTAGATTTGCAGAAAGAAAGAGCAAATAATGTCAGTTTAGATTGATGCGGTCAAAAGATTTCTGTTTAACAGGGCCGTCCGAGGTATGAAAACTACTCGTAAACAGATATCACATTTGTGGAGTGGGAAACAAGTTATTCAGGCGCCGGGTCAGCCTTTTAAAAAAGGGGGGGTCCCAACCCAGGACAAAGGGGGGGAGGGGGGTTCCAACTATATTTCCCCATTTAAATGCATTGATCGGCCAAAAAAAGGGGGTTCAAACCCCCGGACCCCCCTCCCCCTGGATCAGCCAATGTTATTACGTTTGGTTAATGAGGTCAGATAATTTTGTTATACAAGCCGTCCTGACTCCCGGAATGACAAATGTAAAACAATTCAAATAATAATGCCCAGTGGCGGATCCAGGGGAGGGTTCCGGGGTTGGAACCCCCCTTTTTTTTGGACGATCAATTCATTTGAATGGGGACATATAGTTGGAATCCCCCCTTGGTCCTGGGTTGGGACCGTCCCCCCTTTTAAAATGGCTGGATCCGCCCCTGCTCCCCCAATATACTAACGGCCTAATGTACAAAAAATGAAAGAAAAACAAATAGTTTATGTAACACAACAAAAGAAAATCACTGAATTACAGGCTCCTGACTTGGAATAGGCACATACATGCAGAATATGGCGAGGTTAAACATGTTCTCTTGCCGATTATAAATCTGAAATAAAACTTGCAAAATAGCGAAACTCTATTTAATATTAATCGCTATTTTGCCGAAGCCTTTATATTTAGTCAAAGAGTTCTTAAAACTTATAAACCAATTCTATCCGTAGAATTCAAAAATCAATTCTAGCCGTAGAATTTATAAATCAATTTTAGTCGTAGAATTTATAAATCAATTCCAGCCGTAGAGTTTATAAATCAATTCTAGTCGTAGAATTTGAAATCAATTCTAACCGTAGAACTGTTCTAGAAGTAGAACCGACCAAACATTTGGTCAGTTCTAGCAACATTTGTAGAACTGTCTTAAACTGTTCTAGGATAGAACTGTCAGGATCAGTTCTAGGTAGAACTGTCCAAATCAGTTCTAGGTTGGAACTGTTCTAGCTAGAACTGACTAAAAGGTGTCAGGCTGACAGTTCTACGTACTGTCCTAGAACAGTTCTCCTGACAGATTCTGACAGATTAAATGAGAGGTTAGAAGTGATCTCCACTGTACATATACGGTGGAGGAGCCGGTACACCATGATGGAAAAATTGGTGAGGTTGTGCTTGTTGCATCCATTGATTTGGAGCTGTTTTCGTGGTAAAATGAATAACATGTTGTTTCGGCACCATATGTACAGAAACTTGTGAGTTGAAGTTATTTTGATTTTGATTCCTGAGCGTTAGAATTTGGTTTTCTAAGTTTATTAATCCGAGATTGGTAATTTTTCATTCTAGTTCTTTAACCCTGTTATCCAGTTGTGTACAATGGCAGTTTTTAAAAGTAGTATTTGTGGTCAACACATTAGGGTTCGAGCTGAGATAGTCTACTCTATCTTGGCTGCTATCTGCTTTTGGCCTAACTGAGCAAGTTGCAAGTTCCTTATTGTGTTATTGTTATCTAAAACGGTGTTTCCTAGAGCTTCTGCCATGGCAAGCTTAGACTTTAGATCATCTTGCTTTACGTTCTTCTGTTTCTTGCTTTTTGGTGGTGTCTGATTGCTCTTTTTGGATATGAGAGCTTGGTGTTATATTTTCAGGAGCACTTGCATTTCTGAGTTGCTGGATACTATGCATATTTAAACGCAAGTGGTCATGAGGGTTGATTCTAGAGATGTGATCAGATGTACCAGTTTCTGGTGATATTGTTGTTAGGATACTATAGTATCAGTTGAGTTCAGGGAGTTAGCACTTTGTTTAGTGATTTGATTGTCTGTTTCTAGTTAACAAATTGATAGGTCTTTTAACGAGACGTTGTATACTGCATGCATTGAAAACATTCTAATGTTTCGAAGCTTATTGATTTGCAAAGGTCGTATGTAATGTTTTGGCATTGGAAATGAAATTTTTCGTCACATACAACACAGATGATGAAATCATAGTCGATTATGTTTCCAGAACATGAAGGACAAGTTACTAGTAGATAGTTTTGAGAGGGGGTTATTGTTGTTACTGTAGCGTCATATAAAGGGATGTTTGAGATTGGGCTGAGTGGACCATTGTCGTCTCTATTTGGCAGCTGTATTGTTGGTGAATCATGAGTTGAGATCTGATCTAATTGTATAGAATTGTGTACAAGTTTATCTGCTAAAAATGAGCTACAAGATTCTTGTATAATTGAATTCATTTTGTTCAGGAGACTTGTAGAAGGCAGAGTCTGAAATATTTCGTGCAGATCTTTTCTGTTAAAATCTCCTATGTCTCTACTATTGGCTTCTACTGAAAAAGCGGTTTTATACATATTGATTCTATAGACTTATCACCTTCCAATTCCCGTGTTATTGATTGGTTTTATACTGAGAGATTCTCCAAAACAAGATTGTTTTTGTCTCTTTTAAATTGAGAAATAGCTGTAAGTTTTGTAGAATATTCATAAAATGACAGAGTGTGCCTATGAAACATAAAAAAAGCAACAGGAGTGAATTTCATTACCAGTGTCCCATTTTTTAATTCAGCTTGGACATTCATTTGCTCAGTAGCATCAACCAGTTTTGGACAGCTTAAGTTGTACTGAGTGTGTACTTGGTAAAAGTTGTCTTCCCTTGTTGTGTTCTATTTGGTGTGACGTTACTAGAGGGTTGTGCTAGTTCATTGCTCTTCAGTCGTGCCTTGTGTTTTGCAACGGCTAGACTGTATGTATATATCCGTATGGTGTTGTCTTGTCTCTATGCGACCTTCTTCGCGAGGCCATTAATTTTTTTGTAGGGACAGTAAAACAGTCTTTACTATCTTTAGAATATTAAATGTTATTTTGTTGTTTTCCTATGTTAATGATCCTATTTAAGTTCTATATAAGGTTTTAGGTTGTAGACAGCAAACCAGTTTTTACTATCACAGGTGGCGGGTTTGGTTTGAAATTTGACTGATATGGAGAACTATGGTGCGCAAATGATATACTAATACTATGTGCAGAGGTTTTAGGTTTTAAGTTTTAGTTGTATATTAATCAGGGGTTCAAATTTACTTTAAGCAATGGAAGGTCTCGGACCTTTGACCAAAGATACTTAAAGGTCCTCCATTATTCTGAGAAAGGTCCAATTTTTATTTAAAATTCAATTTATAAAACACCCATCATATCTTTCTACATTTACTTCATTTTTGGAAAGTTTGCTATAGCTTGCTACACGGACCTGCGCTATGCGGAAAGTAAAATCAATACACACACAAGACAGCAGTTGCTACGTTATGCTTTTATCGGTTTTCTCCAAACATGCGTCAGATCCATATATGTGTGCCTCCAAACGGAGTACTATATTCCTGGTTTCAAAAGTTTCCTACCTTTCTCCGGTTGAAGAGAAAATTAATACCGTGTTTAAAATATTTCATGAATGAACATTTTACGACGCTGACTACGATTTTTATAAATGTAAAATGAATACGTTAAAGCCCGAGAGTATCGAAAGTATCATGGTATATCATCTCATCTTGGCCCACAACAAACTCGGCCTTTTCCATATTCGGCATTAGAAAATCGGACTATAACAAAATTCGTAATTATACTTCTTGCTATTAAGGCCGTGTTCACATTGACTTAAATTCGGTGTTGTGTAAGTGTAACTCGCACATAAACTAAACACAATTGCGTTTCCATTGACAAAACTCAATGTTTACATGTAGTTTAAATCTTGTTTTGTCTAGTTGATAGTCAATGTAGGCCGCCTTGTGTAGGTTAAGTGTACACAAAAATCTATGGATTTTTTTTTTTGATTTTTTTTCCAGTTTCGGAGAAAGAAAATGTTTTTGAACCTGAATTTTGTTTGCTTGTTTCACCCTCAGCTGCCACTATATATAATGCTAAAATTGATTTTGACCCCCCCCCCCCCCCCCCCCCCCCAAAAAAAATAGTTATTAAATAATTGCTGCCTAATTCATTTGAAAAGGTCTGCCCGACTTGACGTACACAGAAATATTCGCCACTGGTCTTTACTCAAACAACGTTTCATGCATAAATGCATTACTGAAAAAAGTGTGAGGTAAATGATATGTTTGCCTAGTATTTCAGATCCGTTTAAAAAATAAATTACACTTAAAATCATCACGATACCTTCCATAGAAGAATATATTTTTTCTATGTTCAAACTTAGAAAGAATTTCTTTCATAATATTATACATGAGTATATCACAGATTTCCGGGCTCGGCACTGCTCCTATCGCGGCTCATATTGTTTGCTTATATAGCTGTCCATTAAAATCAAAAATGTTGTTCTCTAAAATTGATCTGAGGAGATAGATTAAATCATCCGTCGGTGGGCATTTGATTTTGTAATCTGATTTATCAATCGGGCAATTAGTGTACATTGATACTACATCAAAACTACACAGCCAGCAATCTGCAATAGGCTTAATTCTTTCCAACTTGTATATTAGATCAGACCATAGATGTAATCTATGATCAGCCGTATCCTTTATATATGTGTGTTGTTTTTGTACCATAGGTACTAAAAAATAATCGATATAGCGTCCAATAGATTCTGTGACAGTACCAATCTGAGATATGATTGGCCGACATGGCGGCATTACATGTTATCAATGTTAAACCCATATTTATTGATTTTTACTAATTCCGATTCATTTAATCGGTGTATTATAGGCAATATATGCATATATCCAGGCCCATAATCAATTTGATTACCATTATTAAGGTAATTAAATGAAGGCCGGAAACTGTGATAAACTCATGTATAAAATTATGAAAGAAATTCTTTCTCAGTTTGAACATGTTGAACATAAAATATATTTTTCTATGGAAGGTATCGTGATGATATTATATTAATATAATTCTCATCTAAAGAAATAATATTTCTTGATGTTAATTATAAAAGAAATTCTTTCTCAGTTTGAACATATTGAACATAAAATATATTTTTCTATGGAAGGTATCATGATGATATTATATTAATATAATTCTCATCTAAAGAAATAATATTAATATTTTCAAAGGAACTAGATTTTCTAATGAAAATTTTTTGGAGGAGAAAACACACTTTAAACCAACAAATGCCTTCTTTTATCTAGATCGTAAAAGCTGTCAGTAGACATGTGTTTGCAGGGTTTATCAAGGGCGAAGTAATCAGATACATTATAACAACAAATAAAGATGTTGATTTACGATATATTTTGTTACAGTTCAGATTGAACTTAATAAAGAGAGGATACACGGAGATTGAAATCGAAAAGTACATAACTGATGCATTATCATGTAAAAGATCTGATTTAATAAGAAAAAAGGCCAAACAAAACACAAAGGAAATTCCTTTAGTATTGGCAACGAAATTTAATCCATGCATTCAGAAATTAAAACAATGCATTAGTAAACATTGGGACCTACTAAAACAGGATGCAGTTTGCAACGAAATATTTTCAAGCAAACCAATAATAGCTTATAAAAAGCATTAAAATATTGCAGATCTATTGACAACGACAAAATTGAAATAAATTGATATAGGTAAATCCCTGATGATGGCGGGCCTACAATGCGTAAAATCTTTCATAAATGTTATACATTTATCATTAGCATATAATACAAAAACCGCCGAAACATTAAATTAATGTCGGATTGATGTAAAGCAATTGCAAGTCTAGTAATACTAGCATCAGGTGATCAATATTTTGTGATATAATTACAATAAAATACTTATAGTATATGTATAGTACGGAGTCTTCCGAATAAGATTATTTGCTATCGGAATTCGGATTGATGTTGGAATACGTGGATGTTAGGTGTCACTTTTATACAAATTTTGATACTATTAGTAATCTTTAATCTGACAATGAACTTTCAATCGTATATTGGTACAGTTTATAAGTTATTCGCCTCTAATCCATCTTTCATAAAATCTGGGTGACGCAGAACTTTCAATGGAATATTTATACACTTTGTAAGTTACTCACCTCTAATCTATCTTTGAATAAATCTTACTAAGAGATTTCAATTGTATATTTATATTTGTAAGTTACTCATCTCTAACCCACATTTGATTAAATCTTATGATGGAATTTCCAATGGTATATTTATACAACTAGTAAGATATTCACCTCTAATACATCTTTGAATTCTTGTTTATCAAGAGATCCACTTTTATCTGTGTCTAATATAGTAGACATGTCTAAAAGACGAAAGTTTTGAAGTCGGGCATATTCAAATAATGGGTCCTTGTCAATAAGATGTTTTTCATCTTCGTTGACATCAGTTTGTGAAATTCCTTCGCTATTCGTGTCCCAAACAAATACATAAATGGCTTTAAACGAATTTCTTCTTTTTTCAAATGTATCCATAACACTTTGGTGCTCCAATCAAACTTCAGAGATACAAAAATAAGTTTATTCTTTACATATAATTTGACGATGCTTTGTAAAAAGAAAATAAATCTTTATAAATGGATGCTATCGAAGTACTTTAATGAATTTACCTTCAATATTGATAGCCAAAAATGTAAAAATACTCGGGGAGCCTATAAGCAAAGAGATATTAAAAGATAAGTCAATTAAAAAATAAGGAGATGTGGTATGGTTGCCAATGACACAATTATCTACCAAACTTAAAATGAAGTAGATGTAAGCAATTAAAGGCAACCATATGGATTTCAACAATGAGAATAACCCATATCGTATGGTCGGTTATAAAAGTCATCGATATGAAAAGTATGACACAATTCATTTGGGAAAACTACAGGCCTAATTTATAACAAAATAATTTACAAAAAAAAAAATATGACATACATGAACCAACGACAACCACTGAACTACATGCTCTTGACTTCGGACGGGACAAAAAATGTTGTTTTTGTATGCCCTCTCCTTAACCTGGGAAAGTTGTGTAACAGAACAACACATAAGAACAAACTATGAAAATCAGTTGAAAATGGCTTAACTCGTCAGATAGATACAAATAGAACTATATCTAACAAAAACAAGGAGTGGACGTGGGCGGTTGCTTATACATCCTCACAATAAATAGACACAAAGTACATATCTGAGAATAGTCCCAGTTTCATTTGAAACAACATTGCTTGAGGGATTTATAATCTTAAACTATTGTTATTCAATGGAGAATTGATGAAAGGCATGCTACATGTGTTATACATCATGTCAGTTCCGAAGCTGATCGCTAGTGTAAGTAAAATTCGCGGGAAATAATGATGCATAAAAGTATAAATATATATCAGAGAAAGCAACACGTCCTTTATTTCCAATTATATCCAAGTAGAGAACATGGATATTGTAAATTTCAGTTTACTTTACAGTGATAGTTCGGTACCGCTGCTGGTGTACTGTTATTCCCCGAAGGTGCATTCAGTACAAGTGTTTATGTCTTGGTATGATTTAAAAGGTACTTGTTCCTTTAAAAATCACTGCTTAAATACTATCCTGCGCAAAATAATTTAAGCATAACTGACATTTTAATTAATGGTATAATATGTAGTACAGCTTGAATTGATTAATGTTTATAATAGTATTTGTATATATTTGTTCACTCATTAACCTATTGACTGACTCTGACAGAGTATACAGTATGACAGTACTTTGATTTTCTATTTACTTTGGTTTTTTATTTCTTTATTTCAATTGACTACTATGTGAACTCCTTTGATGGTGCGGCACTCTTTTCAAATTCTTTGCAGAGATATAGAACACTTACACTTCATTGTGATACATTTATCTGTTTGTAAGTACGTCTCAACAAGTGACAACTCTTCGACAGACCCACACAGCCTGGATCACATGAAAACACATGTTATATTCATAATAACCCTAAAAATCAGCACAACCATGTTAAATCAATATGCTAATTGTTGTGCAGAATTTAGAGTATTATATTTTCATTATATGATTTTTGAGATGTACATGTTTCCATAACACATTAGTCCTTTTTAAATATTTTTATAATTCTTACTCTGGAAATCATTCTTCATATTCAGTTCATTTATTTTCGATTGCCTATAATGAATCCATATTGAACCTTTCTCAGAGTAAGTTACGCCAAAATGAGTCTACATACCCAATGTTGTTCGAGCTAAAGTATTATATAATTTTGTTTTCCAAAAGAGTCAAATGAGTTTACCTGTACATGTATTTGAAGGATACATGTTTGTTTAAATGATACTTATCATTTAGCTTAAAAATCAAATTTATCATATAACGAAAGCTGAAAAGATCTTTATAATTTAAGTATAAGTATTTCATGATTTTAGTAAAGCTATTGTTTTAGCTGAAATTTACCAAATTCTGAACGAAAGAAAATGTATTGGGTGTTACTTTCACGGGATGTTTACTCTGATTACAGCAATAAGACATGGTTCGTATGTGTGCCAAATATCTTTCGTGTAAAGTTAATTGGTGCGAAGAAAATAGCAATTTAAAACACAAATTTAGTGATAGTTCTGCCTTATTCAAACACGCCTTTTATCGTGCCGTAAATCGTGTCGTAGCTTACACTATCAGGTCACTAACCTCATTCCTTTTTTTGCTTGTTGTTTGGTCGATTTGTGTGTTTTGAATAGTCCAGTTAGTTGTATTGTTTTAGGAATTTTTGTTTTGTTGTATTTTATATTAATTTTAATTGCTTTTTTGAATCGATATTTTTGTTATAATTATAATATACAAATCAAATCCGTCGGTTACGTTTCAGACCCGGAATATGGCACAAATTCACAGTCCTGTTAAACTATGCCCATCAAGCCTAAAACGAATGAGGAACGAAATACAATGGGATAAGTGTGTTATATGTCACGGTTCTTCTACTGAAGGTGTAATACCACCAAATCATGGTACGTCACATCCGGTTGTACAAAACATATTCCTATGAATCTGACAGTTGTAGGTAATTAATCCGACATTTTATTGCAGTAAAATATTTCTGTGTCATAAACTTGAGGTTACATGATTACTAAACCTTGTACACAGATTAAATTAGGGAAGACATTTGATTGGTTAACTTCCAGTGGTAGTTATTTTCTTAAATGCAATGCAATGTTATGTGAAATATTTTCTATAGTACTGAACAGGATAAAACTTTACTCATGCCAAGTATTAAATTTTCTTTATTTGAAACAAAGATAAATTCTGCACATTTTTTTGAAAAGTGCAAAATTTAACAAAGACTAATAGGGGGAAATCAATGGTGGTATAACACCTGAATTGCATATTAAAATGCGAGGAATTAGCACACAAAAAGCTTTGTCGAGGCTATGAGCACGGAAAGATTATGTATATTTTAGTATATTGCATTATGCTTCAGACCTAGACAATATTCGTACTGATGATTACAAAATATTGTACCACCATTCTTGCTATAAATCTTACACTAACAGGCACAACTGCAGTTATTTTAAAGCTGAATTAAATTCTTGTTCGTCTGTACAAGTGTTTCACGTCATATATATAGAAGGTCGTCAAATTCCTGACTGGAAAAAGTTTCTTTCAGTAAGTGAGAACCAGCAGGCCTCTATGGAACGCCACAGCTGTCTTATGTGGAACTCTTATATTACTTTAAGTTGTTTTATTATTACTTAATGATATTCTATCTTTACTTAATATGGTTTTGACATTACGTAAAGATGTTTTTTTTAATATAACTCAATATGGATTAGTCATTACTTAATGATATTTCGATATTACACTATATGGTTTCGTATTGACTTGATATAGTTTTGTCATTACTCAATATGGTTTTGTCATTACTCGATGTGGTTTCCCCATTATTCAATATGGTTGTGTCATTAGTCAATGTGGTTTTAGCATTACTTGATGTGTATATGACTTAACGTAATGTAGTAGTTTCATTACATGATGTGGTTTTGTTATTTCGTAATGATGATTTGTCTATTATGGTTTTAACATTGCGTAATGATGTTTCAAATTTTGACGATTTTACACTTCTTGATGTCTTTGTTTTATTATTTGATGTGGTCTTGTCATTCTTTGATGTGTTCCTGTCATTCTTTGATGTGGTTATCCCATTACTTGATGAGGTAAAACCAAGTGACCAATTCGGAAAAACCTGTTCTATTTTTAGATAGTGCGCCTTGAACTCGTGTGGATATCCATTTAATTAGTGTTCAAATTAAAGTTCGGGTTACTGTTTGAGTTAAACTTTAAGTTAGTTTTCGAATTCAAGTCATGCTTAGAATTAAAGTTCTAGTTAGCATTGAGTTTCGAATTTAACCTCGAGTTGAGTCACATTTAAAGGCAGAGTTCTAGTTACAACTTTGAATTTGAGTCACTTCTTGAGGTAGAGTTTGAGTAAGATTCGAATTTAAGTCTCATTTAGATTACTGTGGATTCATTATTATTCGTTGGATATCAATTTTCGTGGTATTCGTGGGAACAGGTAAACCACGAAATTAAATGTTCAACGAATATCACATTTTCTATAGGCTAGTAAGCAGATTTCTGCAAAACCACGAAATCAAATATCCACGAACATGCAAATTTTCCTTAATCCACGAAAATTGGTACCCACGAAAATAAATGAATCCACAGTAATTAAGATTTCGAGTTGAAATTCGAGCTATTTTATGTCTTTTTGAGTTCGTAATTAAATTTTCTATCGCGGAACAAGGGCTTTTGCTCGGGCTACCGAAAAGAGGTCTCCGAGATATGCTTACTAAATAAACAATGTTGCAGTATACAAAACGCAACATAGGAGTTGAAATAAAGTTAGATGTGGTGACATTGCCAATGAGACAACTATCCACCAGAGTTTAAATACAGTGGATGTAAGAAATCATATAAATAGGCAACCGTACAGCCTTCAACACTCCGTATAGTCAGCTACAAAAAGCCACCATGCACTATGAGAAAAAAAAATCAAACGAAAAAACTAACGGTCTGTTTTACAAAAAAAACGAATATGACACATATGTATACAACGACAACAATTGAACTTCATGCTCCTGACTTGGGGTAGGTACATATATAAAGTGCTCTTGGCGGAGTCTAACATGTATGTTGGCATGACACGGGTTATGTTCTTCTCATATATGTTATGATGGTATGATACTAAACCCCTTACGGGAAGGATTGGGCCTGATGTTCATATGATGAAATCATAATCTTTCAGTCAGTTTAATTGAAGTCTGGAGCTGGCATGTCAGTTAACTGCTAGTAGTCTGTTGTTATTTATGTATTATTGTCATTTTGTTTATTTTCTTTGGTTACATCTTCTTACATCAGACTCGGACTTCTCTTGAACTGAATTTTAATGTGCGTATTGTTATTCTTTTACTTTCCTACACTGGTTAGAGGTATGGGGGAAGGGTTGAGATCTCACAAACATGTTTAACCCCGCCGCATTTTTTGCGCCTGTCCCAAGTTAGGAGCCTCTGGCCTTTGTTAGTCTTGTATTATTTAAATTTTAGTTTCTTGTGTACAATTTGGAAATTAGTATGGCGTTCATTATCACTGAACTAGTATATATTTGTTTAGGGGCCAGCTGAAGGACGCCTCCGGGTGCGGGAATTTCTCGCTACATTGAAGACCTGTTGGTGACCTTCTGCTGTTGTGTTTTTTTTATTTTGGTCGGGTTGTTGTCTCTTTGACCCATTCCCCATTTCCATTCTCAATTTTACATGATGTATGTGAGCGAACATCGGACTGTAACAGAAGTGTCACAGCACAACACGAGAAAAAAATGTAAACTAGACAAAGTGATGCCCCCGCAATCAACTCATTTAACGGCTTATACCCAAAAAAGGACAAAGTTTAATTTTTCCCCCAAAAGATGAAAAATAATAAAAAGAAAAAACCCTGTCCACATGCACACCTTCAATACATGTACAAACAGCTAGCAGAGTGATAAATTCCTAGCATTCAAACGGTAGGAGGAGTTATCTGGAAACGCCCTACTTATGCAAGTAAAATTCCCAAAAATGACAAAGTTCAACTTTCTCCCAAAACAGCACATATTAATAGAAAATAAACACTGACCACATGCAGCACACCTTCAATATGTGTACAAACAGACAGTAAAGAGAACTTCCTAGGATTCAAACTGTTGGAGGAGTTATGCGGAATAACTATATACCCATAATGGGACGGAAAGACGGACGGACGGACATGTGCTGAGGTTAAACACTATGCCTCCAACTTTCAGTTGCAGTAAAGTTGCGGTGGCTTAAAAAACAGTTTCAATTGGCTGACTCAATAGATCGGTATGACTGGGTAATTTAAATCCATTGGGGTGGTCTCGGGTTCCCCAGAAAGGTAAGGAGATTCTGCTCAACGTGTGGCACCCGTCGTTTTATTCGCGAAATTACAAACCGAGTGATTTGGTTTTATTTGGAAGTTCACATTCGAGTAAAAGATAAAGGTATATGGTTGCGACAACTGGAACATGTTCGTCGTCACATGTGAAACAGATATTCCAAAAAGTTTAGTTTTCAATTAGTTTGAGGTAGATCAGAGAATTCAATTGATTAAAATTAAGATTGATATTCGTATATATGTTCAATTGATTATTAACGCTAAAAAAAATCGGAGAATTCTTATTTTATAGTATTGGTGCTTTGTCGCATAGTCCGAGCCCCCACCCCCTCCTCCGATTTTCCAGTGACTTAAGTGTGAGTTGATTTGAAGTGATTCATTTGTAAACAATAAAGTATTAGTCTGTTGGGACCTTTTAAAGCTTACTATGGATATGGGTTTTGCTCATTGTTGAAAACCATACAGTTTTGTTTTAGTTAACTAAAACCGAATTAAACTGTTTTGACATGATAAATTTATTACCTCCATGAAGTGTTTAAAACTTGTATAGGAGTTTTACCTCAATATCAATATCTACAGAAAAACATTTTTTTTTTTGACCGATGAATGTACAGCCGATCATCATTACGCTTTAACACTGAAAGCAGCAATATCAGGCGAGACACAGAGTTTCGTGGACTATTTTACAAATTTATTATAATACAACTTGTATTTGAGAACTTTGGATCAAATAACAGGACCAAGTGGTTTGGGGATATCCCAATTATGTCCGAAATACTGTTTTAGGATTTTATTTTTTTTATTGTCTGCCGTTCCCCTTTTTCATACCAAATAACTCTGAGCAACCACTTTAATTTGAACTTTAACTTTGGCGATACCCATCCAGAGCATATTAAACAAACGACATATTGAAATCTGTTAAAAAATTAAAAACTAGATTTTTTTTTCACAACGTGCATGTTGCCCTTTTGTAGTTGACTATACGGAGTGTTGAAGGCTGTACGTTTGCCTATATATATGATTTCTTACATCCAATGCATTTAAACTCTAGTGGATAGTTGTCTCATTGGCAATCACACCACATCTAACTTTATTTCAACTCCTATGTTTCATTTTTTATACTGCAACATTGTTTATTTAGTACGCATATCCCGGATACCTCTTTTCAGAAAAAATTTAATACGAACTCAAAAAGATATAAAATAGCTCGAATTTCAACTCGAAATCTTAATTAATCTAAATGAGACTTGAATTCGAATCTTATTCAAACTCTACCTCAAGAAGTGACTCAAATTCTTAGTTGTAACTCTCTGCCTTTAAATGTGACTTAAACTCGAATTCCAACTCGAAACTCAATGCTAACTTGAACTTTAATTCTAAGCATGTCTTGAATTTGAAAACTAACTCAAAGTTTAACTCAAACAGTAACCCAAACTTTATTTTGAATACTAATTAGATGGATCACACGCATTCAAGGCACATACAACATGGAAATCTATCTAAAAATAGAACAGGTTTTTCCGAATTGGTCACGTGGTTTAACCTCATCAAGTAATGGGATAACCATATCAAAGAATGACAGGACCACATCAATGAATGACAGGAACACATCAAATAATAAAACAAAGACATCAAGAAGTGTAAAATCGTCATAATTTGAAACATCATTACGCAATGTTAAAACCATACAAAGAATAGACAAATCATCATTACGAAATAACAAAACCACATCATGTAATGAAACTACAACATTACGTTCAGTCACATACACATCAAGTAATGTTAAAACCACATTGACTAATGACACAACCATATTGAATAATGGGGAAACCACATCGAGTAATGACAAAACCATATTGAGTAATGACAAAACTATATCAAGTCAATACGACACCATATAGTGTAATTATATCGAAATATCACTAAGTAATGACTAATCCATATTGAGTTATATTTAAACATCATTACGTAATGTCAAAACCATATAAAGTAAAGATAAAATATCATTAAGTAATAATAAAACAACATAAAATAATATCAGAGTTCCACATAAGACAGCTGTGGCGTTCCATAGGCCTTAATCATATTTCTTGACGAATTGATTGTTTAGCATCATGGTAGATTAACAGTTACTATGATACATGCTGAAGTTATTTAACTAGCTAGCACATCCAAGGACCCTAAATCTGCTCAGAAGGAGTATTCAGATTTCAAGTATTATTTTGTACGCCCAATGAAGTAGATACTCGCACGATTCACATGCTATTCATGTAGACAAAGAGTTCGGTGTGAAAATAATTAAGGATAGGATAATAATAAAGTCACAAGATACAGATGTTCTGATCTTATAAGTGCATTACTTCCCCTCCAGCATACGCATGAGCTATTGTTTCAAACAGGCACTATAACTTGCACACAAGATTTGCGCAGTTATATACCTGTCCACGAAATATGTTAAAGTCTCGGGTTTGCCATCTGTAACATTCTACCAGCCACACATGCTATAACATGATGCAATACAACGCCATCCCTGTTAAGAATCGGTAAGCGCACTATTTTGTAGTCTTAAAGTACAACCCAGATGATTTCACCGATTTGTCAAAACCTTTCTAATTGTGACATCGATGAATCTATAGATTCAGCTCGAGATGTTGTTGTTATGTTGAATGATCTCAAGTCAAAACTCAAAATAGATCATAGTGACCTAAACAAATTAAGCGTAAAATTGGCTACAATTTAAATTTCTCCCTTGTCAAACTTCCTCCTTGTGAATCTACTTTTAAACAATATGTAATAAGAGCTTCACTTCAGACTCAAATTTGATGTCGTCCCATATAGTAAAACTACCCTAACATTCTCCTCTTCAGTTCTGATGGGAAAAGAAGAATAGACTTGTTCCTGTCTATCTCGAAGGTCAGATGTCATATGAATTTCTGCAAGATTAGTCTGTACGGTAAGGGAAAATTCTTTGTTTTTAAAGGGTTGCATTTGCTTCGAACTAAATATATAGATGTATGCCCATGTCAGGCAAATGACATATGTCAAAATGTAAATACTCGTCTGGTTGCGGTTAGAAACATGGATAAGGACGAAGATGACGATGTATAAGTTTTCATTTTCTGTTTGTACCTTATTAATCATTGTTAGCAATCAAACGAAAACTAAGCAGTCAAGAATATTTTCTAAACAATTAATAAAACATTTACTCAATTTTCTAATCGTGCGAAATATAGTAATATTCTATCTAGTGGGGAAAGATATGTAAAAAAAAAATCTGCCATATGGTCTCTGACCTTGACGTGGTTGGTAGGCTTAAACTACAGGAGACCAAAGAACCCAGTAGGTAATACAAACTTCGATCATAATTTTTAATTTGCATTGATTTTGATCTTTTTTTCTCGTGTTTTTGCCATGCTGTTGTCAACTTCTCTTAAATAAATAAGTTGTTAATGTCCCTTTGGTTTCTCACGCATATTTTGTTTGCAATTGTTTGTAAAATATATCGCTGCTGTTCATAACCCTCTCCTTTATTATATTTTTCGAATACGTGTAAACATTATAGTCAATTGTTTCTCATTTAGTCATCTGTATATGTAGGATGGGGTGTTTTACCTGTTTCTAATAGACGTTTTGTTTACATAACTTTACCCCCCCCTTTTTTTCTCCGTTTGCAGTAATTTTTACTTCTGTAAAGTAAAGCTATACACAGAGCTTTATATTCAACCAAGTTCGACGTTAATGTTACACAAATTTCAAAACAAATCAGTTATATATACTCTTTCACACCCAATAACAGAAATTTGATATTTACCTAGAAATTGACGAACACCTTACTATCAATAGACATGAAAAACACATTTTGTTTCAAAAAATTATTAACAATAAGGTCTAAAAAACATCTTAAGATCTTAATACTTGTAATGAATTGAATACAAACATTTCAAATATAGAAATTGAAATAGGTCAAGGTCACTTGCAATTTTAATTTTAAATTTGCAGCCTATATACAAAAAGGTCAATATAAGGTCATTTGTGACGATAACAATATGAAATAAGTTTTAAATGTAGAAACATTTTGCTCCAAACGCATATATGTAGGAGAAACAAGCTAGCAAAACCTGACTGCGCATTTTTCTGGAATTATTGATGTGACTTTTGACCCTGATTTACAAATAAACGTGACCACGACAGATAACGACGACAACGGCATTTCGATGAGACTTAGAACAGTCGTTTACATACTCGGCGGGATTTAACGTTTTATCAGGCGTTAAGGAAGAGTGTCAATAAGAAAACTCTTAAAAACATGTTTAACCCTGACATATTCTTTATGTGCCTCACTTAGTTGCTGTTATATCAATTTGTGTTTCGTGAATTGTTTTGTTAGAAAGTAAGCCGTCAGTTTTCTCAATTGAAATGTTTCATATTTTTCATGTCGGTGCATATTTTAGCTGACTATGCGGTATGGATTTTTCTAATTGATGAAGGCCGTACTATTGACTACACGTGCTCATATCCACTGCAGTTCAACTCTGGTGTATAATGTTTAATAGAATATCATACCACACATTATCAATTTTATATCATGTGGGTCTATCATTATAGTTTTACAGTTATGGTCTTAATTCCAACCGCTAACCTTCTGAGTTTCTTTGAATTCCCGACGGCAGAAATTTGGTCAACACTAGGTGCAAATGGAAGGTTCTTATCTACAGTTTCTTGTACCAGAAGAAATAGAAATTGAAAATGTCTAAAAACTACCTCAGTTGGTATCTTGTTGAAAGTTTTCCCCTTGGTGATCATACTAGATCATCTTAGTTTTATATTGGTAGTACCCAATGGTATCATCAGCTTAGTAGTAATTGAATTTGGTTTGGAACTGACATGATTTATAACATACATTTCTAAAATTTCACAATTGAAAAATTTAGAAATTATTAATAAATTAAGGTAACTCCTTCAGGCAAAATTGACCATATATAAAACCTCGCTAATCTATTAATCCTTATTATATTAAGCCTGAAACTAGATATATATTTCACGTATTCCCCATTTTAATTCTTTTTTTAGGCAATTCAGTATTGTCAGATCATATATTTTCGTACGTCATATGAATTCATACTGTGCATGCTATTTCAATGGAAACTGTGACGTCACAATACATTCTTAATAGCACGTAAAACCATGAGACGAGGATATTCAAAGAGTCAGTCTTACGTTTAAAAATATATTGCAGCAATCTTACATGACCGTGACACCTTCCTTATCATTCGATGTCAATACATTCTGGCTTCTCTTTAAATATGTATGAATACAGATTATTACATACCTCGATACGTGGTATTAAATTAGTACTTCTTATCTTAATAGAATGAATAAGTCCGAGTTCGGCTTAACTTTTTGATCATTTTGGGTTTTATCAGCTTTTATTGTGAATGCCGACATTTTGTGCTTTGATGTAAAAAAAAAAGTCAAACTTACGTGGAAAAAGATAGTACTTCTGAATGTTTAATAGTGATACACCAGATTCTGTAACAAATGTTTACGCGGGGAAAATAAGAAAAAAACTAAATAAACATCAATCTCTCATCTCACTTATTTATATGGGCTCCATGATTTTGTGTTGATCGTTTATCAAACGTTAACGATCGGTATATTTCGACATCAAAATACGAAAGTTTATAAGCTACTAAAGTCTTGAGTCAACAATCTTATAATATATTTTTTGTTGATGATTATATCTCATGCATTTGTTATAATTGTGACAACTTGATAAGTACCTTGAACGCTTAGGTTCAAAAATTTTGTTAACATAACGTTTAGACAACTGCTTTCATCATAATGATTGAATCCGCGTTATAACGTGATTGTCAAGTGTAAGAATCGTGGGATCGATTCCTAGCCGATTCAAACCAAAGATATAAACATTGGTATTTGCTGATTCTACAATAAGCAAAAAGCATTCATGAGTCGGCGTAAAGACAGGTTGGCTCATTGTAACAGTAAAGTGATAATACATTGTGAAAGATAACGTTAAAGTCCTGGCCTAGGAATCGGTTTAGTACAAAGCAGTGTTTATATCACATAAACATTCTCATCCTAAAATGCATCCTATCTTACCCCCATATATTTAACACCGATCCATCATGATCCGTCATCTGTAATGATTTATCGACTACCAGATTGTTAGTGTACCAGCACAAAAATGACTGCAAAATTCAAAAAAGGGGAATGGATTAGAAACAAATAAAAAACACAATTTACTGTCTGAATGAATATATAGAGCTGATTACGGGCAAAAAGTAAAATAATAAGAATACCGAACTGTAAGGAACATTCAAAACGGAAAGTAACTTATCAAATGGCAAAACTAGAAGCTCAAACACATCAAAGGAATTTGAAACAACTGTCATATTCCTGACAAGGTAAAAACATTTTCTTATGTAGAAAGTGGTGGAATAAACCTTGTTTTATCGATAGCTAAACATCTCACTTGTATGACAGGCCTATATAATTTCATTATATTGACAACAATTTGTGAACAAAACAAACAGACACTTCAGGTAAAAATGTCAAAAATAGGGGAACAGCAGTCAACATTGTGTTATAATCTTAATCACTATTAGAACTGACAAATATGTCAAAATATAAAAATAAAATGGCACTAAGACAAAGCACATAGGTAAAAATGAAAGACAAGAATACAAACAATGACGATAGCACAATAACACAATGGTGTGATGTATAAGTATCGAACCACGCCAAGAGGATATTACCAAAAATGGACTTAACAGTTAAGTAAATAATTTACAACAAAAGAACACAATAACACGTAATTAAGATGATAAACATAAGAAAGTAAAGCGAGTTTAAAAGTTGACATGCGACTGTTCCTTTGCGAATTTCATAAAATGAGTCTTTACGTACATACACGTCAATATTATGATCCACTAATAGGCATTCCGTACCATTATCTGCTACTCAAGAATGGCAGCATTCTCCTATTCACTACCAGGTGATAAGATGACACAGATACTAATCGCTGCGAAATTTTTCTGGCATATACTCCTATAATAAAAAAAAGTATAGATTGCATTTAATGTTTGTTCTAATTGAACTTTAAATAAAAAGAGAAGCGTGTTCTTTTCATCATTTTCACCTACTATGTATTAATATGTTATTGCAGATACCATAGTGAAATGGATGCTGACCTGGATACCGAGAATAATGATCGTTTAAATAAAGTAAGTTTAAACTATTCCCTTCATAAACGAAATTATCGTTAACGATTTACCTCATATACAGTATATATGACAAATTTGCCTTGTGTACATTTAGATGAGTATTGGTAAACCAAGTGTGAAACTTTAAGAAGTGTCCTGTTTTGTTTAATACATTCTTCAATTTTATCAGCGTACTAACGGAATCGATCACAAAATCAACCAAATATTAAAACATGAGATCAGAAGTTTTGTCAAGTTATTTTAAAGGAGTATTACCACGAAGGGTTAAAAACGGCCCTGTCTCAGAAATTTACGAAATTACTGCAGAATGATCACTTACTAGTGTAGTTCATAAAATGATAACCATTAGACTAGTAACTGTGTTTGTATAAATTTCCAGAGCGTCAGAAAAGACCAAGATACAATGGTATTTTAGCCACTTGCACGTAACGTTAAAATTGTTTTCTAACGTTAACGTTCTAGTAATTTTTAAATCATTTCATCACAAGAATTGTTTAACATAATATTCCTTGAATCTCGTCTATATATATTAATGGTTTTTTTTTAGACTTTATTAATAGAAACTTACTAATATTTCACAGGTTTTAGTTGCACATAAGCGCTTCACTTAAATTTTGTATAAGTGGCCCGTATACTTGTTTTCTGCATTGATATTCACAAAATATAAATCACAGAGACCACGTAAACAAACATAATTCTATAGCATAGATTAAATTAAAAGTCATAAGTGATTTAAAAACATAAGCAATGAATGTCTTTATTGGTCAGAAGTAATTTAACAGTTAATTCGGGCTATCTTCAAGGGTTTAAGAAAACATTACGGATGTTTTTATAACATTTCATACTGTAAACAGTATATTGTGTATCACAAAACATTCATATCTAACATATGCAAGTGTTATTTTGATATATTTTCATGTCTGTGACTTAAAAAGACTCAATAACATAGTTTTGCATGGTTTTTTTTATATTGACCCATATGGAAAGAAAACCCGTGATTTACTTACAAACCGAAAAGGATATTTTCTATTAAAGAAGTAAGGATAAAAGCGCAGTAAAAAAAATAATGTGTATAGACAGTACTAAGCATTACATGTACTTCATAATCATAGAACACATTATAATTATTGTATAAAAGTCATCAGACACCAGAACCACTCCGGAGGAAAACATGCTTGCTGTGTTACATATTTGTTTTTCGTTCATTGTTTTGTACCTAAATTAGCCTGTTAGTTTTCTCGTTTGAATTGTTTTGCAATAACTTTTTCGTGGTTTTTCATAGCCAACTATGTGGCATTGGCTTTGCTCACTGTTTAAGGCCGTACAGTGACTTATAGTTGTTAACTTCAGCGTTATTTTGTCTTATGTGGAGAGTTGGATCATTGGCAATCATACCAAATCTTTTTTATATATATTTACTCTCAAATCAACATTTAGAATTAAACATTTGAATGAACGCTAGTCTGATTAAATACTGCTTGCTATTCATGATCATTCATGTCTTTATTTCCTCATAATTGAGATACAATGAATACATACAATTAACTAAATATCAGACAACAAAAAAATAAACGAAATAGGTAGAGAACAATTTTTCACATATACAGACAAATATATACACTTTAGTCTCTCAGCATTAAGGCCTTATATAATCTCGATTGATGACATATCATGTATTGCCTAACCTGACACAACGTCCATATAATGCTAAGCACTGAACCACATGGGCGTGACAAAGCTTCTCGAACTCCGAATGTTCGGCACTTAAATTTAACGGAATTCTTCCAAGCAAAATTTGATATATATCCTCATCATCATATTCACTTAGTTCAAAATAAAGTTGTAGCGAAAAATTCTCGATAATAATATCCCACCACAAATAGCGCAGCTCTATAGTGCAAATGCAGGCACAACATGCATGTACATAGACATCATTAAAGTCATGTTCGCATTCGACGCACTTATCTCCTGATGAATTTAGAATATCAGCTAACACTTTTGTAATAAAATATGAATTTCGTTTTTCTGCAAACGATTGTTCTTTTTTCCAGAAGTTTGTCATAGAAACTGTTTTATGAATATTTCTAAAACGTATAAAATTGTCATCTAACGCAATACGGTTTAACCAGTTGTCTGACTGTTGTTCGTTAACTGTTTTGTGAACAATCGATTTCCATTGACTTTTTGATGGGAAACTACCAGTATCGATATATTCAGTAAGTCCATATGTTCTTAGAATGTCAATAATATCAGGAATGTATCCATAGTGACGGCGGTGAGGATCTATGAGGAATGAAAATAGTCGAACCAAAAATATTCTTTTTGAAAAATAATTGTTATCTAACATACACAGTTTTTGAAAAAAGGAACAGTTTTCTTTTGTGAATAAAACTCATAATCGGATGAATTCCAATAATGCTCTCGCCTGTGAAAATGAAAAATAATTCATTCAAATGGTTCAATGAATCCTTTTTATATTTTCCAAAAACCTGTTTGCTAGTTTAAAGGCAGTGGCTATTTTGTCAAGTCTATATATGCTCTGAGATTTTTATCTTTCATTTTTCTTTTACAGTATAGTTTTAAAATCTGAGATTTTATTCTTATGCATCAACGTAGCAGTAGACTGATTTTAGAAGTAATTTCAATTAAATTTTTTTATGATTTCATCGCTACAAATGTATGCACAACATTTTTTTATTTTTATTTCCTTTTTACATTTTTTTTTTGTTTCACTTGGACTCGTCTACATGTTTTTAAACGATTATATGTATCTCAAATATTGTTACACTTATCTTATTCAACTATATGTCGAATAATAATTTGATTCTTGAATAACAATACATACATTCGAAGTATTTTTCAAAGTTAACATTCACTCTTTACAAAGAACCAGCAAAATAACAAATAAACTATATTGCTGGCGCCGGCTAAATAGTCCGTAACTATTGAATTAAGCTATTTTGATTATTTGAACTGAAAATATTTTTTAAATCAAATACGAAAAAATAGCATATTTTCTTTTTTGCCGGCGTTGGCAAAATAGCCACTACCTAGTTTTAAAAACTCCAAAATTTTATAGAATACTCATCTTCAGTTGTCTATTGTATGTGTATTATTAGTTCATTATTCAAAATTCAATAATGATTAATGAATAATGAAATAGTTCACTATTCACTATTTAATGTTTAAAAATGAGTTTATATTTCATTATTCAACTTGAAGCGGTGAATAGTGAAATAAAAATTAAAAAAATTGACTGTGACACTATAGCTATATCCCGTATTTCTAAATTCGTCTTTTTGAAAATATCTAACAAATATTCAAATTAATATCAGAAAAAAATAGATAAAAACACTCTTTTAATTTTGATTTTATATATTTATCTAGTTCCTACTTTCGGAGGATAAACTATTGGGTTTTCCTAACTACTTGTAACAGAAATTCCTTGGTTCAATATTATGGATGACCTCAATACCCGAACATATTTTTTTCAAAATTGAAATACTCTACGTTGTCTTTCTTTTTTTTTTATTTTTCACTGGACCTTTGCTCTTCTTCATCCTTTAAAAAACTATAGATTAAACAAGTCGTTTGTGCCGCAATGACCATTAGAGGTGTTACGGAGGACCTAAATGCCAAAATACGCGTGAAAATCAAGAAATAGCCAATTTTGAATATTGAAATGGATATTTTGAATAATGGAATGGACTGCTGCGACCCTTTAGCCCTAATTATAGATAAACCTTATACCTCATTCGAAAGCTTATTACGAGAGGAAAAAAACGTATATAGTCAATTTGTTCCGCAACGAATATTAGAGGAGAAACGAAGGATTTAAATATCGAAATACGCGTGAACATTGATAAATAGTTTATTTTGAATAATGGAAAGGACTGCTGCAACCCTTCAGTCCCTAATCAAGGCAAAATTCATACACCAAATTAAAGCTTATTGGTAGAGGAATAAACTGAGCATAAACGATATGTGCTGCAATAACCATTAGAGGTGTTACGGAGGACCTAAATGTCAAAATACGCGTGAAAATTAAGAAATAGCCAATTTTGAATAATGAAATGGATATTTTGAATAATGGAATGGACTGCTGCGACCCTTTAGCCCCTAATTATAGAAAAACCTTATTCCTCATTCGAAAGCTTATTACGAGAGGAACAAAATGTATATAGTCAATTTGTTCCGCAACGAATATTAGAGGAGAAACGAAGGATTTAAATATCGAAATACGCGTGAACATTGAGAACTAGTTTATTTTGAATAATGAAATGGACTGCTGCAACCCTTCAGTCCCTAATCAAGGCAAAATTCATGCATCAAATTAAAGCTTATTGGTAGAGGAATAAACTGACTATAAACGATGCGTGCCGCAATGACCATTAGAGGTGTAACAGAGGGCCTAAATGCCAAAATACGCGTGAAAATTAAGAAATAGCCAATTTTGAATAATGAAATGGATATTTTGAATAATGGAATGGACTGCTGCGACCCTTTAGCCCTTAATTATAGATAAACCTTATTCCTCATTCGAAAGCTTATTACGAGAGGAACAAAATGTATATAGTCAATCTGTTCCGCAACGAATATTAGAGGAGAAACGAAGGATTTTAATATCGAAATACGCATGAACATTGAGAAATAGTTTATTTTGAATAATGGAATGGACTGCTGCAACCCTTCAGTCCCTAATCAAGGCAAAATTTATACGCCAAACTAAAGCTTATTGGTAGAGGAATAAACTGAGTATAAACGATGTGCCGCAATGACCATTAGAGGTGTTACGGAGGACCTAAATGCCAAAAATACGCGTGAAAATTAAGAAACAACCAATTTTGAATAATGAAATGGATATTTTGAATAATGGAATGGACTGCTGCGACCCTTTAGCCCCTAATTATAGATAAACCTTATTCCTCATTCGAAAGCTTTTTACGAAAGGAACAAAATGTATATAGTCAATTTGTTCCACAGGAAAATTAGAGGAGAAACGAAGGATTTAAATATCGAAATACGCGTGAACATTGAGAAATAGTTTATTTTGAATAATGGAATGGACTGCTGCAACCCTTCAGTCCCTAATCAAGGCAAAATTCATGCACCAAATTAAAGCTTATTGGTAGAGGAATAAACTGAGTATAAATGATACGAGCCACAATGACCATTAGAGGTGTTACGGAAGACCTAAATGCCAAAATACGCGTGAAAATTTAAGAAATAGCCAATTTTGAATAATGAAATGGATATTTTGAATAACTGAATGGACTGCTGCGACCCTTTAGCCCCTAATTATAGAAAAAATGTATTCCTCATTCAAAAGCTTATTACGAGAGGAACAAAATGTATATAGTCAATTTGTTCCGCAACGAATATTAGAGGAGAAACGAAGGATTTAAATATCGAAATACGCGTGAACATTGAGAAATAGTTTATTTTGAATATTGGAATGGACTGCTGCAACCCTTCAGTCCCTAATCAAGGCAAAATTCTTACACCAAGTTAAAGCTTATTGGTAGAGGAATAAACTGAGTATAAACGATACGTGCCTCAATGACCATTAGAGTTGTTACGGAGGACCTAAATGCCAAAATACGCGTGAAAATTAAGAAATAGCCAATTTTGAATAACGAAATGGATATTTTGAATAATGAAATGGACTGCTGCGACCCTTTAACCCCTAATTATAGATAAACCTTATTCCTCATTCGAAAGCTTTTTACGAAAGGAACAAAATGTATATAGTCAATTTGTTCCGCAACGAAAATTAGAGGAGAAACGAAGGATTTAAATATCGAAATACGCGTGAACATTGAGAAATAGTTTATTTTGAATAATGGAATGGACTGCTGCAACCCTTCAGTCCCTAATCAAGGCAAAATTCATGCACCAAATTAAAGCTTATTGGTAGAGGAATAAACTGAGTATAAATGATACGAGCCGCAATGACCATTAGAGGTGTTACGGAAGACCTAAATGCCAAAATACGCGTGAAAATTAAGAAATAGCCAATTTTGAATAATGAAATGGATATTTTGAATAATGGAATGGACTGCTGCGACCCTTTAGCCCCTAATTATAGATAAACCTTATTCCTCATTCGAAAGCTTATTTCGAGAGGACCAAAATGTATATAGTCAATTTGTTCCGCAACGAATATTAGAGGAGAAACGAAGGATTTAAATATCGAAACACGCGTGAACATTGAGAAATAGTTTATTTTGAATAATGGAAAGGACTGCTAATCAAGGCAAAATTCATACACCAAATTAAAGCTTATTGGTAAAGGAATAAACTGAGCATAAACGATACATGCCGCAATGACCATGTTACGGAGGACCTAAATGCCAAAATACGCGTGAAAATTAAGAAACAGCCAATTTTGAATATTGAAATGGATATTTTGAATAATGGAATAGACTGCTGCGACCCTTTAGCCCCTAATTAAAGATAAACCTTATTCTTCATTCGAAAGCTTATTACGAGAGGAACAAAATGTATATAGTCAATATGTTCCGCAACGAATATTAGAGGAGAAACGAAGGATTTTAATATCGAAATACGCATGAACATTGAGAAATAGTTTATTTTGAATAATGAAATGGACTGCTGCAACCCTTCAGTCCCTAATCAACGCAAAATTTATACGCCAAACAAAAGCTTATTGGTAGAGGAATAAACTGAGTATAAACGATGTGCCGCAATGACTATTAGAGGTGTTACGGAGGACCTAAATGCCAAAAATACGCGTGAAAATTAAGAAATAGCCAATTTTGAATAATGAAATGGATTGCTGCGACCCTTTAGCCCCTAATTGTAGATAAACCTTCTTCCTCATTCAAAAGCTTATTACGAGAGGAACAAAATGTATATAGTCATTTTGTTCCGCAACGAATATTATAGGAGAAACGAAGGATTTAAATATCGAAATACGCGTGAACATTGAGAAATAGTTTATTTTGAATAATGGAATGGACTGCTGCAACCCTTCATTCCCTAATCAAGGCAAAATTCTTACACCAAATTAAAGCTTATTGGTAGAGGAATAAACTGAGTATAAACGATACGTGCCTCAATGACCATTAGAGGTGTTACGGAGGACCTAAATGCCAAAATACGCGTGAAAATTAAGAAATAGCCAATTTTGAATAATGAAATGGATATTTTGAATAATGGAATGGACTGCTGCGACCCTTTAGCCCCTAATTTTAGATAAACCTTATTCCTCATTCGAAAGATTTTTACGAAAGGAACAAAATCTATATAGTCAATTTGTTCTGCAACGAAAATTAGAGGAGAAACAAAGGATTTAGATATCGAAATACGAGTGAACATTGAGAAATAGTTTATTTTGAATAATGGAATGGACTGCTGCAACCCTTCAGTCCCTTATCAAGGCAAAATTCATGCACCAAATTAAAGCTTATTGGTAGAGGAATAAACTGAGTATAAATGATACGAGCCGCAATGACCATTTGAGGCGTTACGGAGGACCTAAATGCCAAAATACGAGTGAACATTGAGAAATAGTTTATTTTGAATAATGGAATGGACTGCTGCAACCCTTCAGTCCCTTATCAAGGCAAAATTCATGCACCAAATTAAAGCTTATTGGTAGAGGAATAAACTGAGTATAAATGATACGAGCCGCAATGACCATTTGAGGCGTTACGGAGGACCTAAATGCCAAAAATACGCGTGAAAATTAAGAAACAACCAATTTTGAATAATGAAATGGATATTTTGAATAATGGAATGGACTGCTGCGACCCTTTAGCCCCTAATTATAGATAAACCTTATTCCTCATTCGAAAGCTTTTTACGAAAGGAACAAAATGTATATAGTCAATTTGTTCCACAGGAAAATTAGAGGAGAAACGAAGGATTTAAATATCGAAATACGCGTGAACATTGAGAAATAGTTTATTTTGAATAATGGAATGGACTGCTGCAACCCTTCAGTCCCTAATCAAGGCAAAATTCATGCACCAAATTAAAGCTTATTGGTAGAGGAATAAACTGAGTATAAATGATACGAGCCGCAATGACCATTTGAGGCGTTACGGAGGACCTAAATGCCAAAATACGCTGAAAATTAAGAAATAGCCAATTTTGAATAATGAAATGGATATTTTGAATAATGGAATGGACTGCTGCGACCCTTTAGCCCTTAATTATAGATAAGATTTATTCCTCATTCGAAAGCTTATTACGAGAGGAACAAAATTTATATAGTCAATTTGTTCTGCAACGAATATTAGAGAAGAAACGAAGGATTTAAATATCAAAATACGTGTGAACATTGAGAAATAGTTTATTTTGAATAATTGAATGGACTGCTGCAACCCTTCAGTCCCTAATCAAGGCAATATGCATACACCAAATTAAAGCTTATTGGTAGAGGAATAAACTGAGTATAAACGATACGTGCCGCAATTACCATTAGAGGTGTTACGGAGGACCTAAATGCCAAACTTCGCGTGAAAATTAAGAAATAGCCAATTTTGAACATTAAAATGGATATTTTGAATAATGGAATGGACTGCTGCGACTCTTTAGCCCCTAATTATAGATAAACCTTATACCTCATTCGAAAGCTATTACAAGAGGAACAAAATGTATATAGTCAATTTGTTCCGCAACGAATATTAGAGGACAAACGAAGGATTTAAATATCGAAACACGCGTGAACATTGAGAAATAGTTTATTTTGAATAATGGAATGGACTGCTGCGACTCTTTAGCCCCTAATTATAGATAAACCTTATTCCTCATTCGAAAGCTATTACAAGAGGAACAAAATGTATATAGTCAATTTGTTCCGCAACGAATATTAGAGGAGAAACGAAGGATTTAAATATCGAAACACGCGTGAACATTGAGAAATAGTTTATTTTGAATAATGGAATGGACTGCTGCAACCCTTCAGTCCCTAATCAAGGCAAAACTATAACACCAAATTAAAGCTTATTGTTAGAGGAATAAACTGAGTGTAAGCGATACTTACTGCAAAGACCATTAGATGTGTTACTGAGGACCTAAATGCCAAAATACGCGTGAAAATTCAGAAATAGCCAATTTTGAATATTAAAATGGATATTTTGAATAATGGAATGGACTCTTGCGACCCTTTAGTCCCTAATTGTAGATAAACCTTCTTCCTCATTCGAAAGCTTATCACGAGAGGAAAAAAATGTATATAGTCAATTTGTTCCGCAACGAATATTAGAGGAGAAACGAAGGATTTAAATATCGAAATACGCGTGAACATTGAGAAATAGTTTATTTTGAATAATGGAATGGACTGCTGCAACCATTCAGTCCCTAATCAAGGCAAAATTCATACACCAAATTAAAGCTGATTGGTAGAGGAATAAACTGAATATAAACGATACGTACCGCAATGACCATTAGAGGTGTTACGGAGAACCTAAATACCAAAATACGCGTGAAAGTTCAGTAATAGCCAATTTTGAATAATGAAATGGATATTTTGAATAATGGAATGGACTACTGCGACCCTTTAGCCCCTAATAATAGGTAAACCTTATTCCTCATTCGAAAATTTTTTACGAGAGGAACAAAATGTATATAGTCAATTTGTTCCGCAACGAATATTAGAGGAGAAACGAAGGATTTAAATATCAAAATACGCGTAAACATTGAGAAATAATTTATTTTGAATAATGGAAAGGACTGCTGCAACCCATCAGTCCCTAATCAAGGCAAAATGCATACACCAAATTAAAGCTTATTGGTAGAGGAATAAACTGAGTATAAAAGATACGTGCCGCAATGACCATTAGAGGTGTTACGGAGGACCTAAATGCCAAAATACGCGTGAAAATTAAGAAATAGCCAATTTTGAATAATGAAATGGATATTTTGAATAATGAAATGGATTGCTGCGACCCTTTAGCCCCTAATTATAGATAAACCTTATTCCTCATTCGAAAGCTTATTACGAGAGGAACAAAATGTATATAGTGAATTTGTTCTGCAACGAATATTAGAGGAGAAACGAAGGATTTAAATATCGAAATACGCGTGAACATTGAGAAATTGTTTATTTTGAATAATGGAATGGACTGCTGCAACCCTTCAGTCCCTAATCAAGGCAAAATTCATACACCAAATTAAAGCTTATTGGCAGAGGAATAAACTGAGTATAAACGATACGTGCCGCAATGACCATTAGAGGTGTTACGGAGGACCTATATGCCAAAATACGGATGAAAATTAAGAAATAGCCAATTTTGAATAAAGAAATGGATATTTTAAATAATGGAATAGACTGCTGCGACCCTCTGGTCCCTAATTGTAGATAAACCTTATTCCTCATTCGAATGCTTATTACGAGAGGAACAAAATGTATATAGTCAATTTTTTCGGCAACGAATATTAGAGGAGAAACGAAGGATTTAAATATCAAAATACGCGTGAACATTGAGAAATAAATGATTTTGAATAATGGAAAGGACTGCTGCAACCATTCAGTCCCTAATCAAGGCAAAATTCATACACCAAATTAAAGCTTATTGGTAGAGGAATAAACTGAGTATAAACGATACGTGCCGCAATGACCATTAGAGGTCTTACGCAGGACCTATATGCCAAAATACGCATGAAAATTAAGAAATAGCCAATTTTGAATAATGAAATGGATATTTTAAATATTGGAATGGACTGCTGCGACCCTTTGGTACCTAATTGTAGATAAACCTTATTCCTCATTCGAAAGCTTATTACGAGAGGAACAAAATGTATATAGTCAATTTGTTCCGCAACGAATATTAAGGAGAAACGAAGGATTAAAATATCGAAATACGCGTGAACATTGAGAAATAGTTTATTTTGAATAATGGAATAGACTGCTGCAACCCTTCAGTCCCTAATCAAGGCAAAATTCATACACCAAATTAAAGCTTATTGGTAGAGGAATAAACTGAGTATAAACGATACGTGCCGCAATGACCATTAGAGGTGTTACGGAGAACCTAAATACCAAAATACGCGTGAAAGTTAAGAAATAGCCAATTTTGAATAATGTAATGGATATTTTGAATAATGGAATGAACTACTGCGATCCTTTAGCCCCTAATTATAGATAAACCTTATTCCTCATTCAAAAGCTTATTACGAGAGGAACAAAATGTATATAGTCAATTTGTTCCGCAACGAATATTAGAGGAGAAACGAAGGATTTAAATATAAAAATACGCGTGAACATTGAGAAATAATTTATTTTGAATAATGGAATGGACTGCTGCAACCCTTCAGTCCCTAATCAAGGCAAAATGCATACACCAAATTAAAGCTTATTGGTAGAGGAATAAATTGAGAATAAAAGATACGTGCCGCAATGACCATTAGAGGTGTTACGGAGGACCTAAATGCCAAAATACGCGTGAAAATTAAGAAATAGCCAATTTTGAATAATGAAATGGATATTTTGAATAATGAAATAGATTGCTGCGACCCTTTAGCCCCTAATTATAGATAAACCTTATTCCTCATTCGAAAGCTTATTACGAGAGGAACAAAATGTATATAGTCAATTTGTTCCGCAACGAATATTAGAGGATAAACGAAGGATTTAAATATCGAAATACGCGTGAACATTGAGAAATAGTTTATTTTGAATAATGGAATGGACTGCTGCAACCCTTCAGTCCCCAATCAAGGCAAAATTCATACACCAAATTAAAGCTAATTGGTAGAGGAATAAACTGAGTATAAACGATACGTGCCACAATGACCATTAGATGTGTTACGGAGGACCTAAATGCCAAAATACGCGTGAAATTAAGAAATAGCCAATTTTGAATATTGAAATGGATATTTTGAATAATGAAAGGGACTGCTGCGACCCTTAAGCCCCTAATTATAGATAAAACTTATTCCTAATTCGAATGCTTATTACGAGAGGAATAAAATGTATATAGTCAATTTGTTCCGCAACGAATATTAGAGGAGAAACGAAGGATTTAAATATCGAAATACGCGTGAACATTGAGAAATAGTTTATTTTGAATAATGGAATGGACTGCTGCAACCCTTCAGTCCCTAATCAAGGCAACATTCATACACCAAATTAAAGCTTATTGGTAGAGGAATAAACTGAGTATAACAAATACGTGCCACAATGACCATTAGAGGTGTTACGGAGGATTTTAATGCCAAAATACGCGTGAGAATTAAGAAATAGCCAATTTTGAATATTGAAATTGATATTTTGAATAATAGAATGGACTGCTGCGACCCTTTAGCCCCTAATTATAGATAAACCTTATTCCTCATTCGAAAGCTTATTACGAGAGGAACAAAATGTATATAGTCAATTTGTTCTGCAACGAATATTAGAGCAGAAACGAAGAATTTAAATATCGAAATACGCGTGAACATTGAGAAATAGTTTATTTTGAATAATGGAAAGGACTGCTGCAATCCTTCAGTTCCTAACCAAGGCAAAATTCATACCCCAAGTTAAAGCTTATTGGTAGAGGAATAAACTGAGTATAAACGATACGTGCCGCAATAACCATTAGAGGTGTTATGGAGGACCTAAATGTCAAATTACGCGTGAAAATTAAGAAATAGCCAATTTTGAATTATGAAATGGATATTTTGAATAACTGAATGGACTGCTGCGACCCTTTAGCCCCTAATTATAGATAAACCTTATTCCTCATTCGAAAGCTTATTACCAGAGGAACAAAATGTATATAGTCAATTTGTTCCGCAACGAATATTAGAGGAGAAACGAAGGATTTAAATATCGAAATACGCGTGAACATTGAGAAATAGTTTATTTTGTATAATGGAATGGACTGCTGCAACCCTTCAGTCCCCAATCAAGGCAAAATTCATACACCAAATTAAAGCTAATTGGTAGAGGAATAAACTGAGTATAAACGATAAGTGCCGCAATGACCATTAGAGGTGTAACGGAGGACCTAAATGCCAAAATACGCGCGAAAATTAAGAAATAGCCAATTTTGAATAATGAAATAAATATTTTGAATAATGGAATGGACTTTTGTGACCCATTAGCCCCTAATTACAGATATACCTTATACCTCATATGAAAGCTTATTAAGAGAGGAACAGTAGTATGATTATGAGAGTCATGACACACACCCATTTTGAGGTTGAGGTCGAGGGAAAATGTGTCTGTGTGGAAGAAAGAAACACACACACACACAATTCACAGATAGAAAAACCACAATGGACTTTAAGATTATAAATATGTCTGATCACAAACAGAATACGGCGCAAGAGAAATTCTGAAAAAAAAAACCTGGCCGCTGTTAAGGCCAAATCGAGAACAGCGCTGCAATGATGATGAAATTCTCAAATGGCGAGAATTAGGGCAGGACTCACCCTGGATTGTCAAAGACATTAAAGATGTTGACACGAGGTAAAGGTCTGCAAATTTATAACCTTATGCTGGAAGGGGAAACTTTTCTCAAATGGGGATGTGAGAGATTAAATAAGCAGCTGACTTACGCAAAGAGAGAGACCGATCGAGCTGTGCAAATTGTGAGCTAAGGGATAAAAAGTCCAGACGCAACGGGTATGTTTCACGACTTTCTTATTTTTTATAAGGATTGTAGGATCGGAAGTGTTAGGATATGTTTTGTAGGCCCGAAAACTGGGTCTAAAAACCAGTGAATTGGGGATGGTGGTTTTGGGGTGACCTAAATTAAAGAAAGTGCAGGAAAAGATTTGGGAAGATAGGAAAGCCATTGGGAATAAAATTGAGGTACATTCGCCGAAGAAAGCCGTTAAATTTCTATTTACTACCTGGAATATGACCCCCAATTTTTGGCATGGATGTGCAGACCTCCCTTGAGGTCTCTCGGATGTCACGGGTGGAACTTGGCTTGATTTTCACCGCGGCCACGGACTTGGATAAAAAGATCGTATAAAAGATTCCCCAGTGGACCTCTGACAATACTATGGAAATGGTGAATACTTTCTAGGTCTAGCGGGGGTGTACCCCTTCTCGAATGTACCTTTTTTCTTGGTGATTTGGAAAATCGCAGTGGTTTCATGGGAGGTATGCTGCCGTATAAAAGGTTCCTATACAACTTGTTTTATGCTCCTTATGACTTGCGGCAACAGAGGCCATCTTGATAGCGGTGTTTGTTGGTATTGTACTGGCGAACAAGATCGTCCAGGACATCGATATATAGGTGCGTGTGGAGTTTGCTGAAAAGTATTTGAACATTTTCTCTTTCATGGTGCGGCTCCAACGTTTGAAAATACTCGACTTCTCTTCGTTCCCAGTGGAGTAGAGATCGATAACATGCTTTTGAAGCAGCTGATTTACATGTTTGTTGTAAAACTCAGTGCCTTTGTCTGTCCATAGCTTTTTGGGCACACTGCTTGGAAGGCATCCCGCACCATCACCCCTTCTTGTTCTTGAGTGGTATCAGCTAGCCATATTTGGAGAAGACATCGATAATGCTCAGGATAAATTCATTTCCCTTGTTGTCCCTAGAGAATTCACTCATATCAACGAGGTCGGCCGCCCAGGTCTCATCCACACCACCCACCGCTACACAGCGTTTATGAAACTAGAGTCGAACTGGTTAGTGCAACTCCTCAGCTAGATCAGCGGTCCAACGAACATTTTTTTAACACCCAGACCAAATCGAACTTTGGTACCGATGAAGGGTCCGACGATGCTGCAGTCGAAGCGTTTGCGCGTGGTAGAGTTGGGAATGGTGTTAAGCGAGGCTAGCAAAGCTTGGTCACATATGGAGTTGCGTGCGGTTGCATCCTTGTGCTGGGCATAACAAAGATCGTGGTGATATGCTGCCTGGTCAACTGGATTAATGGGGTTTGGCCAAGCCTTCGAATGCCATCGGGAAGTAGTCGATTGCTAAGTTTAGTCCCTGGACGGTGAAGTTGTGTCCGGGTGGATGCATTTCCATGGGTAATCGTTTGATAAGTTTGTTCATAAACCCTGTACCGGTTGTAGCAACAAACTGAGACTTCTTGGCATCGCACACCTTGCAGTTGCAAACCTTTCTCCGTCGCCTGTTGCTGGTCATTACCTCGCTGGTGTTAACTGTGTCTGTCTTCCTACGACTTTCACGCAGAAAATCATCGCTATTTTATTTTAATAAATGAACGTTGAAGACATTTTCTACAGTGTCAACGCCCCCACGAAGAGTAATCACTACTTCCTACCTCAGCAATCGATAAGACGGTTGGTCATTGGGAAGTCGGACAGTGGATGGCTCCTACTACAATCGATTGTACGTCTTCCGATAATCGCTTCACCAACCTATCTACCAGCTGTTGGAGCAAGCGCTGAATAAAAGCTTCCCTAAAGAAGATATCCGATACATCCTACAGTGCAAGGGGCAAGTCACCCTACTCGTTGGTCGATGAGGTCAACACCACCACGACACCCGAGTGGTATTGACACTTTTTTCTTCGAGCAAGGGAGCGATGTACCAGACCCCGAGAACTTGATCCCTGCTGCAAGAACTTGATGGTGAACCTCATGGTGTTCGACGACCGGATGCTGAGAAAACAGAACACGTGTGAACACAACGTCGATTGTTTTTACCTGTGCCAGAACTATTTCACACTGCACCACCAGTCGATCCGGGAGAATGCCAACTTCCCCTGCCTCTTCCATCAGAACGCTAAGAATATCGACCACATCCGACGCGATCACTGCAACGATCTCACCAAGGAATATTTTGAAGCTCTGTGTAAGCATTGCTGGTCCAAGACCTAAGGATTTGTATCCATCGATTTTACTAGCACCAAGGCAAATGGAAAATATCGATGCAAATTAAAGGAGTTCTATGAGGTATAAGATAAAGAATGGATCAGCCCGAAGATTTCGTTATGGAACTGAAGTATGAAGAATATGTGGACACAGAAGAAATCCAGCCCTGCACTTTCGAATGGCCCTGCAAATGCAATTTTGAGTGGGTTCCAGTCGATATGAGGAGCATATGTTGAAAATGCGGTTGTGTGATCCTTCGTCCGATCTAAAGCGGTGGAGGTGATTTCAACGCATGGAAATTCACCATTATGATAAGGTGGAACGATTTTCTCAGCCCAAATGCCCTGCCAAGACAATTCGAGGTCAACAGTGCACATACCCATGACACTTGAATCTTTCGAAGAAAAGGGATCCGAATCAGAAGCTCACCAGTTACTTTTGACGGCGATATTTTTTCATGGATAGTGTGAAGTACAAAGGAACCCTTGGTCTCTGGGAGTCATGGTGAAAAAGAAACCAGAATCGTTCGAGCTCGACGACCTTTGCGACTATGCAGAGATCCTGAAAAGTTCCGGTGCTATCTATTAAGGCAATTCCATCTTTTCAAGAATCCGGGCACGAAGGCGAATAAGAATTACAAGTGGAAGGGAATCGTGTCCCACATCTACCAGAAGTATAAGTTTGGCAGTGAGCTACAAACCGTGTTTTTTTCCAACTTCAAGCAGCTTCTCGATCGTTTGGAACTGTGTGCTGCAGCATACCGATCAGGAAATAATGGTGTGCGCAACGAAATTGTGTAGATTATCCATTCTATGAAAAAGGGTAGACATATCAGCATCGAAGAATATAATGGCGCTTCATCATAGCATCCTATAAGTAAATGTTGCAAATCAAGAAAGGTTACGCCTGAAAGTACGCATACGGTGGTAGAGGACTGTTCGACACAATCGCAAGTTTGGTTGGACGCATTTTACTTCCCCTGTCACCAAAACCATAGGAAGTAAGGCCGTGAGTGCAAACACCAATGCAGCCTTGAAAGGTGTTGAAAAAGGGCCCCCCAAAGCCGTCGATCATGTGGTTGATAACGTGACCCGTCCCCGAGAACTCAGAATGTCTTCTCGACAGTCCAATGTTCAACGCAGCAAACCGCAGCAAACCTAGTTGAACAACCTGATCTCCGGTTTTGGCATTGTTACCATCCACGACTTCGTGCAGTGCTATAAATGAATACATAATGTCCAACATCCTTATAATCACCGAAGGGTTGACCTTCGACGAAAGTCTCCAAGAATATCAGATTCACGAATACGAACCTCAAGCTGGTGCCAACCTGAATAATCCAGGTGAGATCCGAATCAACATCGAAACCCAAGACTTGTTCCTCTCCCGCTGAAAGTTATATCTTGGTAGAGGGGCGACTGTAAAAGAACCACGGTAGTGGTATGTGTATGCAGATCTAGTGTCTCTCATTCACTATTGAATCATGTATCTCTTCAAGACCATCAGCTACAAATAATGCAAGCTCTCAGGCCAGCTGATCGAACATATCAACGACCCAGTCGTTGTCATCACCATGCTGGGAATGTTGATTTATCCCAACAATTTCTCCAAATCCAAAGGTCTCAACTAGCTGTAATACAAAGATTCATCTACCGAAGCCGATGCCGAAAACACAGGGTTTGAAACACGTCATGGGTATATTATCACCAAGCCCACCAACAAAGGATCGTTTTCATTCACCATACCCCTGAGACACATTTTTGGCTTTGCAGACGATTACAACAAGATTGTGTATGGATTCAAGCACGAATTGTCACTCATGCGCGCCTCGGACGACAATGACATCCTCCTGCTGCCGTCAACGACGTGGCGAAAATCAACCTGAAGACGTGGCGAAAATCAACATGAGTAAGAACTCTTGGTTTGTTTCTAACGTCCTCCCTTCCTTCCGATGAAAAAAAACTGCGGTTGTAAAAGACCATCTAGAGCAAGAGTAAGATTGATTGTGGTTACCCAAACCTTACAGTTCCACTGGCGTTTGTCTGCCAAGAGCGGTCGGGATAAACCGAGATACATCATCGTAGTCTTTCAGTACGGTAAAAGTACGATCGGACTCAAAATGCAGCCGTGTTCGACCACTTCCTGTTGCGAACAACTATCTATGTCACTCTCAACGCAGGATGCCACCCGGTGGTAGACTTTAATGTAAGTTTCACACAAACCAAGATCGCCAGAGTGTACGAGAATGTCGCAGAGTTCTGAAAAAAGTACTTCAACATGGACCGTTTTATCAGCAACTGCAACATTAACCCTTCCGATTTCGTTGATCTGTACCCATTGTTTGTCATGCCTGTGAGTCACCAGTCCCAGCGGTTTAAAGAGTCGACCGTTGACATTCAGATCCTGATCGTGTTCGAGTGCAAAGTACCTGCAAACACCGAGGCACTTGCACTTGTAATTTCCGACAGAATCCTGCAATATGAATCCGATGGTCAGAATATGAACGTCGTGTACAAAAAGTAAAAAAATGGATAAAATTCACAGCCGCCCTTTCGAAGTCTATGCGATCGTGGTGAAGGTAATCAAACAACTGAGAAGTATGACGGTATTGAAGAGTGGAAGCAAAAATATATGACAATGATGTACCATAAATAATGGATAACACATGGTTGCAGCAAATTGCTAATAGCACCAACCCCAAGCATGGGTTTTCCTTCATCGTTTCTGGAAACGATAGTCAAATCCTTACCCGGTTCAACCCCTCTGCAACTCAAGGAATTCAAGACCTATGAGATGGCATTGGTGAACCTGGAAACCAACAACTCCATTCCTAACATTCATATGCATACAGGTAACAATTCCTTCCGCTACTCTCCCGACTATAGTGCCAACTGGTTTTCCATCACACGGAGCACAGGTTCCTATGACATAGAAGATATCAACAATGAAATCCAGCTGCAGCAACCGGGCGACCCTAAGAGCAACGCTGACTCTCACAAGATTCTATCAAAGAGACTTCAACGTTGTCAACTATAGCATCAACACCGTCTTGGAATTCAAGTGGCAGATTTTCAAGTTCGGTATTATCACAAACGGCTATTCAGAAGGGGAGCACATTGTAAATATCATCAGAAACAACAGCATTCTGGTGAATAGTGATATCAACCATGGAAGTTATGTAAACGGTACACAGCAGTCTTCCATCTACAGCTTTTTTTCCCGCAGACGGTCCTCGTATGAAAATCATTAAAACCCCCAAGAACCTAGTATACTTGCCAGTGATCTTGCGAACCAGCAATCGCATGCAAACATATCTCAACGATCATCTTAGAGGTGAACATCTCACCATCCGTTTTCATCTTCGAGAGGTATGAATTAATGTCTTATCACGAAAATGGTTTGAACTTGACAAAAGGTCAACATAATAAACTACAACGGGCTGCCAAGAAAGGTTGTCCAGTCTCCATTCGTTTGTTCCATGCAAACCTGGCTCACCTCTCGGCAGGTTCAAAAGATTATCAAGCTTCTCCAAAAAAGTTACTAGTGGTATGAATCGGGAGCTGAGTACCACCCAAATGAAGGCAAAACGTAAGTGGATTCCTACCCATGTTGGCAGGGCTGGCAATGAGGACACTCCCCATGATAGCAAAAAACTATTCTACCAGCCTTGGGTGTTGAAGCCTTGAGCGGTTTGGGTGGTGTAGCCGTCAATAAGGCCTTAAGGTCTGGATTGTACCTGAAACGTGGTGGATGCGTTTACACAGTGAATCCCAGTGGCAACGGTCTCTACCTTAAATCCTCAAACGCCCCGATTACCTATGGGTATGGACTCTACTTGAAGCGTGGTCAGCAATTCCACGACGGAGACGTCTGATCTTATATTTAGATGCTAACAGCCCCTTCAAAAACATTCCCCTCATC
Source organism: Mytilus edulis (assembly GCF_963676685.1). Classification (NCBI taxonomy): domain Eukaryota; kingdom Metazoa; phylum Mollusca; class Bivalvia; order Mytilida; family Mytilidae; genus Mytilus; species Mytilus edulis. The sequence goes on from NC_092351.1 coordinate 73,016,148, forward strand.
GGTATGCTCCTACAAAACAAATGAACGATTAGATTCTGGGTACCGGCAGACTAAAGTCGAATGTGTGTAGAATCAACTCGATGCAGAAATTTGAAGGTATCAAATTACCTTGAACTCCTATAAACGTCTGAACAAAGCTGTATCTGTAGCACTGGGTGCTTGTTCTGTGGGTAGTTTGGTGTTAACCAGCAGTACCCTGGGTTCAGCTTTGACCGGTACAGGTGTTATAGCCACCCGTCCTCTGGGGTTTCTAGCTTGCTTGAATGCTACCACCGTAATGGATCTCACACTAATTTCTAGGCATGCAACCAAAAAGAAAAAAAACACCACGATACCTTGCGATTGGTCCAATCCAAAAAGTCCTTGGTTGAGCAATGTGTCAGCTCTGCTTTAGCTGATGATGAACAGATCGATGATGCCTAGTTTGGAAAAGTCGTCACCTGCCTCAAAAACTACTACGACCATATAGATCAGCTGCAGCAACCCATGTCCAGTTCAAGCGAAGTTTGTTCCTTTTATGATTTTCCCACCATCTCCAATTCAATGGTTTTAGACCCGATTTTCAGGCCTAAACAACATATCCTAACACTTCAAATCATACCAAGAATATAAAAGTCGTGGTAATCATACCCGGTGTGCCTGGGTTTTTTTTCATTCCATAGCTCACGATTTGCACAGCTCCGTCGGTCTCTCTCTTTACCCAGACGGTGGTCAGGTGATTGTTTAGTCTTTCTCATCCCCAAGTGCGGATATGTTTTCTCTTTCAAGCACAAGGTAATAATTTTTGCGAACCCACACTTCGTGTCAAAATCTTTAATGTCTTTGACAATCCAGGTTGAGTCCTGACCTACTTCTCACCATTTGAGAGTTTCCTCCTCAGTATTTTCCAGAATTTCTACCTCTTGCGCCATATTCTCTCTCTGATCAGACATATTTGTAACTTTACAAGCCATTGCGTTTATTCCATCTGTAGATATTTTTTTGGTGTGTTTTCTTTCTTCCACAAAGACACATTTTCCCACGACCCCAACCTCTCACTTTTTCCCTTCAACCCAAACCACCCACGTTTTGCCCTCTTAACCTCGTAAACGAGCGTGCAACATTTTCGGATTTTTAGGTCCGGTCCCAGCAGAAATTCCCCTCAAAAACGCGTATTTCGATATTTAAGTCCTTATAATGAATTGACTATATACCATGTGTTCCTCTCTTTATAAGGTTCCGAATGAGGTAAAAGGTAGATCTATTATTAAGGGCTAAAGGGTCCTAGAAGTCCATTCAATTATTCAAAATATCTATGTCATTATTCAAAATTGGCTATTTCTTAATTTCAACGCGTATTTTGGCATATAGGTCCTCCGTAACCCCTCTAATGGTCATTGCAGCACATATCGTTTAAAATCAGTTTATTCCTTTATCAATAAGCTTTAATTTGGTGTATAAATTTCGCTTTGATTAGGGACTGAAGGGTTGCAGCAGTCCATTCCATTATTCAAAATAAGCTATTTCTCAATGTTCACGCGTATTTCGATATTTAAATCCTTCGTTTCTCCTCTAATATTCGTTGCAGAACAAATTGACTATATACACTTTGTTCCCCTTTAATAAGCTTTGGAATGAGTTATAAGGTTCATCTATAATTAGGGGCCAAAGGGTCGCAGCAGTCTATTCCATTATTCAAAATATCCATTTCATTATTCAAAATTGATTATTTCTTGATTTTCACGCATATTTTGGCATTTAGGTCCTCCGTAACACCTCTAATGGTCATTGCAGCACATATCGTTTATACTCAGATAATTTCTCTATAAATAAGCTTTGATTTGGTGTATGAATATTGATTTAATTAGGGACTAAAGGGTTGCAGCAGTCCATTCCATTATTAAAAAATAAGCTATTTCTCGATGTTCAAGCGTATTTCGATATTTAGGTCCTTCATTTCTCCTCTAATATGCGTTGCGGAACATATTAACTATATACATTTTTTTCCTCTCTTGATAAGCTTTAGATTGAGGTATAATATATATCTGTAATTAGGGGCTGAAGGGTCATAACAGTCCATTCCATTATTCAAAATATCCATTTCATTATTCAAAATCGGCTATTTTTTTAATTTGCACGCGTAATTCGATATTTAAGTCCTACGTTTCTCCTGTAATATGCGTTGCGGAACATATTGACTATATACCTTTTGTTTCTGTGTTTATAAGCTTTCGATTCAGGTATAATATGTATCTTTAATTAGGGGCTGAAGGGTCATAGCAGTCCATTCCATTATTCAAAATATTCATTTCATTATTCAAAATTGACTATTTCTCAACGTTTACGCGTATTTCGATAGTTAAGTCCTTTGTTCCTCCTGTAAAATCCTTTGTGGAACAAATTGACTATATAACTTGTTTTCCTCTTTTTGTAAGCTTTCGATTGAGGTATAAAATATATATCTGTAATTTGGGGTTGAAGGGTCATAGCAGTCCATTCCATTATTCAAAATATCCATTTCATTGTTCAAAATTGACTATTTCTCAATGTTCACGCATATTTCGATATTTAAGTCCTTCGTTACTCCTGTAATATCCGTTGCAGAACATATTGACTATAAACCTTTTGTTCGCCCTTTAATAAGCTTTCGATTGAGGTATAATATATAGCTGTAATTAGGGGCTGAAGGGTCCTACAAGTCCATTCCATTATTCAAAATATCCATTTAATTATTCAAAATTGGCTATTTCTTAATTTTCACGCGTATTATGGCATTTATGTTATCCGTTACTTCTGTAATGGTCATTGCGGCACATATCGATTATACTCAGTTTATTCCTCCATCCATAATCTTTAATTTGGTGTATTTTTTTTTCCTTAATTAGGAGCTGACGGGTTGCAGCAGTCCATTACATTATTCAAAATAAGTTATTTCTCAATGTTCACGCGTATTTCGATATTGAAGTCCTTCGTTACTCCTGTAATATCCGTTGCGGATCAATTTGACTATATACCTTTGTGTTTCTCTCTTAAGAAGATTTTGATCGAGGTATATATATCTGTAATTAGGGGCTGAAGGGTGATAGCAGTCCATTCCATTATTCAAAATATCCATTTCATTATTCAAAATTGACTATTTCTCAATGTTCAGGCGTCTTTCGATATTTGAGTCCTACGTTACTCCTGTAATATCTGTTGCGGAACATATTATTCAAAGTTAGCTATTTCCTCATTTTTACGCGTATTGTGGAATTTAGGTCCTCTGTTAACACTCAGAGGTATGGTCAATCGGAATCAGGATATAGCTATAGTGTCACAGTCAATTTTTTTCATATTTATTTCACTATTCACCGCTTCAAGCTGAATAATGAAACATGAACTATTTCATTATTCATTATTCGTTTTTTAATATTGAATAGTGAATAGTGAATTATTTCTTTATTCATTATTGAATAATGAATAATGAACTATGAATTATGGACGTACTTCAGTGCGTTTCTATTGTGGACGATTTAATTTAGCAATTTAGCTATATTCAATTAAATCTCTCCGACTTTTGAATGTTTCTATCAATCACGTTTTAAAATAACAAATACTTTTATTATTTTATAATTCGTGATATCGTTAAAGGGCATAAGCTACGAGATAAAGAAAAAAATAAACAGTTTTTATTCAGTCACTCATGAAAGTGAAATTGTGAAATAGTTATTCTCGTTTAGCAGCAAGTTTGCATCAGTTTTGTCAACATAAGCAAAGAAACGTCGCCAGTGAATTATGCACTTGCAAGTGGGTAATTTGACTTCATTAAATCGGTATTCACATCTACGTCAATTGAATACTTTAGCTAGCGATGGGTTAATTACGCATGAACTGGACGTGTTCAGAAGTAAAAAGAAAAAGAATATTAAGATTGGAAGTGAAACAATGGGAAACCATTTGGTTGACTGATTTGATCTACAAAACTCGTTCTTATACAGTTAAAAACGATTAGTAACATATCGTTTGAATCTATATTATGAAACCAAACAGACCTATAGAAAAATGCAATTACACGAGTTTATGTTTATGTTGATAACGAGTTGACTGTCGGCAGTCTTTGGAAGGTCGCCTCAATGGGTAATTGGATTACGTCTAGACTAAAATATACACAAAATGCCGAGTCATACTATCCACTCTATGCATTGTAAACCGTTTATTTTCTTTTTATTAAAAAATTTGGATGGACGGTTTAGTATGTTATGATTCGAATATAAGAATTTGAGTCACATCGATGAGTATAATCGACAGCTAATGTGCCTCTTTCAGTTTGAGACTGAAATACTGTTTTAAGGTTTTAACATTGTCAATTTATTCGTAATCAGCTTGTATGCCCCACCTAAGATAGTACAGGGGCATTATGTTTTCTGGTCTGTGGGTGCGTTTGTCTGTTCGTCCGTCCGTCCGCTCGTTCGTTTGTCCCGATTCAAAATAAAGTTTTTGGTCAAGGTACTTTTTGATTAAGTTGAAGTCCAACCAACTTGAAACTTATTACACATGTTTCCTATGATATGATCTTTCTAATTTTAGTGACAAATTAGACTTTTGACCCCAATTTGACGGTCCAATGAACATACAAAATAGTAGTACGAGTGGGGCATCCGTATACTTGGGACATATTCTTGTTATCTTGTAAACTTAAGTCGTTTTACTCGTGGTTAACGTGTTCCAGTATTCCAATTACAACTATAAACCAGATGCTCCGCAGGGCACAGCTTTATACGACCACAGAGGTTGAACCCTGAACGGTTGGGGCAAGTATGTACACAACATTCAAGCTGGATTCAGCTCTAGATTTGGATTGTGATTAAATAGTTGACACAGCATATGTTTTTGACACAGAACGAATGTGGTCTAATGAACTTAATTTTTTTTTCTTTTAAGCAATTCACTATGCTTTTGAATATTAATCCTCTCAAAAAAATGTTTGAAGAAATTTTTAGAATTTTTTTTTATTTATGAAATCTAAATGAGAAAAATTGCCCCACCCCCAATTTTTTTTCACATCCGACTTTGCCTTATTCCAATACTGATCTCAATTTTCTAATGAAGTTTGCAACAATAACTATCATTTAATATACATCATAAAATATTAAAATGTAAAAAAAGTGCTTGTAATCACTGAATGGTAAAGATTGTTTTAATTTATTAGTTGGTACTAAAAGTGAATATACATTGTATATTGTATAAAACAATGATTTAAGTTGATTCAACTTCTGGTCTGGACAAAGAAAGATAACTCCAATTTTCAAAGAATATTTCATAAAAACTGTGCAATTGAAAATTTCTTCATATTGCGTAATATTGTGCAATTACATATTTCTTGCTATTGCGCAATTCTGTGCAATCGAAAATTTCTTGCTATTGCACAATACTATGCAATTGAAGATTTCTTGCTATTGCGCAATACTGTGCAATTGATTATTTCTTGCTATTGCACAATACTTAATATAATAATTTTGGACCCTGATTTGGACCAACTTGAAAGCTGGGCCCATAATCAAAAATCTAAATATATGTTTAGATTCAGCATATCAAAGAACCCAAAGAATTCAATTTTTGTTAAAATCAAGCTAAGTTTATATTTGGACCCTTTGGACCTTAATGTAGACCAATTTGAAAAAAGGACAAAAAATTAAGAATCTGAATACACGGTCAGATTTGGCATACCAAAGAAGCCCAAGAATTCATTTTTTTATGAAATCAAACAAAGTTTAATTTTGGACCCTTTTGACCCCTAATTCGTTGGGATCAAAACTCCCTTAATCAATCCAAACCTTCCTTTTGTGGTCATAAACCTTGGGTTAAAACTTCATAGATTTCTATTAACTTATACTAAAGTTATTGTGCAAAAACCAAGAAAAATGCTTATATGGGACCTATTTTTGGCCCCTAATTCATAAACTGTTGGGACTGAAACTCCCGAAATCAATCCCAACCTTTCTTTTGTGGTCATAGACCTTATGTTAAAATTTCATAGATTTCTGTTCACTTAAACTAAAGTTATTGTGCGAAAACCAAGAAAATGCTTATTTGGGACCTTTTTGGCCCCTAATTCCTAAACTGTTGGGACCAAACACAAAAAATCAATCCCAACCTTCCTTTAATGGTCATAAACCTTGTGTTTAAATTTCATAGATTTCTATTTACTTTTACTAAAGTTAGAGTGCGAAAACCACATGTCTTCGGACGACGACGACGACGACTACGGACGACGACGACGCCAACGTGATACCAATATACGACCAAAAATATTTCAATTTTTGCGGTCGTATAAAAACTAAAAAAAATATATATACTTTGCTATTATTCTTATTATCAGTTGGTCAAATTCCACAATCTTTTTGAAAATGAGAAGATGTGATATTATTGCAAAGAAGATAACTTTCAAACAGATACCAAATGACGTGCATGAATTCGTTTTAAAACTAATTATATATAACTATAATTAACATACTGTGAACTATTTTTATGATAAATACAAATGTGACAATAACCTAACAATGATAAAATTAATATTCTATTCTTAAACTTCGCTCGGCTCATTGTCACTTTCGTCTACGGCATGCTTCTTTTTTATATGCATTTTCAAATGCATTTTCAAGAGAAGCTCTTCAATGCTTGATTCATGTGTGATGTCTTGTATTCCCTAGATTCCCTAGTATACAGCCAATGTGCGCAACTTTAAAACATGTTTTCATCCGGAATATGCATTTAACTTGCGCTTGACGTTAAACAGTCATCGGTCATCATGAGACAAATAACACATTTTAATAAAAGGGTGTTTTTCTATAAATCAATATTCAGTGGCGGAGCCAGAAATTTGCATAAGTGGGGGCCCACTGACTGTCTAAGAGGAGGCCCACTCCGATCATGCTTCAGTGATTTCCTATATACGTGCAAATCAGAAATTATTGCAATGTTTTTATTATTGCGGAAAACGCGACAGGGTTATAATTGCAATAATTTACACTCGCATTTTGATTTATTCATATGAAGTAAACAGGATTTTTCTCAATATCGCAAAAAATAAAATCGCATTTTAGTCTTAAATCACTTAATATCAATAATTTTTGAATTCACAGTAAACAACCATTTTTACCAAGAGAGGTGGGGCGGTAGCCCCCTCTATATCCGCCTCTGATATACCTTTATTTTCTTCTAACCCAAAAAGTGAATTACGTATTCAATTATGTTTAAATTCATTATAGTGTCAAATACTTTATGCATATTTATGACGGGGAGCAATTAAGAGAATTTATTTCACCTCAGGAAACAAGAAATATCATGTGTTGTCATTGATAATAAGAGAAAAGGAGGGTCGTAATAAAGAATCATAAGACCAATAAAATCATACATCACCATGAAAATATGGAAGCGACAAAAGGAAAAACAAAAATATCACAATATAAGTAAAAACAGGTAACCAAAGATTCAACACGAAGATCAGGCCTCACCAAAAACCGGAAATATAGAAATATCTCATATATAAGTTATTCATAGTAAGCAGACATTTGTGTTGGTCTCTTGTACCAGTCTTACCGAAATTTAAAAGAGACCACCAAAAAGGGACCAAATAAACAATTTCTCTTAGTAAGCATTCTAACCAATTATACGTGCTATCCCGCGATGCGTGAATATCAGATATTATTTGAAGTTACCCATGCTATATCATAGTTTTGTTTCATATTTATTTCAGTTTTCAATGCAAACAAATATTTGTTCTTGTTGAATGTCACGGATAGCATATACCATGCCCTTCTCTCAATGCTTCGTTGTTTCTATTTTTATGAAAAAAATATTGAAAAGCTTATTCAACCACTGTGCTATATGATATAACAATTCTCACGTGATTTTTAACGTCTTTTGTCCTACGATTTTCAATGTATAGTATTGTTCATAGGCTGTAATTTGTTTTCACCATCCGAAGTAATTATTTAAAAAAAATATTAACTTGGCATGCCATACTCGATAGAAAATGCGGACGTGAAAGAAAGCACTTCATCAAAGCGTCAACATGAGATTACTTTCCATGGAGGTTATATTTTGACGATTTCGTCTTTATAAAACAAAACTAATATATGTATCTATAAAAAGGATATTTGCATTATATTTTAATGTTTGCTCATGTTATAATAACATTCAAAATGGAAATGGGGACTTTGTTAATAAGATAACAACCCGACCATACTTTGTGTTTCAAACCCTCGCCGTGTCGGCGGTTTACGAAGAAAAAACAAAGACTTGCTTTCCCTATTTCTTCTTTTTAGTTTGTAATAAATATAATCATAGAATTTATTTCTGTGTATTACGTTTATACTCGCATATTGTACAAGTTCTTGGTGATTCATCAGAGAATGTATCGTACCTCGGAAATAGTGGTATTGAATCAGGATTTGCTTGTTAGCAGAATGTAGATTTCCGATGTGGCCACAGGCCTCGACCACAATAAATATTGTTGCAAACTGAGTCAAAATGTCAAACAATTAAAATAAGAGTGAAATTACTTTGGTCGAGGCCTGTGGCTAATGCGAATTTCAACATTTTGAGCGTTTCGGTTCGATTCCGGGTATTACGTCACATTAATGACTTCACAAAAAAATGATTTTATACTATAATAAAAAATAACAATATACATAGATGGGCGTTTTTCAATAAAAGCGTTCCTTTCAGACCTAAAAAAAAATGGAAAATCAACTAGTCTAAAATTTATTTTCAAGAGTTATTTTGAATACCTCTATTATAGACTTGTTTGTAAACAAAAAGTGCAATCTTAAATACTCTTTAAAATTATATTATTTTCATAATTTGTGTACTGTTTCGTAGGGGACTTTTGTCCCCTACGAAACTGCTTCTAAACACACACATATTTTTGCAATTTTAAATGTTTCCTATAGACATTCCAGTTTGTTTACTCTATATACTCGAAAATCTCATTTTTTTCTGAATTGGAGAACCATTTTTTATCGATAAAGATTAGACAGTACTTCACATATGAAGGTACAACTCATGTTACGTAGTGACATTTTGATGCGTTTCGTAGTTGACAAAACCGTTTCGTAGTGGACAAAAAGTTTCGTAGTTGACATCAACCCTATTCTATGTTAATAAAAACATAATAAAAATTACATGAAACTAACCTTTGTTATTTGCTTTGCACGAATATAATTGAAAAAAGAGTAAAAAAAGACTGCATGGTAGTGGTAGTGTCCACTACGAAACGTTTTTCTTTGTTTCTTTGCTTAAAAATGTTTTATCTAATTCAATGTACTGACTGCACAAAAAATTACTTGCAAAGATCAAACACATTTTTTTAAAGTAGCTGGGACAAGAAAGTACGTTTTTATTGAAAAACGCCCAGATATGTTCTAGCCATAAAGGATCCACCTTATTTAACTTTTATTTTTTGTCACCTCACAGGGCCAATATTGGCACTTCGTGGCCATACTCCTTTTTAAAAGACAAAAACTTTTTTTTTATATAAATAAAGGATCTGATTGAAGCTGCTAAGATTGGTGACATAGGAGCAGTAAAAAAATGCCTTCAGAAAGGAGCACTGATAAATTATGAAGACCAATCCGATGTAAGTATAATGTTAGATTTCCCCCATTGGTTACTACTACATAAAGCTTCATACGACCTTTAAGTAATAATGTATTCATCCTAGGAAGCAGTTAATAAACCTGACGTAAATGATGGCAGGCTATGTTTAAACTCTTCATTCACAATAACAATTAAAAGATTGATTGCTTGTGTGTTGCTCGCGGGAAAACCAGTTGACATTCTGTCGCGTAGATCAAGTATTAATACCATAGAAAGTTCTGCAAGGTGCGATGAACATAAGAAAGAGCGTGGATTTTACAGCCAATTAACATATGGGCATTTTAATATATAGCGGCAGATAATTTGCCTTGCAACAGACCAATTAAGGACACCTCAAAAGGTTGTTGCAATGCCTCTACAAAGTGCAGACAGCATATCATTCACCGTACACGAGGTATCGCATTTATTGACAGTTATCAAAGGTACCAGGCTTATAATCTAATTTAAGGCCCCTTGCCGACCGAACGTGGCTTTTAATTCATTCATCCCACAAATAATTGAAAAACGGACTGGTACAAGGATTTTACTGCCTGAACGTGAGCTTTCCGAGGATGATCACTTGGAAATACCAAATTCAACCCTTGCCAATTTTATACAAATGAAAAGGTTCAAACCGGTCGCCCTGATGTAACTATGTTAAACTATGTTTTCTAATAGGGAGTAAATTGTTCATACCTATTCGAAAACGACAAACGGTACACAGATGGTAACTTGTGTTTAGTGAAAATAGAAATTACAATTACAAAACAGATAACGTTATACTAATAGTTTAATTTAGAACGTAGCCAATTTGGAGATAAGAGATACCGATTTTATAATGCCACTACACACGTTTCATTTACAACGTATGGGGTCGGTAAATTCCATATGGGATAAGAGCGAAGCTCAAATCCCCATATGGAATTTACTGACCCCAAATATACCGTACTACGTCACTAGCACACTATGTAACGAATTAATCTTACCGACTATCTTAACGTGTGGAATTTAGACTAGTGACCTATCAAAATAAGCATGCGAGTCTTCAATACTGTTAGCATTAAGAAACTACTTCCATTGATCCTACACAAACAGATTTCAACAAGAACAACTTGTTAGGTGTAAATGTGTTTTATGAATTTATTTCCATCGTAATCATCAATTTTTTTCGTCTGTTGAAACCTTTAAGAGTTTTTCTCAGTACCGTTTTTTTTATAAAGGGACGTAACGCCATTACTAACCGTGTATGAAATAAGCCCCGCCTCCCTTCTTACCTGATATTGAATATAAAGGGACGTAACTCTATTTCTAACCGTGCATGAAATAAGCCCCGCCTCACTACTAACCTAATATAAAACATACACGGTTTGCACGCGGACGCTTTTACCCAATCATGTTCGTATAAATGTATAGGAGGTAAGATAATAGAAGTTACACACACAAGCCACTGAATTTTGAGGATTGCACAAACTATATAGAAACAACTTTATTGCAATTTGCTCCTATTTAAAAGAAAAATCATTTGCTGTTCTTGTTTTCGAATATATGAACAAAGATAATTATACCAAATTTTCCATTTAGCTATCGATCGCTTGGTTGATATAGTCTAACACTTTGTTTTGTCCAATTTCATGTACTTCTCTCTCTCTCTTAATATACCTTTGGGTTCGGTATGTTTATTATTAAAAAAAATTACAGAACTTGACAGCTCTTCATTGTGCGTCTGCAAATGGACACAAGACCATCGTTTCAATTTTAGTTGACAATGGCGCCGATTTAAATGACTCAACACCTGATGTAAGTACTATATTTAAGAATAATTTAATTTTGGATGTAATGCGTCCTTTAATTGGCTGACAGTGTTTTGTCTATCAGGTCAAAGACATAACTTTGTCTTGTGAACCCTAAGCGGGTTAGCTAGTGTGCACGACATTTTTAATATAGACAGAAAAAATATTACAGTCATTCCTTAAACATTTGTTAAATGTGAAAATAATAAATATGTATTTCAAGAAAATTACATACAAATAAATGTCAGTTACGAAAACCACCATGTTTACCAAACTGAAAACAGTATATGATGTAAAACATAACATGTTAAAAAGAGTTATATCACACGTCTCTCCTTCACCATTGTGTAAAAAGTTAAGTTATGAAACCTATGATCATGTTATTACATGGGACCTCGATATCATTTAAGACCGAGTGAAAACAAACGTTCTTGAAAAAAGTACCAATATATTGTACACTATCAAAACTAAGTTTGAAAGAAATAAGGTTTGACAAGATGATCGGTTGTCGAATGGTTGATCTTCCTGAAAAAAATGTTTGTAAACTATAGAAATTTAATACAAGACATTCTTAAAATGTACATGGATAAATGTATCCTTATTTCTTTGATTAAAAAAATAAACATGAATTCATTGCTCTTAAACCAATAACAAACATTATTAAAATATAAGGAACACCATTTGTGATTTCACAAATCCATAAGTAAAAAATGAAAATGCCCACATGACTTAGTGACTGCATTCTTTTTTTAAATTTGGCTGCAAAACAACTTTTATTAAAGAGTTATCTAGTTTATTTTGTCTAATTCAATAGGTTAAATTAAGACCATGCGACAACTGATGATCTTGCATCAAACAAGCATGAGACTAGATAGACAATAAAAAACGTAAATTGTTGAGTATGTTTAGTTTTTTTTTTATATATCTTATATGTAAATCCTGCATTTTACTGCATTTTACAAAATTATTATGGTGATTTACTAATATTAAATTCGAAGACATGATGTATCCTATTGATGAAAGTAGATATAACATAATCAAAAGCATCAAAGCAACCCAATGAAACATGATATGTTTTCATACGGTTATCATCGGTAGCAAGTGAGTTGTTACTCTAATATATCGTATATTGGGAAATTTAGGCGTCGGGATATTTTGACGGTTTTCTCCCGAAAAGCATATGTTTTGTTTTGGTGTGTGTAATTTTGGTGCTTCATCCAAATGATATGTTTAACTTTGGAATAACAGTAGTGAGCAAGCTCGTTCATATGTGCCTTTATTAACCCGTTTATTGGCAAAATATGATTGAATTTCTCAAACTCTAAATTATCCAAAGACATGCATATTTAAATATCATGAATATTTACACACATAAAATCGTATTATTGTCCACACAGGGCTGGTCAATACTTCATACAGCAGCATTGTATGGACACAAAGAAATTGTTTCTAAACTCCTTGACAGAGGATCAAACCCAAACGCAGTTACGCGAACATTTGTAAGTATTGAGAAAACAAATTGTTGAATCAGACGGTCTAGACAATTGTTTAGTTTAGTTTATTTTAGTTTAATTGTATTCTCTTATTTGTAAGTACACATCTGTTATTATGCGCGTGCATTTTCGGTCAGTTATATTGTTTAGGCGGTAATATAGAACATGTTTAACGTTTAAATTTTATTTAACAAGAGCTAACACAAATACAAATTTCAAGATTGAAAACACAAAAATGTACAAACAGGTTTTCGAGAAATAACAGTTCCTTGTACGTACTTTTAATACATTTATAAGCCTGCTCCTCGAATGATCAATTAGTATAAACGCTACATATATTATTGTGCTGTTATGCAGTTGTAAACTTGAATTCTACTGGCTGCCTTGCCATCTGCTAAATAACCATGTTCGCCGTACACAACCCAATTAAATTGTCCTAATAGAAGAAACCTTCTTACAAAACATGTGCCTGTAGCCAATCAGAAATCTTGTTGTAATATATTGACCTTTAAACTATTGACTTGAAATCATGTGTGCTATAAAAAGAACAAAGTAAGGTACACGCTGTCTTGTGATAACCTTTGTGTATTTATGTGAAGTTTCCACTAGTTGACATCTATATGAAATGCTCCCGATCACTTTAAACCAAACGGTAAATAAAAATATGTTCAAAAACTATCAGAACTGTTCTTCTTCTAAAAATAAAGTCATTCTTTTTTATAAACAATAGTTACGGAACAATTGTTGAAAACTTGTGGACAAAGTGTTGTACGATTTATGTTTACGGCAGTTTCAGTAAAATCGTTAAACAGCCCATTTAGATTAACACCTTGCAATGATTCATTAAATGGCTGTGTGCTGTTTCCTTGTTGGGTTGTACTTAAATGTTTTGGCTTAAACGTATTGCATGGCAAAGGTCCACTAAATGGCAACGGCGGCGCTTTGTGTTCCTTTGCAGATTATACAGAGTCGTTTGTCCAACGTTATAGGTAACGGAACTACGTTCTGTGCTCATAAGTGTGGTGCTGGCTGTTGTAATATTCGGTAGAGGACGAAATGTAGAAGGAGCAATTGCTAAAGTTTTAGGAGGCACTGTACAACTTGAGCTTGGTAAAGCACGAATATTTGATGATGTTTCACCAGCCGTTAAAGCTGATGCTTTAGAAGGTTCAGTGATGCTTTCTGTTAATGTCTGTCCAATACGTATCTTATCATCATTATCAACCCGCTGATACAAAGAAAGGGATGCTACTGACTTATGTCCAATTACGGCCATGATCTGTGCATTGCAATATGAGTTTTTAGCTAGAACAGTAGCCCCGGTAGCACGTATTGAATGGTTAGTGTAAATTTCAGACAAGTCTCACTTCTTGCTTAGGTATGACATGAAATTGCCAAGCGTTTTTTCGCCCACAGGAATGTTATAATACCATGAAGTGTCCTCTTCCAAAAACTGATCTTTTGGTTTCTTCCATAGTTTGTCACACTCTGGATTTAATTCATTTACATACTTTTCATAGGAGGACACGGGGCAATACTCAGAACCGGAATTTTCTGGCATTATCCCTGCAGTTTTTTCTTTGTCACTGCTGCGATGGTTTTTTGTCAACTCATCTAAAGTTTTAACAACATATTAAAGCCCCGTTTTCGGATCGTTTTTTTACAGAAAACGGGGATTTTGTCATTTGTGGCATATTTTCCATTCCCCTTCGACAAAATTACAGAAGAATATCAGACTGAACTTTATTTTGAAGTCCAAATGGAGTATGTGGTGATAAATATATTGAGGTATACATTTTTCTTCTGTCAGCTTCGTCAATACATGGATGATGCTCGACGTCTCCTAATCCCATGCGTTTAAGTTCTGCCATTGCCGTTTCAAAAAAATTTCTGGAAGCGCTAAAACTTTCATCATTCACAATGTCAATTTTTTTATTGTACGGTGGAGCCTTTAAATATCTATTCAATGAGTATCTCAAGCATGGCAGTGAATTTGTTTTATAACGATTTCCATCAGCTTTACGGACATCCATATAAGAATGACCCAACACTTCATCTAGTTTTAAGGTGTCATACTGTCCAAATCCAGGATCCATTTTCTTTACTTTTAAATGCTCCCTGAAAATAGTGGCTGCTGCTATATTCTGCTTTATTGTTTTGTCAGCACTCATTTTCAAACGTTTTTGTTCAATTTCTTCATCACTAGTATCAACAAATCGTCTTTTACCGGACTCCATCTTTAGTTGGCATAAAACACATGAACTATGCACTACATGGAAAATCAATAGATCATCAGGTTACACAATACACATTAAGAGTGAGGTCAGTGGGCGGAGTTGACATGTTACTATTGCGTAGTGAAATTTAGGACACTTGTGTATTAAACGTTTTATTAATTTTATACCTAATACGGTTAGCATAACCGCACAAAAATGTTATCATGCTTTGACCCAACTAGCATGATTATTTAGACGGAGTCGAAATAACCATGTTAGTTGGGTCAAAACATGATAACTTATATTCTATGATAACTATATACGGGCTAAAGAGTTCTATATGCAATATTTCATACAAATCCAATGCGTCTAATTCATATCATTTCCATTATAAACCAGAAAAAAACTCTTGCAATTTTACAAGTATCAATTCATCACTCACAACATTAATATTTTTTTTTAAATATCATATTTATCAACGGCGTGATATAGAAATAATCCCTCTTAATCAATTCATCTCTTGCAAAAAAATATAATGAAATAATAGAACGGAAATTACAACAAAAATATCCTCCAGTTATCAAACATCCGTGCGCGTGCCAATAAAAACCCGTTTTCCTAACACAAATTGCCGCAACTCAAAATTCGCCTTCAAAACTTTTATTTTACACATTTGTTAAAGGAGGTAAATACTCTGAAGCTAGATTTTTCATCAATAAATAATTTTCAAAAAAGTGTCCACCGGTCTATAATCCTATTGAAATAACTCGTGTAAACTGGAGAAATTTGTCCAAACGTGACTTGATTCCTGTTAGAAGAAATGTCTGAATATTGTAGGCATTCTGTTAATACATTTCGAAATTTATTAAAAACTAATTTGGTTATATGCATACTGACTTTCACATCGGAATGGTTCCTGTTAATACTTGAACATGACCTGATTAGATGGCATGCATAATTTGACATTCGGGTTCAACTAATTTCATTATTTTAAAATTATTCTTGTTCTCTCCTTACCTTTTCTGTTATATATTCATTACTTATGTATGTTTGTTCCATGTCATTGTATTTTTATTTCATGTCTCAAGTCTCTCAGGCGAAGATGACTATAGGTGAATTTAATAATAATGTAACTTTTCGACTGTTAAGAATTGTTATACATTTCTGGCTTTCAAATATTCGGCTTTTGCCGTTCCGGATGAAGGTAAATCCAGAAAATCTTTTCGGACGCATGAATTTTGTAACGTTTTTCGTTCATTTTTATTTTAACATTTTAAATTGTGTTGGTAATGTAAAAGTTGGTAAATGTAATGATTATTTGACAGGGCGTGTCTGTACTCTATTGTGCAATTCAGAATGGACAAAAGGAAATAGTGTCTGAACTTCTTTACAACGGCTGTGATCCAAGCAGATTGATGAACTATGTTAGTATTATTTTATTTATTTGGCCTCGCTGAGAATAGTTTTAATTTGAATGAAATTAAAAGTGTTTGAAATCAATTAAATAGTGTACCTACAAAAATATCTAAAGACATAGATTATTTAACAATTTGAATATTTACAGATAAAAAAGAAAAGATTTGAAATTATTTAAAATTTAAGAATGTTCAGTCTTCAATGATTGTTTTAAGGTTTTAAATTGCTACTTTTCTACTGAATACAGTAGTTAAATACGACTGTTCTTCTTGATAATTATGTTTACACAAATCATTTAAGATCAGTTCTTAAATCTCTGGATTATGTAAAAAAATAACCTCAATATGAATATCGGGATCGGAATTTTATATTTGTGCCTTACACCATTTTATCCACAAAAGACTCATCAGTGACGCTCGAATAAATTTTTTAAAAGACCAAATAAAGTACAAAGTTGTAGAGCATTTGGGGACTGTTATGCTGTTTGGACTGAATGATTTGGACATCTCTATCTATCTTTAACTGTGTAATTTATCTATTAATTTGTTTTAAATTCCATTCTAATTTTCTGAGATATTGTAAGACATCAATGTTTCATTTTATATTGATTAAATATTGTTCGTTCTTTTATTGTTAGTATTCCAATGGTTTGGTTTATTGGCTTTATGAGTTCTTGTTTTTGACGTTTAGCATAATACGCATAATGATGATATACAAAATGTGTATTAGAAATGTAAACAACATATAATATTACAATTGTTACAATTTTCAATAGAATAAACGGATTACTTAGTTTTCAAAATATCTTAATTGTTTTTTAAAAGAATATAATTATTTTTTATAATAGTTACAGACATAGTCGAAATATAATTTGGGCAAATTTCAATATTGCCTGCTAGAATTCACAATAACGATTCAATCTTTTGCACAGTTCTTACATGTAACATATTCTCATAGATTCTATCCAGGAGTATATGTCATAATGTCATTAACTGGCTGTTTCTGTATTGGATCTTTTATATAGATTCGAGGTCAGCTGAATTGGGCCCGAGACTCAAATAGTCGAGGACCAATAAAGCTGATTGAGAATCTACAACAGAGCAAATACAAAAACAGCAAGTTCATACCACTTTTATTAAATAAATTTAATTCTTCAATTAAACGAAGCAACTTATCTTAAAGTAGAAGAAGGTACAGAAATTCATATCTGAACTTGCTTATTCAAATCAAGATGGATTTTTTGTCAACAGATGTAATTTCTGATTGTTCTTCCAAGTACTTAATTTTATGTTTTTACACTTAATTGTATCTAGCTAAAATAAAGTATCTGGAAAAATAAATCAGACAGTTTAACTATTCTTGCTCTAGAATCGTCTGTGTGCTGATGATCGATCAAAGGAAATGAAATAGTAAATTAATCGGAAGTCGTACTCAAAAAGACTGAATATAATGTAAACTTTTTCATGATATTAAATTCAGAATATAAATGTATCTATAATACTAAAATTACGAGGTCCAATTTGTCAGAGGTCATCACGTAAAAACGACGGATCAAAGAATTCAACTTTATATATAACTAATATAGTACAAAGGTGTAGATTAAAAATTACACCACTCCAGGCCCTTTTGTTTTCCACGTAATTAATATAGCCAATAATTAAGAAGTTCCGGGTCGAGTCCGATACCGATACCAATAGTATATTCACCTGTTACCTATTACCTTATCTGTACGTTCGCATCTGATAGGCGCACCAACAAACGGTGTATTCAGAATTAATATGCTTATTCAGGATTAATATGCTATATACACGGGTCATAATCACAGGGTTGACACTACTAAATTGTCAAATTGTTACAGGTCTATTGTAGTGTTTTAATCAGTAAGACTTTCGAAGATAACAATAAGAATACTAAAAATCTGGACTAAAAAATAAGGCGTATAGGTACAGTTTTCAATTTGTTAGCGGGCATGACGTTAAACAGCGAATCAAAGAATTCAATTATTTATAACTAATATAGGACAATGCTGTTGATTAAAAAATACTTCATTCCAGGACCTTTTGTTTTCCAAATAATTAATATTACCAATAATTGATAAGTTCCAGTTCGACAGGTTCAAACAGAAAGATTTGAAAGCAAAAGAAACTGTAAATCTCATAATCGGCATGACTTTATCAGATGACAATACTAATACTAAAATAAGGCTTGCGCATAGTTATATACTTTAATTCAGTCACGGACCCGCGATATCACGGGTGTGTTCTTATATAATGTATAACGATACATATCAACAGTTAACTGTTAAGACCTAAGCCGTAATAAATTTAAGCCGGACGTTAACGACTCGTATTAGCACATGGGTTTATACGGGGGGAGGGGGGCAATACGGCTTTCCGTATTGGCCTGTATTGGCCATGTCAGAAAACCAATATGGATTCCGGATTTATATCGTCAGGACAACGTCACCAGTACTGCAGTATGCTGATTTATCAGTATAAGGGCTGATTTGCTTGTATCATTTAAGAAGTAACACTATATAAATATATATATGGTATGTAACAGACTATTTATTCTTACAGTGCTGAAGAGAGATTTTTTTTGTATCTAAACAATAAACGTCCCATATTATATCATATTGTCTATAGTCTTAATTTTTTTCCTCGAATTTGACCAACTTTTTGGTGGTATAATTTTGTATTTCAAAAACTATTTATTTAAATTTTATAACATGGAAAATTTTGTAGGATAGAACAGTCATTCTTAAGGCAGCTGAAAATGGACTAACAGAAATAGTTTCTGCACTGCTTGACAAAGAGATAGACTTGTTAAATCATGTTGACAAAAAAGTTAGTATTTACATACACATTAATTAGTATTCTCCAACAAAATTCCATCTAAAAGTGTACATTTTCATTCAAATGAAGGAATGGACATTATTTTTGATTTTTTTGCTATTATTGTTTATAACTGTAAATGTTAAATATCACTAGATGGAACAACACAAAATTCCTCTGAGAGCGTTGTTAATCCGTTTCTTTTTTGTCATGATATCAATTGCCTTTAAATGATGATTTTTTTTTCATTGTCTCGTGGTATCTTCTGCATATTTTTTCTATGATGTCGTAAGTAATTTTGTAAAATTTTGTCTTAAAACATTTATTCTGCAATGATTTTAGAGTTAAAACCACGTACTTTATCGATTTTTAAAGATGCGAAGATGTGGTATGAAAGCCAATTAGACAACTAACCAGTAGAAATGAATGGCGTAGATATAAGCTAAAGATCATCGTACAATAAAAAAAAACTCGTACAAACTCCGACATGATTACATGGAAAACAATTGAGACAAGAAAACCAACGGCATGATTTATGACAACACAATCAACCAACGCCAACTACTGAACTATAGAATCCGATTTAGGACAGGCATATTCTTGAATAAGAAGAGAAAAACATATATGTTTTTCAACAATTAGTCACCTTCACTAAGATGAGACAATGGTGGTACAGCACAAAACAATAACCCAATTTGATGATTTTTCTCATTTTTTGTTTAGATATTTGGCATTTCAAAGCGTATCCTATGTTATATGTAGATTGTGTTGTGTTGTTGTATTTTACTACCGTTTTCACCGCGATAACACCTCATTTTATTTACACAGAGGAATATTCAAAAATCAAAAATTCGGTCGCCGGTAGTTGGACCTTGACTCAAATATTGAAAATTTAGATCAAAGGCTTTAACAATGAAAAGTATCAATATCAACAAAAAATATTTTCGTGGATATAATCCTATCAAAAATGTATACTATTTTCAAATAGGCAAACCATCACATCTCTTTTTAAATGGGAAATAGTCACATGTATTAATATCAAAGTTATGTTATCCCGATACAAAAGCTATCAAGTTTTTTTATATCACGTGAGACTTGTAAATTTGTACTTTATTACTATTTTGATTTGAGCGTCAGAAATGAGTCTTATGTAGAAGAAGATAATTTAAACTCGAATGAATAAAACGTTGACGAGGCACACATTTAATGATTTTTACAGAGTAAACTCCTTTTAGTCATGCTTACCATCTTGAATTAAACATGTTAGAACGTACCCAATAAAAAACACATATGCATGAAAATGCTTTGAAGATTATCTCTGAAAACAAAATAAATTTAACTGTCAATTTTATCATTACTATATAGGGCAATACACCATTACATTTATCTGCTGAGAATGGTCACAAGGAACTACTTTCTATGCTACTTCACAAAGCTGCAGATATAAACGCAAAAAACGTACATGTGAGTAATGAGAAAAGAAAAGTATGTTTTTTATTATATGTAATATCTGTTCCTAAAGATTATTATTTCTTATACACACATGAGGCAAACGCAGTTACCTTCATCTTTACTGCCTTCTAAACGTAATTTTTGAATGGCGTCTCAAACCGAGTAGTGAAAGATATTATGGACATAATTGTGCAAATCGTGATACAAGTATGAAATTTGGTATAAAGGTTGACTAAATGACACTTAAAAAAAATCCGCTGCTGGCCAGAAAAAAAATCATTTTTTCAAAATGGCCACCACACATTTCGGAAATGGCGTCATTACAAATTGGCAATAATTCGTTAATCCTTTGAAAGCTGTGTTATATGTAAAATCCAATGTTTGATTTGATAAAAAAGTAAATGAAAGTTCCTAAATTACGACTAGACAACACATTAATGAAACTAAAGGTGACATCCGGTTTCAAAATGCCGGCAAAAAAGTCAAAAATTCATGTGTTATAGGTATAATCCAATGTAAGTTATGATAAAACGTTAAAACAGTTCCAAGTACGACAAAACAACATATAAATGAAAAAATAGTGACTTCCGGTTAAAAAATGGCGACAAATACATAGAAAATATTTTTATAATTTCAATCAACTTAACAAGTGATAACACTCTTTGTTAAGTTTAAATGCCTAGTTTGGTTAGAAAGACAAGTTGTTTATCTTATAATTATCTGATAGTTGCATATACAACAACCCGTACAAGGAAGGCCAGAACGGTAGCATCTACAGTTACCAACACAGTTGGATTTATGCCTCCGCATTTTAAAATTTCCTGACACGAGGATGCAACGGCAGTCAAAGAAGTCCATTTTGGTTTCCAAATGTCATTGATTCTTTCTTTCATCCAATCCCAATTTTTATGACTTGGTACATGTACCTGTCGAATACATGAATCAGGCTGAGCCCAAACAACTCCTCCTTGATATACTTCTCTTTTGATGTGCTCTGGAAAACAACCTTTTGTAGGCGGAACTGCATCACAATGCCGCTGCCTTCTGGCAAACAATTCACATCGTGCCTCGCTTCATACTTAAACCAAAAAAAAAAAACGTCCTTTACATCTGGAAAACTTCCATTGTTAGCCAAACTGACCTCTTCCCTTCCTCACGACAATTCGACAAAGTGCCGCATTCACTGAATGCATGGTCGAAAGTAGGAGCAGCTACACAAGGACCAAACGCATTTAATATGTCACGTACAGGAAGCCATCAAACGTCGTTATTTCTTACATAACCTATCCACAATTTGTTCTACCTAGTTTTCCGATTGCTACAATTATTGATACTATTACATCTGTGTCAGTACTACCGAAAAATACATTTTACAACACTTTTTATAATCATGCCGAACATGGACAAACATTCGTGTATCTGCTTCTTCATTATTACAAGGGGATAGATAGGAAGTATCTTTATTGAAATTGCAAAGATTATTTTTATCATGAGTAACATACACATTTGTATTAGTCTCTCAAGAAGTAATTTTGTCAGCAAGAAACTTAAACAATTTCGTTTCGTTGTCATCTTCACAGACAAACTACTACAAACCCTTTGTGTTCTACCAGAACCAACACCTTTCCATCTGCCACAAGAACCTTTAGTAAACATCAAATACAATGTCTACTTTTGAAAATTTATCGATGCAAGATTTTATATAAGGCAGTATGACATCATTAGTATAATCATCAAATATTTTTGCCTCAACTTTGTGACCTGGAATTAACCATTGCTACCCCACCAACGATAAATGCGTCCGAATGTGGATCAGCAAATCGCAGAATGTTTCAAGTAAACCCATTTGCAGCGATTTAATACCACTATTACTATTATAAGTGACATCCTGAGATAAAGACGGAGGAGCAGTTTAGTTTTTATGGATAAAGAAATATTCCAAGTAAAACTTTCTACCGTGACAAGAAATGAAAAATCTAGAAAAGATATCGCGATCACTTTAAAGGTTCTCTATCTTTGTTTTTGACAAAGACGTTTTGCATTTACTTCAAAAGATCTTTGTATTGTTTGGACCAATATCTTAGAGTTTATTTACATATCTTACCTGTTTCCGAATCAACAATTTCCTAAATGGAGTATCTTGTTTTTTTTACAAATCTGACGACTCTTCTAGAAATGAATTTCCAGACTCGTTCATCACTTTACAAATCCTTAAAAGCTGTTTAAAGAAATCTTTTTGTGTTTTTGTAGAGTCTTCATTATGTCGTTCGTCTGTTGTAGAATGACCAAAACCACTAGATCTATCAAATTCATATTCTAGTATACTGACTCCTGGTACAGCTACCATCCATTTGTCTAAAAGTGATCTTTGGTTAATCCTATGGCACCAACATCGCCCTTCACAATTGCATTATTCTGTTTTTGTGCCTGATCAATTGTGAAATAAGAAAGAAATTTGCTGGTCTTACGTACAGTGAAATTATCATTTTCAAATTCCATCGCCACCCGTGGGTGATGTTCGGAAAGGAAAGTCATATCTCGGAGACGGGTCGCTAACGATCGAGCATAATTCACACGATCAATACCTAAAACAATAATATGCTATCATGCTTTATATGGACTGTTTGAAAAGTACGAATCTCACTCATGAAATTAGCATAATACCAAAATCAAAAGAAGTTCTTAATTTATAATTGAACGCCAGGAATTAAACAGTGGTCGAGATGAGTCTATTTCCTTACACCAGTCTTTTAAATCTCTGAACGCCACAGAGTCATGACATAATTATATATTCGGAGTTTAGCTTTCATAATCAGAAATTAACAATTCAAGCAAACTAATTGCGGTTGTCTGATGGGCCTGTCTAGTTATAGATACATTTGAACATACATAAAAAGAATCTGCCGTTCTTGGTGTTGCAATATTGGCTTCAGTAAGACAACATGTTCATTCCCTATCACGAAATATATCACCCATAGTTTTATAACAAGTCCTTTTAATGTGCAATTCACCAAACATGACGATATACTTATCTTTTCCGTACAGATCAGGCCATTCCCACTGAATTTCAAAAAGTGGCTGATCTGCAGTTACAATTGATCTTTTTCCGGGATTAACCACATTTTCGCCTTAACCATCGTATACCTGAGAATTGCCTGGTAGTGCATACAAATTGCTCTTGATGCCTATAAATAGTTTGCACATGCGCAAAAGTGTTGAACACATGTGTATTATAATCTTGAAAAATGTTATTAAACCAATTCATAATATTATTAGAAATCCAAAAACACTAAATATATGGTAAATAGTTCACATGTTTTTGAAAGAATTTTGTTACATTTTAACGCATGCACAAATATTGCATATGTCAAATATTTATTTTTAATAAATATGTAATATAAGGAATGTATCCACCAAGCCTGGTAATTAGTTTTTACTAAAAAGAAGTTCAAAGAAAAGTTTTCCAGAAAAATCAGTATTTTCAAACTAAAGAAAACAGCTATTTTAGAAAATGGCCGTGGCCATCTTGAAAAAATCTTTTTTTTTTTTTAATGGCCAGCAGTTAATTCTTAAAAAGTATATAATAATGATGCTTTGTGGTAATTTTCATGCTTGTATCATCATTTACACAATTCCCTCGATTTTGCTTGCTAATATCTCTCACTATTTGTAGATACAGCTGTTTCTCAAACCATGCCTCTTTTTGGGAGATCTAGAATATTTCCACAGTCCTGTATGTTAAATGCAACCTATATAGGGTGAAAAAAAGAGAACATTCAGAATTAAACCAAATTTGCTTTCTCTCACAGATTTTAAAGAAATTAAACTAAATATAAAGTTTTATAAATATTTCATGAAAATTGATAGAATCCTGAACCTTACATATGATCACTCAGCATAAATTCACAGTTTACAGTATGCATAGGTTACTTAAAGTCCGGAATAAAAAATTAATTCATAATATTTCCATATATGTAAGTTAAATTGTTAAGTAGTGCTTATATTTACTCTTCGCACTCATTGAAACTCATCGATCCTTCCTGGATTTTATTTTTGGGGTGTTTGTGTCCTGTCGATAACCCAAGAGTAAGCCGTAACACCTAAATCTGCTCTTTTGTCACCACGGCATACAAAATACAAGCTATAAATACAAAAATATCTTAACAAAACTTACAATAGTAAGTTTTATCCTGAATATGTACTTAATATTACAAATTGGTAGAAACAACAGAATAATTTAGGAAAGCTGATGCCCCAGGGGCAAAAAACATAGAAAATTGTCTACCACTGGATCATAAAACAAATAATTTAACTTGCTATGATTTTATGAGTTTTAAGTTCTTGATATAGAAAACAGTAACAATGCTTTGAAGTTATGCAAAAATCAGATGTCAGTAGTCATCTTTAAAACATTATAAGTGAATTAATATCTCAGACTGGTATCTGCATACATACAACTATTGAAAATATGGCTTTGTTTGAACACTTCTAGTATATTTATCAGGTACATTGTGTCAGATATATGGTTACAGATGATACTGTTGTGTCAAGAATTCTAAATTGACCATTTGAGGTAGAAAATGTGAACTTTAATTGACAAATATGCATACAGTAAGATATGGACTGGAGACAGAGGCAGGATTGGATACTTTAAAACAATCTCGAATGTTGTAATGATTGACTGCTAAACATTACATTTATAGTATTCTGATGCTATCAATATG
Organism: Mytilus edulis; assembly: GCF_963676685.1. NCBI lineage: Eukaryota > Metazoa > Mollusca > Bivalvia > Mytilida > Mytilidae > Mytilus > Mytilus edulis. The sequence goes on from NC_092351.1 coordinate 73,041,670, forward strand.
TTATCGAAACAGTTTTAAACAGGTTCTAAACATTTCATATCAGAAAATATGCAAATAGGGCAAGCTGGCAATAATAAAAATCTTGTTTTCAAATTATTTTAATGTCAATTTGTATGTTCATTGCCATTATAGGGCAATACACCATCACATATGTCTGCTGCAAATGGTCAAAAGGAAGTAGTTTCTATTCTACTTGATAATGCTGCAGATCTTAATGCAACAAATGTAGACGTGAGTAATAAGTAAAGGAAAAAAGGAAAATCACAAAAATACTAAATTCAGGAAAATTCAATCGCAAAGTACCTAATCAAATGGCAAAATTAAATGACAAAATACATCAAACGAATGGACAACAACTGTCATATTTCTGACTTTGTACAGGCATTTTAAGATGTAGAAAATCGTGGATTGAACCTAGTTTTTTAGCGCTAAACCTCTCACTTATACGACAGTCGCATCAAATTCCGTAATATTTACATTTAAATAGGGATGTCTTATTTAATATCTTTCATATTAACTAACAACTTTATGACCAAAATTACAAAATATATAATTGTATATTGCGGTATCGACTTAACACTTAAAAACAATTATCATTAAATGTTTAAACGTTTTTACAACATGTAGAGAATGATTAACAACAATTAGCATGGAGCTGTATACTAAACATACTAAATGTTATCTTTTTATGAGACGGCATCTGGAGAATTTCGGGATTTTTACTTTTTTCTATGATGTGCAGCTTTTTAATCTAATGTGATTTGTAACGTTATGCCGCAAATAGCACAACAATAAAACAAATAAAGGCAACATTAGTATACCGCTATTCGAAATTCATAAATCGATTGGAAAAAAAAAGAAATCCGGGTAACAAACTAAAACTGAAGGAAACACATCAAATATAAGAGGAGAACTATGACACAACAGAAACACATCATTAGTATGTAAAACGAACTATTATATAACAATATCCATATTCCTTACTTGGTACAGGACGTTTAAGGTAAATTTACCATCGGTGGGTAAACTCACAATCCTAGTCAATTAAGATTGGAGTCGAGTGCACCTTCCACGTGCGTGACTACAACTCACAAACTCAATGTTCGTGACTACAACTCACAAACTCAATGTTGACAGTTTATTAATACAAAAGTTGAAATACTTACACCACTTGGTCACTGCGGTTCCTTGGTGTATATCAATTAGAAGTTGGCCACCAACTTAGAATTTTCCCCGAATATTATATTACCGACTGTGACTTTAGAAATATATAACATCAAATCAAGAGTCCGAAGAAGATGTATCTTGGATTATCGTTGTGCACAAGTGTCACAGAAAATTACCCTTTCTTTATATTTTGGAAAAATCAATAGCAGGATGAAGGTGTTAGTACAATCTTAAGTTCTGTAAGGCATCGCATAGTTAACTTTGGGATTTAAACTTTTGCATTTCCTGTATTGATGTATAATCTGATGTCAAACTGCAATAAAATGAACTAGCCTTTAAATAAACTTAAATGATGTCAATATAAATTAATCCAGTAATAAAGATACACTTTCACAATTATGCATCAAAAATAAATTAAAATAACTTATTTCTAAAATGTAATATTTTGAAAAATCAAATGATATCATCACTGCAGGGTTATACTGCCCTACATTTGTCATCGAGTAATGGACACAAGGAAGTAGTTACTATTCTGCTAGACCATGCAGCAGATCCAAACATAAAAAATACAGACGTGAGTATTAAGTTATGTCCTAGCAAGTTCCTCAAGAAAAATATATCTTATCCATGAAGGAGGCAAATATAGTTTACTTTCATTTTCACTGTAACATATGATATTATTCAGAAACTGAGTATTCAATTAAAACCTTTGATAGAAAAGAAGAATACATGTATTGCCAATTTTAACAGTTACATTTCACTTATTTTGTTTTATTTTTTATATCGTTTATTTTGTCTTTGTTGATGAATTTCCTTTTTTTGAACAGTTCTTTTAAGTTGTTCCAATTACGGTTACCGTTTTTTTTTAGTCAATTTTTGTGAACTTCTTTTTGGAATAGTTAAGTTTTAGTAGTTTCGGTCGTTGCTGGCGTTATATTTTTTTTAGATTCTATAGACTTTCCCTCTTTCGTTTTTTTACTTGTTCAGTTGATTGATGTTGGATTTTTTCAGTGTTGATGCAATTCTCCTTTAAAGCTCACCTGGTCCAAAGGGCCTATTGAGCGTTTCTCATCACTCCGCGTCCGTCGTCCGTCCTCAGTTGTTCGTCGTCCGTCATTTTCTTTTATAAAAATCTTCCATCTGAAACTACCGGGCCAAATTTAACAAACTTGTCACAGTCATCACCCGGGTATCTAGTTTATAAAATCTGTCCGATTATCCTTCGTGCCAACCAAGATGTCCACCATAGTTAAAAATAGAACATAGTGGTAAAATTAGTTTGTTGGCTTATATCTATGAAACCAGAGCATGTAGAGCAAATCTGACTATGTAAAATTGTTTATTAGTTCATGGTATATCTGCCCTACAATTTTCAGACAAATAGGAAATTTTGCAGTTTTTGGTTATTATCTTGAATATTATTATAGATAGACATTAAATGAAAAGAGCAGAACTGTTGAACAAAGTAAGATCTACAAATAACTCAACATGGCCGAAATGGTCACTTGACCTCGTAAGGAGTTATTGTCCTTTGTAGTAAATTTTTAATAAGACTTTGTACATTTTGATTATATTATAAAACTCTGAAACTACTGAGAAAAATCTAACCACACTTGGTTACAATCAATATTAATGTATCTAGTATACAAAATGTGTCTAATGACCCACCCCTCATGCCAATCAAGATGACCGACATGGCTAAAAATAGAACATATAGGTAAAATGAATTATTTGGCTTATATCTCTGAAACTAAAGCATTTAGAGCAAATTTGCCATTTGATAAAAAGTGTTTAGCACAGGTGAAAATCTATCCGTCCTGAAAATTTCAGACGAATCAGACAAGCTGTTGTTGTTTTTCTGCTTGAATTAGTAAAAGTAAGGAAACTGCAGTTTTTGGTTTTATCTTGAATATTATTATAGATAAATATAAACTGTGAACAACAATAATGTTCATCAAAGTAAGATGTAGAATAAGTCAACGTGACCAAAATGGTCAATTGACCACAAAAGGAGTTATAGCACTGTATACATAAATTTAACTTTTTTCGTAAATTTTTGTAATCTTTTTAAAAAAATCTGTTCCTGATGCCACAATCAGGATTAGGATATCTAGTTAAAAATGTGTCCAATGACCCTGCCTATCAATCAAAATGACAGAAATAGCTAAAAATAGAACATAGGGGGGAAATGCAGTTTTTGAAACTAAAGCAAACGTGTAAAAGCTGCATTATTCCGTGAATCAATTGTAAATAGAAATATCAGGTGAGCGACACAGGCTCATTGGAGCCTCTAGTTTAATTTGCCTAGGAGTTCGTTTTTTTTCTTCAAAATGACAAAATCGCTTTGCTTAAGGTTGCACTTTGTAAATACAGCTGTTTCTCAAACCATGCCTCTTTTTGGGAGATCTAGAATATTTCCACAGTCCTGTATGTAAAATGCAACCTAAATAGTGTGAAAAAAAGAGAACATTCAGAATTTTAGCAAATTTGCTTTATCTCACAGATTTTAAAGAAACTAAATCAAATATAAAGTTTTATAAATATTTCATGAAGATTGATAGAATCCTGGACCTTAGATATGATGACTCAGCATAAATTCACAGATACTCCCTGAATTTTATTTAAGGGGTGTTTGTGTCCTGTCGATAACCCAAAAGTAAGCCGTAACACCTAAATCTGCTTTTTTTGCCACCACGGCATAAAAAAATACAAGCTATAAATACAAAAATATCTCAACAAACTTACAATAGTAAGTTCTATCCTGAATATGTACTTAATATTCCAAATTGGTAGAAACAACAGAATAATTTCGGAAAGTTGAGGCCCCAGGGGCAAAACACATAGAATTTGCCTACCACATGTACCAATGGTTCATAAAACATATAATTTAACTTGCTATGAATTTATGATTTTTAAGTTCTTGATATAGAAAACAGTAACAATGCTTTGAAGTTATGCAAAAATCAGATGTTAGTAGTCATCTGTAAAACATTTTAAGTGAATTAATATCTCAGACTGGTATCTGCATATATACAACTATTGAAAATATGGCTTTGTTTGAACACTTCTAGTATATTTATCAGGTAAATTGTGTAAGATAAATGGTTACAGATGATACTGTTGTGTCAAGAATTTTAAATCGACCATTTGAGGTAGAAAATGTGAACTTTAATTGACAAATATGCATACAGTATGATGTGGACTGGAGACAGAGGCAGGATTGGATACTATAATACAATCTCGAATGTTGTAATGATTGACTGCTAAACATAACATTTATAGTATTCTGATATGCTTTCAATATGTTATCAAAACAGTTGTTAGCAGATTCATATCAGAAAATATGCAAATAGGTCAAGCTGGCAATAAATAAAATCTTGTTTTCAAATTCTTTTAAAAATTGAAACAGGGGAGGGGGTATAAAATGATCAATAAAAAAAAACTTCGAGTATACACAGTGATTTCTTTAAGGCTACATTTCTGATAAATCAGTGTTTATGTAAGAAAACTAATTGAAGAGAGTTTTCTGTTGGAATAAATGTTTGTATAGGTTGCACTTTGTAAATACAGTTGTTTCTTAAACCACGCCTCTTTTGGGGAGATCTAGAATATTCATAGAAAATTAAATTTGTTTACATACTGGTTCCCATAGAGACATAACTTGGGAATGTTACCAGTAAATATACCTAAATATTTACTGCAGGGTTTGTAAATAAGGGTTTGCAGGGTCTGACTGTAAACGTTCACATTAACAGCAATCTATATGGCTGTAAACTATAATGTATATTTTTGGATTAAGTTAAAATAATACCAAAGCAAAGAGTAACATTGTTTGTTTATCCGCTTAAACAACATAAAAAGAACAATTAAAGCAACATGAACAATCCGCATGGATATGTCTAATTAACGTTATTTTGTGTAAGGTGTACCCTGACGGAATTCCAGGATGTTCACTATTATCTTTCACGTGCTGATATTTTACCATGTCGCTTGCCCTATAATGCCATTAGAGATAAAATGTGTGCTTTTTAAAAAAAATGATTTAATAAAAATCCTTCTGTAGTATATTGTCTCAGGATCCATTAAGAATAATACACTTTCATGAACATGGTTCAAAAATAAAATCAAATTAATATATCATAAAAGAATATTTTAATGTCAATTTGTATGTTCATTGCCATTATAGGGCAATACACCATTACATATGTCTGCTGCAAATGGTCAAAAGGAAGTAGTTTCTATTCTACTTGATAATGCTGCAGATCTTAATGCAACAAATGTACACGTGAGTAACAAGTAAAGGAAAAAAGGAAAATCACAAAAATACTAAATTCAGGAAAATTCAATCGCAAAGTACCTAATCAAATGGCAAAATCAAATGACAAAATACATCAAATGAATGGACAACAACTGTCATATTTCTGACTTTGTACAGGCATTTTAAGATGTAGAAAATCGTGGATTGAACCTAGTTTTTTAGCGCTAAACCTCTCACTTATACGACAGTCGCATCAAATTCCGTAATATTTACAACTAAATAGGGATGTCTTATTTAATATCTTTCATATTAACTAACAACTTTATGACCAAAATGACAAAATGTATAATTGTATATTGCGGTATCGACTTAACACTTAAAAACAATTATCATTAAATGTTTAAACGTTTTTACAACATGTAGAGAATGATTAACAACAATTAGCATGGAGCTGTATACTAAACATGCTAAATGTTATCTTTTTATGAGACGGCATCTGGAGAATTTCGGGATTTTTACTTTTTTCTATGATGTGCAGCTTTTTAATCTAATGTGATTTGTAACGTTATGCCGCAAATAGCACAACAATAAAACAAATAAAGGCAACATTAGTATACCGCTATTCGAAATTCATAAATCGATTGGAAAAAAAAAGAAATCCGGGTAACAAACTAAAACTGAAGGAAACACATCAAATATAAGAGGAGAACTACGACACAACAGAAACACATCATTAGTATGTAAAACGAACTATTATATAACAATATCCATATTCCTTACTTGGTACAGGACGTTTAAGGTAAATTTACCATCGGTGGGTAAACTCACAATCCTAGTCAATTAAGATTGGAGTCGAGTGCACCTTCCACGTGCGTGACTACAACTCACAAACTGAATGTTGACAGTTTAATAATACAAAAGTTGAAATACTTACACCACTTGGTCACTGTGGTTCCTTGGTGTATATCAATTAGTAGGTAGGCCACCAACTTAGAATTTTCCCCGAATATTATATTACCGACTGTGACTTTAGAAATATATAACATCAAATCAAGAGTCCGAAGAAGATGTATCTTGGATTATCGTTGTGCACAAGTGTCACAGAAAATTACCCTTTCCCTATATTTTGGAAAAATCAATAGCAGGATGAAGGTGTTAGTACAATCTTAAGTTCTGTAAGGCATCGCATAGTTAACTTTGGGATTTAAACTTTTGCCTTTCCTGTATTGATGTATAATCTGATGTCAAACTGCAATAAAATGAACTAGCCTTTCAATAAACTTAAGTGATGTCAATATAAATTAATCCAGTAATAAAGATACACTTTCACAATTAATAATGCAATTATGCATTATTGTCAATTATGCATCAAAAATTAAATTAAAATAACTTATCACTAAAATGTAATATTTTAAAAAATCAAATGATATCATCACTGCAGGGTTCTACTGCCCTACATTTGTCATCGAGTAATGGACACAAGGAAGTAGTTACTATTCTGCTAGACCATGCAGCAGATCCAAACATAAAAAATACAGACGTGTGTATTAAGTTATGTCCTAGCAAGTTTCCAAGAAAAATATATCTTATCCATGAAGGAGGCAAATATAGTATACTTTCATTTTCACTGTAACATATGATATTATTCAGAAACTGAGTATTCAATTAAAACCTTTGATAGAAAAGAAGAATACATGTATTGCCAATTTTAACAGTTACATTTCACTTATTCTGTTGATTTTTTATATTGTTTATTTTGTCTTTGTTGATGAATTTCATTTTTTTGAACAGTTCTTTTAACTTGTTCCAATTACGGTTACCGTTTTTTTTAGTCAATTTTTGTGAACTTCTTTTTGGAATAGTTAAGTTTTAGTAGTTTCGGTCGTTGCTGGCGTTATATTTTTTTTTAGATTCTATAGACTTTCCCTCTTTTGTTTTTTTACTTGTTCAGTTGATTGATGTTTGATTTTTTCAGTGTTGATGCAATTCTCCTTTAAAGCTCACCTGGTCCAAAGGGCCTATTGAGCGTTTCTCATCACTTCGCGTCCGTCGTCCGTCCTCAGTTGTTCGTCGTCCGTCATTTTCTTTTACAAAAATTTTCCATCTGAAACTACCGGGCCAAATTTAACAAACTTGTCACAGTCATCACCCGGGTATCTAGTTTATAAAATCTGTCCGATTATCCTTCGTGCCAACCAAGATGTCCGCCATAGTTAAAAAAAGAACATAGTGGTAAAATTAGTTTGTTGGCTTATATCTATGAAACCAGAGCATGTAGAGCAAATCTGACTATGTAAAATTGTTTATTAGTTCATGGTATATCTGCCCTACAATTTTCAGACAAATAGGAAATTTTGCAGTTTTTGGTTATTATCTTGAATATTATTATAGATAGACATTAAATGAAAAGAGCAGAACTGTTGAACAAAGTAAGATCTACAAATAACTCAACATGGCCGAAATGGTCACTTGACCTAGTAAGGAGTTATTGTCCTTTGTAGTAAATTTTTAATAAGACTTTGTACATTTTGATTATATTATAAAACTCTGAAACTACTGAGAAAAATCTAACCACACTTGGTTACAATCAATATTAATGTATCTAGTATACAAAATGTGTCTAATGACCCACCCCTCATGCCAATCAAGATGACCGACATGGCTAAAAATAGAACATAGAGGTAAAATGAATTCTTTGGCTTATATCTCTGAAACTAAAGCATTTAGAGCAAATTTGCCATTTGATAAAAAGTGTTTAGCACAGGTGAAAATCTATCTGTCCTGAAAATTTCAGACGAATCAGACAAGCTGTTGTTGTTTTTCTGCCCCTGAATTAGTAAAAGTAAGGAAACTGCAGTTTTTGGTTTTATCTTGAATATTATTATAGATAAATATAAACTGTGAACAACAATAATGTTCATCAAAGTAAGATGTAGAATAAGTCAACGTGACCAAAATGGTCAATTGACCACAAAAGGAGTTATAGCACTGTATACATAAATTTAACTTTTTTCGTAAAATTTTGTAATCTTTTTAAAAAAATCTGTTCCTGATGCCACAATCAGGATTAGGATATCTAGTTAAAAATGTGTCCAATGACCCTGCCTACCAATCAAAATGACAGAAATGGCTAAAAATAGAACATAGGGGGGAAATGCAGTTTTTGAAACTAAAGCAAACGTGTAAAAGCTGCATTATTCCGTGAATCAATTGTAAATAGAAATATCAGGTGAGCGACACAGGCTCATTGGAGCCTCTAGTTTAATTTGCCTAGGAGTTCGTTTTTTTTTTCTTCAAAATGACAAAATCGCTTTGCTTAAGGTTGCACTTTGTAAATACAGCTGTTTCTCAAACCATGCCTCTTTTTGGGAGATCTAGAATATTTCCACAGTCCTGTATGTAAAATGCAACCTAAATACACTGTGTCTAAACCACACCGGCAAAATTTGCTCGGACTCGATGGTATCTAACATCCGGCACAATGACGGAACACCAATAGACAAAAGAAAGGTAGGTTTCTACTTATTTTTTTATTTTTTTTTTATGATATCGAAGAATATTTATACATATACAACTATTTTCTATTGTGAGATGTAATATTTTCTACAACCGTTCTATATTAACGGAGAAATAAGTCAAAATGCATGTCAAAATGACGAATTGAGTGAACCTTGCCTCGAAATTGTTTAATTTCTCGTTAAATTGTTCATATTGTACGGAAAGAAAGGTACGGGAAGATAGATATTGACACGGAGATTGCAAATTTAGTTATTATGAGCATCTCAATAATTGTATTTCTGTGTATGGAACGAAAGAAAAGGATCATGTCAAATTAAAATAAACCGGTTTCGTCAATGTTGTTACTACACAATCACCCGGTTTCGTCTATATATATCACCCGGTTTTTTTTTTTTTTTGGTTTTTTTTAACAAACAATTTATGAAAAGACACTTTGGCACGAATCTGAACATTGTCTTTCGAGAATTTAAATATATATTTATTGTAAAGTAAACTTGGCGTGTTAAAATCTATTTTAAACGGGCACTATTGGACATAATTAATTATGATAATACACATGTTCCTAATGAAAGGCGTATCCCTTATTTCCCTTAACTTCAAACTAATTTTAAATGGAATATAAGTACTGAATAGCAAACACTGGTATCTAATTATTTGTAACATTATTATATTTTCTTTGTTTATAATAGTAGTATGTAAAGATGAAAAATAAAAGGATGTGTTTTGATTGTGCCATAATTTTAATTTACTATACTATATTAAATACACTTAGTTTACAATATTTACTATCAATTATTAAAATGTCCCAAACCAACTATAGTCTATACTGTTCTGCACAAATTAATCATGCATGCAGTCCTGCCAGATTTTCTGGTACTATATATACTGTGTTACTTGCGCACTAAAGCGAGTTTTCACACTTTTAAAAGCATCCATAACATAGCAGTGAGATTTGTAACTTTCTCCCCGTTTCTGGTAGGCACATTTATTTTTATAGGCATGTTTTTCACATTATTTTTACAGTTCAAATTCATTTTTTGTACAGTTCAAATTCAATTGAAACTTCAAGATAACTTTCGAAAACAATATCTGACAGTTTTGTATTTTCAATGTGAATAAAAGTTGGTTTGCAAAACATGACCGTCATTTATATCTAGGTCTTATTAAGAAGAAGTGACGGTAACCACTTATCCCATAAACATTGACAATGAGACAACTTTCTTTTAGACACAAAATTATGTTGAATTAATCAAGTTTAGGTCAGCGTATGCCTTAAACAATGAGAAAAACACACAAACTGCATGAAAGCAAGCTATAACAGGGCCCTAAATTATAAATGTAAAACAATTCAAACAAGAAAACTACCTGCCTATTTTATGTTCTAAACGCATATGGTATAAAGCAACCAAAGACAACCATCGAATTACAAGCGTGTGATTCGGGAATGGACTGAGTCGAAGTGTTGTCGCTGACACAACAAACTCAATAACTCCAAAATAAAAGTTTGAATAATCACCAAAAAGTAAAGAGATCTTAAGATTAATATTAATAAGTGAGCAAAATTTAAACAATAATCATAAATAGGTTTTGAGATACATCGCTATAAGTGACCCCCCCTTTTTTTTTTGTTATTATAAATAAAAAAAATCACTCTAAACCAAAATTTTAAACATCACCAAAAAGTAAACAGAAGTTTAAAATATTTATATAACTAAGAAGTGTATAAAGTTTAATGCCGTTATAATACTTCGTTTTTGAGATATGGCGCGACATGTTAAAAAACCCCACATTCCTGTTTCACTTACATTTTCTGTAACTCAAAAAGATTTAATTTGATTTTCACTTAAAGGTTTGCAGATCGTTTGACCATTATAAGAAATAACTATGTTAAATTTTAAGAAAATAAGATAAGCTGTCCTGAAGTTACGGTGCGACATGTTTATGCTGGACAGACGGATAGATAGACGGACAGACGGACGGACCGAATGACTGATAGATGGAGGAACGGACAGATGGAAGGACGGACGGACGGACGGGTGTATACAATAATACGTCCAGTCAAAATTGGGACGGGCGTGTAAAAACGCAAAGAAATGAAAAAAAAACTCGTAATTAAAGGTCAATAAGTTTTACTAGGATATCGGCCAAGTCGATTTATTTGTATATTTGTCTGCCTTATATCATTTTTGCTATATAACTTTTATATATATTTGAAAAAAATGTATAGAAATCGATAAAAAGAACTTGATATTCGGCATTTATTATAATAAACATAATCCAACTCACATAATCCGATTTCCCGGGTGTCCCTGTTTTCTCATTTCTTACAATATTTTAATTCGGTATACACTTTATAAGATAAGTGGCGAATCTAGATGACGTATAGGTTGCACGCCCCGACCCCATATTTGGTTGCCAAAACTATATTGATTCCTGTATTGAACGATATTGTAAAGCAAAAAATAATCAAAATATTGTTCGACTCGCTACGCTCGGCGGTATGTAAAAGTTGTTTAAATTACGTCCACTTTGAAATAAACTGAATCCGTCTGTCCGTATATATTGTCAAAATATATTGACCAACGTCAGTGTACGATCATCATAACACAAAGGCGACAGTACAGACTCGTTTTTTTTTTTATTAATGTTAACAAAATAATTATTATTGAATTTTGTCGATGCCCTGAGACTATTATACTAATTTGTACATAGCAGTATAGTTAAAATAAGGAATAAAAAAAAATATTTTAATGCATGGTAGTTGTAATCCTACATTCATTTTCTATGTTGATTATGCATGCATATACAGTTGTCTTATTATCAACGTTTATCCTTAAGAAGATTTATTTTTAACGATTGTAGAAAAGATTACATACATAGAATGATTAGATTACTTATAAAGGTGTCCATCCTTTTGTGCGAGAAAATTGCATATCAATTGTGTGTTTCGATTTTTAAGACCGTAAACTTTAATTTCAAATGTTCAACATATTTTCCCATAACTCATATAGAAAACGCATATTTAGAGAGCTTTAATCTCAATATGCTGTTAAAAAATTTCGGAATGCAAAGTAAATTAAAACATTTGTGTTCTATAAGAGTAGGAATTCAAGTTTTTGCTTATTATTTATTTGAATCTGAGACTCATATAAATAATAAGCCGTTGTCCGGTGAACAAACTGGTTTTCCAACGACCCACAAAACTCCTTTTGAACGCTGAAGTTAAATAATCAATTATAATGTAATGCGATTATGATTTTTTTTATTTGACCAAACCGGGCTATGCATTTTGAAATCTATGACGAAACCGGGTTGTATACATTGACGAAACCGGCCAGTTCCATTTTGACATGACCCATTTCTTTCGTTCAATACACAGAGATACAATTATGGAGATGCTCATAATAACTAAATTTGCAATCTCCGTGTCAATATCTATCTTCCCGTACCTTTCTTTCCGTACAATGTGAACAATTTAACGAGAAATTAAACAATTTCGAGGCAAGGTTCACTCAATTCGTCATTTTGACATGCATTTTGACTTATTTCTCCGTTAATACAGAACGGTTGTAGAAAATATTACATCTCACAATAGAAAATAGTTGTATATGTATATATATTCTTCGATATCATAAAAACAATTAAAAAATAAGGAGAAACCTACCTTTCTTTTGTCTATTGGTGTTCCGTCATTGTGCCGGATGTTAGATACCATCGAGTCCGAGCAAATTTTGGCGGTGTGGTTTAGACACAGTGAAATAGTGTGAAAAAAGAGAACATTCAGAATTTTAGCAAATTTGCTTTATCTCACAGATTTTAAAGAAACTAACTCAAATATAAAGTTTTATAAATATTTCATGAAGATTGATAGAATTCTGGACCTTAGATATGATGACTCAGCATAAATTCACAGATACTCCCTGAATTTTATTTAAGGGGTGTTTGTGTCCTGTCGATAACCCAAAAGTAAGCCGTAACACCTAAATCTGCTTTTTTGCCACCACGGCATAAAAAAATACAAGCTATAAATACAAAAATATCTCAACAAAACTTACAATAGTAAGTTCTATCCTGAATATGTACTTAATATTCCAAATTGGTAGAAACAACAGAATAATTTCGGAAAGTTGAGGCCCCAGGGGCAAAAAACATAGAATTTGCCTACCACATGTACCAATGGGTCATAAAACATATAATTTAACTTGCTATGAATTTATGATTTTTAAGTTCTTGATATAGAAAACAGTAACAATGCTTTGAAGTTATGCAAAAATCAGATGTTAGTAGTCATCTTTAAAACATTTTAAGTGAATTAATATCTCAGACTGGTATCTGCATATATACAACTATTGAAAATATGGCTTTGTTTGAACACTTCTAGTATATTTATCAGGTAAATTGTGTCAGATAAATGGTTACAGATGATACTGTTGTGTCAAGAATTTTAAATCGACCATTTGAGGTAGAAAATGTGAACTTTAATTGACAAATATGCATACAGTAAGATGTGGACTGGAGACAGAGGCAGGATTGGATACTATAATACAATCTCGAATGTTGTAATGATTGACTGCTAAACTTAACATTTATAGTATTCTGATATGCTTTCAATATGTTATCAAAACAGTTGTTAGCAGATTCATATCAGAAAATATGCAAATAGGTCAAGCTGGCAATAAACAAAATCTTGTTTTCAAATTCTTTTAAAAATTGAAACAGGGGAGGGGGTATAAAATGATCAATAAAAAAAAACTTCGAGTATACACAGTGATTTCTTTAAGGCTACATTTCTGATAAATCAGTGTTAATGTAAGAAAAACTAATTGAAGAGAGTTTTCTGTTGGAATAAATGTTTGTATAGGTTGCACTTTGTAAATACAGTTGTTTCTTAAACCACGTCTCTTTTGGGGAGATCTAGAATATTCATAGAAAATTAATTTTGTTTACATACTGGTTCCCATAGAGACATAACTTGGGAATGTTACCAGTAAATATACCTAAATATTTACTGCAGGGTTTGTAAATAAGGGTTTGCAGGGTCTGACTGTAAACGTTCACATTAACAGCAATCTATATGGCTGTAAACTATAATGTATATTTTTGGATTAAGTTAAAATAATACCAAAGCAAAGAGTAACATTGTTTGTTTATCCGCTTAAACAACATAAAAAGAACAATTAAAGCAACATGAACAATCCGCATGGATATGTCTAATTAACGTTATTTTGTGTAAGGTGTACCCTGACGGAATTCCAGGATGTTCACTATTATCTTTCACGTGCTGATATTTTACCATGTCGCTTGCCCTATAATGCCATTAGAGATAAAATGTGTGCTTTTTAAAAAAAATGATTTAATAAGAATCCTTCTGTAGTATATTGTCTCAGGATCCATTAAGAATAATACACTTTCATGAACATGCTTCAAAAATAAAATCAAATTAATATATCATAAAAGAATATTTTAATGTCAATTTGTATGTTCATTGCCATTATAGGACAATACATCATTACATATGTCTGCTGCAAATGGTCAAAAGGAAGTAGTTTCTATTCTACTTGATAATGCTGCAGATCTTAATGCAACAAATGTACACGTGAGTAATAAGTAAAGGAAAAAAAGGAAAATCACAAAAATACTAAATTCAGGAAAATTCAATCGCAAAGTACCTAATCAAATGGTAAAATCAAATGACAAAATATATCAAACGAATGAACAACAACTGTCATATTTCTGACTTTGTACAGGCATTTTAAGATGTAGAAAATCGTGGATTGAACCTAGTTTTTTAGCGCTAAACCTCTCACTTATACGACAGTCGCATCAAATTCCGTAATATTTACAACTAAATAGGGATGTCTTATTTAATATCTTTCATATTAACTAACAACTTCATGACCAAAATTACAAAATGTATAATTGTATATTGCGGTATCGACTTAACACTTAAAAACAATTATCATTAAATGTTTAAACGTTTTTACAACATGTAGAGAATGATTAACAACAATTAGCATGGAGCTGTATACTAAACATGCTAAATGTTATCTTTTTATGAGACGGCATCTGGAGAATTTCGGGATTTTTACTTTTTTCTATGATGTGCAGCTTTTTAATCTAATGTGATTTGTAACGTTATGCCGCAAATAGCACAACAATAAAACAAATAAAGGCAACATTAGTATACCGCTATTCGAAATTCATAAATCGATTGGAAAAAAAAAGAAATCCGGGTAACAAACTAAAACTGAAGGAAACACATCAAATATAAGAGGAGAAACACGACACAACAGAAACACATCATTAGTATGTAAAACGAACTATTATATAACAATATCCATATTCCTTACTTGGTACAGGACGTTTAAGGTAAATTTACCATCGGTGGGTAAACTCACAATCCTAGTCAATTAAGATTGGAGTCGAGTGCACCTTCCACGTGCGTGACTACAACTCACAAACTCAATGTTGACAGTTTAATAATACAAAAGTTGAAATACTTACACCACTTGGTCACTGCGGTTCCTTGGTGTATATCAATTAGTAGGTAGGCCACCAACTTAGAATTTTCCCCGAATATTTTATTCACAGTGTGGGAACGGAACTGTACGGTTTTCTACTAATTTGGTCATTCGGGAGACTGTCAAGCGGTGCTCCGACATTTGCAAAATAACAAGTTGCTTGATGGAAACTTTGACGAACTCTTATGTTCCAATATAACGGTTCTGCTTCAAGTTTTGATAGCTAAAACATTCTTTATGTAAATATGAACCAATAAAATAATAAGAATGATATATGCATCCAAACGTTTTCCTTAGAATGGTGGAGCTCCCTGTAAAACGATCAAAATTATCACACAACAGCGATCAAAAATGTCAAATAAACATCGAAAAATCAATGTTTGCTACCTGAATTTTCACATGTACCTTTTCTGATATATAGTCTTACCTGTCTGAAAGTTTCAAAGTCATTGTCCCAGTAGAAATCTAAATATATTCATTTTCTCCATGTCGGATATTTTTATTGACTGTACAATCGCTTGCAAGTTTACTGTAATATCACTCGGAGCCTTCCTGTACAATCGCTTGGAGCTTTTCTTTTCATCGTTTGGCCAACTAGACTACTCCGAAAGGAGGGTAACCTGCTTTACCTTGTTATGACTTCACGGTCCAGCTAGCAAGCAAGCTAGTCAAAGGTATTACTTTTTCCTACACACTCATTGCATGTTGCTGTAATAGTTTCTAGTGGCATATGACTAATTATAACTCTTAAGTAGATAATGCTTACTACTATCTCTTCTGACACATTCGTGATCAGTTTATGTTTTCCATGATACTTTTGTCATATAAATATTTATTAAAACTACTGCAATCCAATACAATATATGTCTGGTATGATTTTTCTCTCCTTTTTCTGTTACGATTTAACAGTTACTTATTTGGTATTGTTTTTTTTTCTTCATTTTTTTAAACCTAAATTTCACACTTAAAAGTGTTAATTATGTTTGAAGCTTTTAATTGAATGGATGCAGCCTGCATTAGCGGATCCGGTATGCGGGGAGAGGGAGTTTTGGTGGTTGAAACCCCATTTTGTCCGATTTTTTTTTATTTTGTGGACGTTTCAGTGTGTTCCGTGGTTTGGATCCCCCTTTTGCAGAAAGACGGGATCCGCACCTGGTCTGATATCGTCAATAATAGTATGATGATCCGATTATTCATCTGATTTTTTATAGTTTGGTCTTGTGCTGTGCTAGTTTTGGGGAGAAATGAGCGCACACAGACATTTTAACCCTGCCAAATTCTTTATGTACCTGTTTCAAGTGAAGAGCTCGTAGTTTAGTGGTTGTCGTTGGTTCATGCCTGTCATATATATTTTTCGTAAATTGTTTTATAATGAAATAGGCCGTCAGTTAAATTCGAAAGGTATTGATTCTTATTTTTCATGCCGGGACCTTTTATAGCCGACGACTATAATAATTGCTTAAATCCATTTATTTTTTGAACTTTGACAATCATATCACCTCTCCTTATTTTTATATTGAAGATGATATGAATGTGGTTTGATAAAAATGTTGTTCTTACTATAAAAAAAAAATAACATTCGTTCGTTTGTCTGATGCTATAGTGGGGAATATTGAAAAGTTGCTGAATCGTGACATTGATATAAAAAAAAATCATGTTGAAGGATTTTGTGTTTTCTCTGTCTTTCAGATTACAAGTCCTCTCCCATCCTTGATAAAATTTAATTTTACAGGAGCTTTTTCTACCAATAGCTATAGCTTGTAATAAACAGACATCTCATTTGAAATTATACCACATCTTCTTATTCTAATATCATGTTTATTGACATATACGTGTCTTTTCTTGGATCAGTAGTTAGCTACCACCATTCCACATTCGAATTCCTTGTTATAGTTACCAAATTAAAAAGTGTTGGGTATGTGTAGATACACCATAGGATGAGCTAAATTTCACGAGAAAGCTTTGCTGATATCACAGGAAAGAAAATGTGTTACATTGTAGTTTCTGGCTAAAAGTGTGAGGTATCTAACATGACCATTTTCAATCTTCTGGTAAACCAATCAGAGGGTCGATATGGAACTGTGGTGTAAATAAAGGCAACAGTAGTATATCGCTGTTCAAAACTCATAAATCCATGGACAAAAAACAAAATCGGGGTAACAAACTAAAACCGAGCGAAACGCATTAAATATAAGAGGAGAACAACGACATAACACTAAAATGTAACACACATAGACAAAATCCCACGAGAATAACAAATATAACATATATATATATAACATCAAAACCAAATACATGAATTTGGGATAGACAAGTTCCGTGACACGTCTTATCGCAATGTGAATTTACACTCAAAAATAAGAGAAAACAAACGACACAACGTTATAATGTAATACACACAGAAACGAATTATAATATAACAATGGCCATATTCCTGACTTGGTACAGGGCATTTTTAAAGGAAAAAATGGTGTATGTGTCGATATCCTCACACCTTTTTCAATGGAAAATCAGACAAACTATGGTACATATCAAGTTACAATATTCCGATCCTGTGATGAAAAATATTTTGTTGTATTGTTCAAATATGTATTTATTATTATTTTTTAAATTGCTGGTAAATAATATATTAATTAAAATTCAAAATATGCTGATTACCCTTAAAGATAATCTAGTCACCTTTTCGGTATATATAAATATTTATTTTGTAACAGGATTATTTTCAGTTTTATTTTAGATTAGATTCTTAACATATTTTGTACTGTCCTTTTCTTTTTGTTTTGTATATTTATCCAGTGGTTTTGTGTTTATGTGTTACATATTTGTTTTTCGTTCATTTTTTGTACATAAATAAGCCGTAAGTTTTCTCGTTTTACATTGTTTTTTCGGGGCATTTTATAGCTGGCTATGCGGTATGGGCTTTGCTCATTGTTGACGACCGTACGGTAACCTATAGTTGGTAATTTCTGTGTCATTTTGGTCTCTTGTGGAGAGTTGTCTCTTTGGCAATCATACCACACCTTCATATTTATATCTTTTGTACACATTTTGTTTTTGTCTCTGGTATAATTGCCTTTAAATGGTTCCTTGATAAAATCTAAATTGTCAAAATGACCGGTTTTATGCTTATTTTCACTTCAAATACCATAGATGAATTTAATAGAACAGCAAGAAACAACCAATGCAATGCATATACAATAACATTAACGGTACCATTTTTTTGCACCAGATGCGCATTTTGACAAATAATGTCAGTGATGATCATGGTCAAAATCTGTAAAATCCAAAGCTTATATAAAAGATGTACAATGTATTTAATAAATTTGGCCAAGCAATTCTACAGGAAAGCTCCAAGCGATTGTACAGGAAGGCTCCGAGTGATATTACAGTGAACTTGCAAGCGATTGTACAGTCAATAAAAATATCCGACATGGAGAAAATGAATATATTTAGATTTCTACTGGGACAATGGCTTTGAAACTTTCAGACAGGTAAGACTATATATCAGAAAAGGTACATGTGAAAATTCAGGTAGCAAACATTGATTTTTCGATGTTTATTTGACATTTTTGATCGCTGTTGTGTGAAAATTTTGATCGTTTTACAGGGAGCTCCACCATTCTAAGGAAAACGTTTGGATGCATATATCATTATTATTATTTTATTGGTTCATATTTACATAAAGAATGTTTTAGCTATCAAAACTTGAAGCAGAAACGTTATATAGGAACATAAGAGGTCGTCAAAGTTTCCATCAAGCAACTTGTTATTTTGCAAATGTCGGAGCACCGCTTGACAGTCTCCCGAATGACCAAATTATTAGAAAACCGTACAGTTCCGTTCCCACACTGTGATATTACCGACTTTAGAAATATATAACATCAAATCAAGATTCCGAAGAAGATGTATCTTGGATTATCGTTGTGCACAAGTGTCACAGAAAATTACCCTTTCCCTATATTTTGGAAAAATCAATAGCAGGATGAAGGTGTTAGTACAATCTTAAGTTCTGTAAGGCATCGCATAGTTAACTTTGGGATTTAAACTTTTGCCTTTCCTGTATTGATGTATAATCTGATGTCAAACTGCAATAAAATGAACTAGCCTTTCAATAAACTTAAGTGATGTCAATATAAATTAATCCAGTAATAAAGATACACTTTCACTATTATGCATCAAAAATTAAATTAAAATAACTTATCACTAAAATGTAATATTTTGAAAAATCAAATGATATCATCACTGCAGGGTTCTACTGCCCTACATTTGTCATCGAATAATGGACACAAGGAAGTAGTTACTATTCTGCTAGACCATGCAGCAGATCCAAACATAAAAAATACAGACGTGAGTATTAAGTTATGTCCTAGCAAGTTCCTCAAGAAAAATATATCTTATCCATGAAGGAGGCAAATATAATTTACTTTCATTTTCACTGTAACATATGATATTAATCAGAAACTGAGTATTCAATTAAAACCTTTGACAGAAAAGAAGAATACATGTATTGCCAATTTTAACAGTTACATTTCACTTATTCTGTTGATTTTTTATATCGTTTATTTTGTCTTTGTTGATGAATTTCAATTTTTTGAACAGTTCTTTTTACTTGTTCCAATTACGGTTCTTGTTTTTTTTTAGTCAATTTTTGTGAACTTCTTTTTGGAATAGTTACGTTTTAGTAGTTTCGGTCATTGCTGTCGTTATATTTTTCTTAGATTCTATAGACTTTCCCTCTTTTGTTTTTTTACTTGTTCAGTTGATTGATGTCGTTTGATTTTTTCAGTGTTGATGCAATTCTCCTTTAAAGCTCACCTGGTCCAAAGGGCCTATTGAGCGTTTCTCATCACTTCGCGTCCGTCGTCCGTCGTCAGTTGTCCGTCGTCCGTCGTTTTCTTTTACAAAAATCTTCCATCTGAAACTACCGGGCCAAATTTAACAAACTTGTCACAGTCATCACCCGGGATTTCAAGTTTAGAAAATCTGTCCGATTATCCTTCCTACCAACCAAGATGTCCGCCATAGATAAAAATAGAACATAGGGGTAAAATTAGTTTGTTGGCTTATATCTATGAAACCAGAGCATTTAGAGCAAATCTGACTAGGTAAAATTGTTTATTAGTTCATGGTATATCTGCCCTACAATTTTCAGACAAATAGGAAATTTTGCAGTTTTTGGTTATTATCTTGAATATTATTATAGATAGACATTAAATGAAAAGAGCAGAACTGTTGAACAAAGTAAGATCTACAAATAACTCAACATGGCCGAAATGGTCACTTGACCTCGTAAGGAGTTATTGTCCTTTGTAGTAAATTTTTAATAAGACTTTGTACATTTTGATTATATTATAAAACTCTGAAACTACTGAGAAAAATCTAACCACACTTGGTTACAATCAATATTAATGTATCTAGTATACAAAATGTGTCTAATGACCCACCCCTCATGCCAATCAAGATGACCGACATGGCTAAAAATAGAACATAGAGGTAAAATGAATTCTTTGGCTTATATCTCTGAAACTAAAGCATTTAGAGCAAATTTGCCATTTGATAAAAAGTGTTTAGCACAGGTGAAAATCTATCTGTCCTGAAAATTTCAGACGAATCAGACAAGCTGTTGTTGTTTTTCTGCCCCTGAATTAGTAAAAGTAAGGAAACTGCAGTTTTTGGTTTTATCTTGAATATTATTATAGATAAATATAAACTGTGAACAACAATAATGTTCATCAAAGTAAGATGTAGAATAAGTCAACGTGACCAAAATGGTCAATTGACCACAAAAGGAGTTATTGCACTGTATACATAAATTTAACTTTTTTCGTAAATTTTTGTAATCTTTTTAAAAAATCTGTTCCTGATGCCACAATCAGGATTAGGATATCTAGTTAAAAATGTGTCCAATGACCCTGCCTACCAATCAAAATGACAGAAATGGCTAAAAATAGAACATAGGGGGGAAATGCAGTTTTTGAAACTAAAGCAAACGTGTAAAAGCTGCATTATTCCGTGAATCAATTGTAAATAGAAATATCAGGTGAGCGACAAAGGCTCATTGGAGCTTCTAGTTTAATTTGCCTAGGAGTTCGTTTTTTTCTTCAAAATGACAAAATCGCTTTGCTTAAGGTTGCACTTTGTAAATACAGCTGTTTCTCAAACCATGCCTCTTTTTGGGAGATCTAGAATATTTCCACAGTCCTGTATGTAAAATACAACCTAAATAGTGTGAAAAAAGAGAACATTCAGAATTTTAGCAAATTTGCTTTATCTCACAGATTTTAAAGAAACTAACTCAAATAT
Source organism: Mytilus edulis (assembly GCF_963676685.1). Lineage (NCBI taxonomy): Eukaryota > Metazoa > Mollusca > Bivalvia > Mytilida > Mytilidae > Mytilus > Mytilus edulis. The sequence continues at coordinate 73,063,438 of NC_092351.1, forward strand.
AAAGTTTTATAAATATTTCATGAAGATTGATAGAATCCTGGACCTTAGATATGATGACTCAGCATAAATTCACAGATACTCCCTGAATTTTATTTAAGGGGTGTTTGTGTCCTGTCGATAACCCAAAAGTAAGCCGTAACACCGAAATCTGCTTTTTTGTCACCACGGCATTTTAAGTTCTTGATATAGAAAACAGTAACAATGCTTTGAAGTTATGCAAAAATCAGATGTTAAATGTAGTAGTCATCTTTAAAACATTTTAAGTGAATTAATATCTCAGACTGGTATCTGCATACATACAACTATTGAAAATATGGCTTTGTTTGAACACTTCTAGTATATTTATCAGGTAAATTGTGTCAGATAAATGGTTACAGATGATACTGTTGTGTCAAGAATTTTAAATTGACCATTTGAGGTAGAAAATGTGAACTTTAATTGACAAATATGCATACAGTAAGATATGGACTGGAGACAGAGGCAGGATTGAATACTTTAATACAATCTCGAATGTTGTAATGATTGACTGCTAAACATAACATTTATAGTATACTGATATGCTTTCAATATGTTATCAAAACAGTTTTAAACAGATTCATATCAGAAAATATGCAAATAGGGCAAGCTGGCAATAAATAAAATCTTGTTTTCAAATTCTTTTAAAAATTGAAACAGGGGAGGGGGTATAAAATGATCAGTAAAAAAAAACTTCGAGTTTACACAGTGATTTCTTTAAGGCTATATTTCTGATAAATCAGTGTTAATGTAAGAAAACCTAATTTAAGAGAGTTTTCTATTGGAATAAATGTTTGTATAGGTTGTACTTTGTAAATAGAGCTGTTTCTTAAACCACGCCTCTTTTGGGGAGATCTAGAATATTCATAGAAAATTAAATTTGTTTACATACTGGTTCCCAGTTATGCTCTCTGTGTTCCATCTCATAGAGACAAAACTTTTGAATGTTACCAGTAAATATACACAAATATTTACTGCAGGGTTTGTTACTCGTCCTGTGTGGATGCAGTAGAATGTGTCCCCGTGCTTGTAGAGTATGCCCTTATATTTTTGGATGTATTCATACTCATCCATGCGTGCTTTTTCATTATTGCCCTCTGCTATTGATTTACTAAGATTTCTTACAACCTCTGTTTTTGCCCTGTGTTTGTTATATAATTCAGTTTTGTTATATTTAAATCTTTACGTCGGGCCTCTTAAAATAGTTTTTATAACAGTTCTTTACTGCATTCCCTATTATTCCCTATCCCGTAACTGTGATCCTCATTCAATGTTACAACCTAAGGTCTTTTGTATTGTTCCTATACACCTATTTAATAATCATCATGTTACGGAATGGAAATTTTTTTATTAACAACACAACTTCTACTCAGCAGGCACTCAACGTTTAATAAACGTTGAAATGAGGTTGAAATGTGATCAACGTATATTCAACGTTGAAACAACGTAACATTTTCAACGTTGAGGAATAAACCAACGTTCAACGTTGAATTAATGTTGATCATTTCAAAGTTGTAATTGGAACGTTGATTCAACATTGAATCAACGTTAACTTATTTACTCATAGTAGGCCTATATAAAAAAAATCATTATCAGAAAGGTTAAGTATATGCATAACTGCCTAGAAGTATTTATTAATAAAGAAAAGAATGAAAAAGAGTTTTGGGTTTCACAAAACAGTATAGTACTAACTATTGGTCACTATTTCAACTTGAGTTTTGCGTCACCGTAAGGTGCATAAATAAACGTATTGGTAATGCCACTACAGCCAGATTATTAAACAAAAATGCACAAATCCACAAATTTTCCCGTGCAATGCCAAAAAATGACTAACCTGTTTAGATTAACTTCTCAAAATACTATAAGGTCAACAATGAACGGGAGAACCTTTTCGCTCTTCTCTTTCTGTGATATTACCTGAAAGACTCAAAACATTATATATGTGGTAACTTGAACCCAACCTAAGTGTGGTATTCAATATGTGGGACAGACGGTACGAGAATATTACAGAAGAAATCAAGAAGACCTCTACCGCTTTCGTAGACCCAAAAAATGCAAAAGTTTAGTATAACAACATTAAGATAAGCATAATCACAATCTTAAATATATAAAATTCCAACCCCTCGAAACCGTTCAGAAACAGCCAGGAGAATCACACAAGCAATTTGAAAAAGCACGCGAAGTTCGCGAATTGTTTTGGATAAAAAGACTTCAAACAGCTTATCCTTTCGGTCTTAATGACAAAATATTAGGGGAAGGGAACATATCTAAAACTTCTATCGATGTTATTAATATTGTTGATAAAAGACTTAGAAATAATAGGTTTCATTGTAAACGCAAAAACCGTAATCAACGCATTAAACATCGTATAAATTATACACTTGCTGATCTGTCATCTATTATAAAAAATAATGGTAAACATCAAGTATTATGCAAACTGGGTCAGATACCTAAAGTAAAATATATGCTATTGTTCTGGAGTGTGAACTTTTTTTTTTACCCATTTTATGAATACACCCGTATTATTACAGCCTTTTGTCATCACAGGCTATTTCCTAGTATTGATAAACCTGAAAATCATAAACGACATTTTCTTAAATTAAAATATATAAATAGAGGTATTGATTTTATTAACTTGTCTAGCATATTCAATGACTCTTCCGTCTATAGCTTAATGCCTCCATATTTTGATAATATAGAACAATCCATTATTTCATATTCTTATAAAAAAAACGAGCAGAAATTTGAATTTTAATTATGCGTCAATTACATCAGACGTTAATATAGAAAATAATATTCCTTCCACTTGAGACTTCTAAACATTTAGTTTTAGATATGTTCCCTATGGTCATGTTATTACAGGAGACCTCAACATCATCGAAGACTGTGAAGTCATAACTTTTCTAAAGAAAGGACCGAAATACCGTCCTCCATCTATAATAGATTGGAAACAGTGTCGTCAGGTCATTTAAGACGCTCTGTCTGCCTACTGTAAAAATTGGTGCAAACGTGAAAAATCGGATAAAACATCTTTAGACAGTTATTTGAATAAAATTATGAATACTGTTAATATTCGAATATCTCATTTAGAAAACAATTCTGAAATTAATAAAAGGATCGAAGATATTCCCATTTCTAGAATAAAAAATAAACTCAAGGTACTCACAGAGCGGTTTGTGTTCGTACCGGCAGACAAAGCAGCCAATAATGTAGTGGTGATGTGACGCATATATTACACGGAAGTACTTCAAAACAAAATTATCAATTCCTCTACATTCAGGTCCATACGCACCACAGAGAGTCAATCGTTAACAAGCATACCACTGCCACCACCCAGCTTAAAGCATCTTCCGAACATGTACTGGTTACCGAAATTACACAAAAACCCATTTAAATTCCGTTTTATTTCCGCAGTGAGTAAGTGTTCTACTACTAATCTATCAGTGCTTCTAACTACCTCCCTTACTACTATCAAAGAACTGGTTATTAACTTTTGTAATAAAGCTTATGAAAATAATGGTATTAATTATTTTTGGAGTGTTAAAAAAACTTTAGAGGTTTTAGATAAAATACATGCTTTTGATGGTCCTTATAATTCTGTTGACAGTTATGATTTTTCTACTCTGTACACTACACTTTTACACAATCTTATAAAGAGAAAGATTTTGTATTTGATGAAATGATCTTTCGAAAAATCTCATTGTAATTTTATTTGCTGTAACTCTTTTAAAGCCTTTTTCTGTAACGAAAAAGGAAAGTATGCTAGATACACTTACTGGAAATGTGAGGATAAAATTGAAGCTTTAAATTTTCTGCTAGATAACATTTATGTACGTTTCTGCGATAAAGTGTATCGTCAGGTAGTAGGTATTCATATGGGCACTAACTGTGCCCCTTTTATGGCAGATTTATTTCTACATTGCTATGAATCTCAGTTTATGACCAAACTCAGTAAAGACTCATCATTGTTATATTTGGTTGATATATTCAACAATACCTACCGTTATCTGGATGATATTTTTTCGTTGAATAATCCAGAGTTCTCTAGATATACTTCCGAAATTTACCCAAAAGAACTTACCTAAATCTAACATAAACATCAGCAGTTGCCCTTTTCTAGATTTGAAAATTTTAATTTCTAACGGGAAATTACTTACTAAAATTTACGACAAAAGAGACGATTTTTCATTTCCTATTGTTAATTTTCCTTTTTTTAGACGGCGATGTGCCTTTTGCTCCATCATACGGTGTTTATATATTCCAACTCGTTCGGTATGCCCGTGTGTGTTCTGATGTCATAGATTTCAACAAACGCAATCAATGCATCACTGGGAAATTAATGTGTCAGGGATTTCGATACCATAAATTACTTAAAACTTTTACTAAATTCTTTCATAGATACAAAGATTTGATTAGAAAATTTGGCTGTACCTGTAGAAAATTATTAAAAATGATATTTCACAACCTAAATTTTACGGTAATATTGTACTTTAAGCGCGGAAATCACTATGTGATCCGTGTAAACTCATCGAACCTTTAATCAAACTTATAAGTAAGGGTTATCGTACAAATATTGTAATTAGATCTCTGAGTATAGTTTATATTGGCACTAATATCGATTGTGTCATTAGCAAATTAAAACATAACTTAATTCTATCTTATTTTGAGGCGGGATGTATAGAGACACACACACGTTAATTTTTATCTCTAAAGAAGTCGCTCCTCACTATCCTACTTCCTGTCGATACATATATTTTTGGCATTGCACAAGTCATGTCTTCTCTGACTGTACATGACGTTAAAATACTTAATCCCTGTGATGTGTTTTAGTTGATTTTAAACTCTGATGCATGATTTTTTTTTTATTGTTTTTGGCTTTTAACTAGCTGTCAGTAACTGCGAGTACTCTCAAATCGTACTTTCTTGTTAATTTGACCTGTTGATACTAGTTGTAATGCTTTTTTGTTATTTTATATTAATATGGATATTGTCTATATACCATCTTTGATTATTTGGAATATCTACTAATTTTCACTACCTTGTACTAAATTTGTTTCAACATCAAAATTTTTCTCCTCAAATTTGTACAGGGATTTTTTTTATCTAGCTCTAATTGTATAGATTTATTGTTGATATTCACCCCATATGTATCTAGTGTTAAATTAGGTATTTATTTGACAGAACTGTCTTTGTATTCCTAAATATTGGAAAATTTTATATACACAGAAGTAGTATACCTAAAACGACAAACTTATTTTTCATTTACCTGTGTATATTATGAAAACCGGTTTTTTTTTTCAAAAACGATTATTTTCTAAGGGTTATTAAGTATTTCGCGGTGGTGTCTTGCCAAGGCTTTTTTTTTAACTTGTATTTTGCTTTTTGGCCTTGAATGTTTGTCCCTAATATTTTATTAATTATGTATTTGCATTCAGGTATCGCAGGTCAGATTTATTCGTTCATAGTGTGTTAGTCTACATTTTTTGATTGAGTTAAGCCTTTCAATTGATATTTTATCGTGTGTTTTTCTATGTTGTGATGTTATACTATTGTTTTAGAAAAAGGGAGAAGGTTTGGTACCATTAAAACGTTTAATCCCGCTGCAAATGTTTGCACCTGTCCTAAGTCAGGAATCTGATGTACAGTAGTTGTCGTTTGTTTATGTAATTTATACGTGTTTCTCGTTTTTTTTTTTTGTTTTTTATATAGATTAGACCGTTGGTTTTCCCGTTTGAATGGTTTTACACTTGTAATTCTGGGGCCCTTTATAGCTTATTGTTCGGTGTGAGCCAATGCTCCGTGTTGAAGGCCGTACATTGACCTATAATGGCTTACTTTTAAATTGTTATTTGGATGAAAAGTTGTTGCACTCACACCACATCTAAATTTAAACTATGAAAAGTTTAGGGCATATAAACGTTGAAAACATGCCGCACAGCCCTATATTTTGACCTTTCAAAAAATTGTAGCGCATATGAACTTTAAATTCTAGGATTTTTTTCAAAACTTCATAGTAAAAGTGGTACAGTTTTATCCGTAAAAGGAGTTCCTATGGGAAATTGCATTGTCAATATTTACAAAAAATGAATATGAACAACAAAACATTTGGGAATTCAAGAAGGAGACAGTAGTACAACAATAAAACAAAACCAAACATACACAATGTAACTTTATTAAGCAAATACCTTATTTATAAGCAGCAACATCAATCGGTTTTGAATATAACAGCCTGAAATTTATAACAATTACTTTGCCTGGGAATATGAAAAATGGTTTGTATCCTCATCTTCACTACAATTGCCATATTGATAAACGGCATCTTAATTTTTAATCGATAAACTTACTTTTTTTAATTATGATCAATTTATATAGTTATAAATTGAGTTATGCTCCACTCATATATTCCAAATATAAACAAATTTCCTTTTGCTGAGATATTTGAATCCACGAAGTGCTTATCTAAATTTAATTATAACGATTATATATATAAAAACAAACAATGCTTTCAAAACGATTTAACACCTAACAGTGCATGAACCGATTATATGGACAATAGCCAAACATTTACAATTCGGCAAGTAAATGCTTTTTTGGAAATATCAGCCGTCAAGGACTTTCAGAAGCAAAGTCTCCTCGGAAAAATCATTAAAACAATAAGAGGGAATCCTAGTTTAAAAATCCCCTTTGCAAGTCAAAAAAAAGACAGAGCTCGGGTTTTTGACAATGATTTAAAGATATTACTTATTAAAAGTTAAATGAATCGAAATATCAAATTATATATCATTGCTGTACAGGGTTGGACAGCACTTCATTCGGCATCAGCCAATAGTCACATGGAAGTAGTCACTGTTCTCCTTGACCATGCTGCACATCCCAACGTACAAAATATAGACGTGAGTATATTCATATAATTTTTTTATTCTTAAGTAAGTTTCAATGATCTTTTGTTTGGGAGCAACTTTGAATCAAACTGGATCAACGTTATAATTAAACGTTTAAATGTTTCTACAACCTGGACAAAAATATTTGGGCAATCAGCATAAACGAATGAAAAATTAAAAATCACCTTTAAAAATCATAAAATGATGAGTTCGGTTGTTTTTTTTTTTTATTTCCTAACTCACGTTTTTTGTATATTGTTTTTTTTTTTGCAATTGCTCAACAACTCTATGATAGATTTGAGAAACTTACATAAAATAAATACAGTCACAGATGTAAAACGTTCACGTCGTATACTGTGAGAAAAAAAGTGCATGACGATGAGTTAAGAATATCAATAAAGTTAAATGAATCGAAATATCAAATTGTATCATTGCTGCATAGGGATGGACAGCACTACATTTATCATCAGAGAAAGGACACATCGAAGTAGTTACTGTTCTCCTCGACCATGATGCAGATCCAAACGCAAAATCTGCAGTCGTGAGTATATAGTTAATGATTTTATTCATGTTATGTTCATGAAAAAAACTAATGTCTTTACCTGATGAAGACCTTCACATAACCTGTAACCTATGATATAAATAAGAACTCAGTATTTCGCACGTTTCATTTTAATCTCTAACAAAACAGTATTATAACTGTATAAACCATATTTCTGTGAACACGAAAACCTTTTTTTACTAAAAACTGAACATTTTAAACATGTTAGACACCAATATGTAAAATATGAATAACAAAATGTGTGATTATTTTATTAAAAATACAGCTTCACAACAATGAAACAAACACAAAAATAACCATATAAATAAAATTTAGAAAGGAAGTGGGGAATGTGTCAAAGCGACAACAACCCGACCATAGAGCAGACACCAACCGAAGGCCACCAATGTGTCTTCAATGTAGCGAGAAACTCCCGCACTCTTAGGTGTCCTCCAGCTGGCCCCTAAAAAAATATGTATACTAGTACAGTGATAATGGACGTCATACCAAACTCCGAATTATACACAAGAAACTTAAATTAAAAATCATACAAGACTAACAAAGGCTAGAGGCTCCTGACTTGGGACAGGCGCAAAATTGCGGCGGGGTTAAACATGTTTATATGAGATCTCAACCCTCCCCCTATACATGTAGCCAATGTAAAAAAGTAAACGCATAACAATACGCACATTACAATTCAGTTCAAGAGAAGTCCGAGTCCGATGTCAAAAGAGCGTAACAAAAGAAAAAAAAAGAAAATGACAATAATACATAAATAACAACAGACTATTAGCAGTTAACTGACATGCCAGCTCCAGGCCTCAATTAAACTGATTGAACGATTATGTCTCCATCATATGAATATCAGGCACAATCCCTACCGTTAGGGGTTCAGTATCATACTATCATAAAATATATGAGAAGAACATAACCCGTGTCATGCCAACAACTGTTTTTGAAATGAATGTATTTAGTTCCGATGCAAAGTCCCTATAAGTGAATCAATATTAAAGCCAAAATATGCAATCTTTAATGACCTGACAACAATATCGTCACTGTATCCCTTCTTAATAAGTCTGTTTAAAGGTTTTGTAAGCTTTTGAGGTGAATACTGACATTTTTGTGCTTTGTGAAGAATATCACCATAAAAGATTGGATGTGAAATAACTGAACGTATAAGATGTCTGCATGTTGAGTTATATTTACGAATTATTACCTTATACCGATGATAAAATTTAGTAAATGTTTTGACTAGTTTGTGATATCGACAACCCTGGTGTAATGATTTTTCAGTAATACATAAATTTCTCTCGCTAAAATATAATACATTGTTACATACACGAGTAAATCGTACAATTTGAGATATATAAACACCATAAGATTTGACAGGGGAACGTCACCATCTAAAAATGGATAATTAACGATAGGAAAGAAAACTCATCTCTTTTATCATAATTTTTTGTATTAATCTTTCCGTTAATGATAAAAATATCAAGATCGAGGAAAGGGCTTTATTTAAAGTAAGTTCAAAAGGATAAATTTCTTTAGTATACATAGTGAAGTCGTCATTATTGAGAGCCAATATATCATCCAAATATTTAAAAGTATTGTTAAATTTTTGTATCAAATGTTGTTTCGATGGGTCTTTGCTAATTTTAGCAATAAATTGCAACTCATAACAATACAAACACAGGTCCGCAATAAGTGGTGCACAGTTAGTCCCCATTGGAATGCCAACAACTTGACGCGAACAAAGATGTTATCAAGTAAAAATTCAAGCGCATATATAGTATCAAAGCATGTTCAATTGACATAGTTCTTTTGTTTATTGCTACTAAAAAATGACCTTAAAGAGTTTGAACATATGTACTCGCATTCTGACTTTTTAAATGCCCAGTTAATTTTGGATGTGAATTTTTCTTGATAAGAATATGAGGCAAAGTGGTATATAGGGTAGACGAATCAAAACTTTGAACAGATTCAAAATCACCAATATATGCATGCAATTTATCAAATACTTCCAACGAGTTTTTGACACTCCAAAAGTAATTAATTCCACTATTTTCAAAGGCCTTATTTGAACAATTTATTATCAGGTTTTTGTTATTGTACCAAGTGTACTAGTAAGTAAAATAGACAATTTAGTAGTGGAACAATGGCTTGAAGATGAAATAAATCTATATTTGTAAGGGTTTTTTTTGTAGCTTCGGAAGCCAATACAAAGTTGGGACTTCCATTGTACATTTTTTTTTTGGTTCTGCTTGTAAAGAAGTAGCTGAAACTTCGTGTTTGTTACAGATGTCGTTTTATGAAAATGAAGTATGTTGGAATGTTGGTGAATTCGTGATTTCCTTTTGCAGAGCCTCAATATAAAATTTACGTCAAACAATAATGATGTTATTAGCAGCTTTATCAGCCGAGACAAAAAGAAATTCCTTGGCTAGTTCTTTCAGTTTATGTTTGATACTCGAAATAGGGTTTTTTTGGTTGTTGTTAAGTGTAAAATGTTCTTTAAAATGTTGTATTCGAATATCAACTATCTTCATTACGGAACTAAAAAAAGAGTCCAAAGATTTTTGTCAGCTTTTTCCTGTTTTACCCATTTCAAACAGTAGTTACGGAGTGAGTCGTGGATGATATTACGACACTCATTCCAAATAATAATTGACGGGGGACGATATTTAGGTCCTTTACTGAGGAATGATTTTAACTCTCGGTCGCGAACGATGTTCAGGTCTCCTAGTATGACATGGGAAATGGGACCACAAGTGTATTCGGAATTACTGCAATTACATGACATAGGTGTATTTTTAATAATAATTAACTCTTTACACAATTGGCTATTATTAAACACATATTTTCGGGTAGATTTCTTGTAAATATAACAAATAAGAGGGAGTTCAGTATTATAAAAATATCCAGGAATTTGTTCTTTAACAGAATGGTCGTTAAAAATACCGGCAATATTTACAAATAAATACCTTTATTGACATACTTTATTTTAATAAAATGTTTTATATGATCTTCAGGGCGATCAATTTTGGGAAACAGTTTAGAATAACAATATGCCATTATAATTTGAACGATTTCATACTTAGGACTGTAATATTAGTAAAGCATTTACAGTATTTTTAAGCATACGAATTGAGCGGTTTTGAATGTACATGTAACAGTCAGAAATATGAAAAACTGTGAATGAGAATGTTAAAAAAAGAGCTAGAACCTGACCTCCATTTAATTTTTATAACTATTTATAAAATGGAAATCTACCTTAAGAAAGCAAAATTGAATCAATTTCAAAAGCAACTAATTTGAAGCGGGTGACAGCCTGTGTGACTGATAATCATCTAGGGCCGATTAACTTGATCCAGTGGTTACGTATGTTAATTCTTATGATTTTTTATACTTAAGTAAGGATCGATAATTTTTTTTTGGGATAAACTTTGAATAAACCTGGATAAAAATTATAATTACACGTTTAAATGCTTCTACAATCTGAACAGAAATACTTGAACAATCAGCATGAATGAATAAAAAATTAAAATCTCCTTTTAAAGTAAAAAAAGATAGAGTAGTTTTTTTTCTTCAAATTTCCTAACACACGTTTTTGTATATTGTATTTCTCAATTGTTCAACCACTTTATGATTGATTTGAGAAACTTACATAAAATAAATACGTCACAGATGTAAACGTTTTCGTCGTATACGGTAAGGGAATAAAATGTACAAGACAATGATTTAAAGATATTACTAATTAAAATTTAAATGAATCGAAATATCAAATTGTGTCATTGCTGTACAGGGTTGGACAGCACTTCATTTGGCATCATACAATGGTCTCACGGAAGTAGTCACTGTTCTCCTTGACCATTCTGCAGATCCCAACGTAAAAACTGCAGCCGTGAGTATATTTATATATTTTTTGTATACTTCAGTAAGGATCAATAATTTTGGTTTGGGAGCAACTTTGAATCAAAATGGATAAACGTTATATCTAAACGTTTAAATGCTTCTACAACCCGAATAGAAATATTTGAACAATCAGCATTAACAAATGAAAAATTAAAAAATCGCGTTTTAAAATCAAAAAAAGAAAGAGTTCGGTTAATTTTTTTTTAATTTTCTAACACATGTTTTTGTATATTGTTTTTTTAATTTGCTCAACAACTTTATAATAGATTTGAGAAACTTACATCAAGTAAATACAGTCACTGATGTAAAACGTTGTCATCGTATCCGGTATGCGAATAAAAAGTGCATGACAATGATATAAATATATCAATTAGGTTAAATGATTCGAAATATCAAATTGTATTATTGCTGCACAGGGCTGGACAGCACTAGATTTATCATCAAAGAAAGGACATATAGAAGTAGTTACTGTTCTCCTTGACAAGGATGCAGATCCCAATGCCAAAGATGCAGACGTGAGTATTAAATTAATGAGTTAATTCATGTTATGTTTTTAGTGAAAATTAGTCCCTACACCTGGAGAAGACTTTCACATTCCCTGTAATATATGATATGAATCAGAACTGAGTATCTAATATGTTTTATTGAAATGTCCAACAAAACAGTAGTATAAATGTATAAATCTTCTTTCTGTGAATACGAAAACATTTTAAAGTTAAACTGAACATTTTTAACATGTTAGACATAAAAATGTAAAATAGGAATAACAAAACGTTGGTTATTTATTAATGAAACAGTTTTACAACAATGAAACAAACACAAAAATAATCATATAATGCATTTACAGTATTTATTAGCATAAAAATCGAGCGGTTTTGAACGTAACAGCTTGAAAAATTAAATAAACTGTGCCTGAGAATGGTAGAAAATATTTGGAACCTGACCTCCATTTAAGTTTTATTATTATTTACAAAATGGAAATTTACTATGAGAAAGCAAAATTAAATTTATTTCTGAAGCTAATAGTTTGAAGCGGGTGACAGCATGTGTGACTTATAATTATCTAGGGCGGATTAACCTGCTCCAGTTGTTACGTATGATCATTCATATAATTTTGGTTTGGGATCAACATTGAATCAAACTAGATAAAAGTTATAATAAAATGTTTAAATGCTTCTACAATCTGAACAGAAGTATTTAAACAATCAGCATGAATGAATAAAAAATTAAAAATCTCCTTTTAAAGTAAAAAAAGATAGAGTATTTTTTTTGTCTTCAAATTTCCTAACACACGTTTTTGTATATTGTATTTCTCAATTGCTCAACCACTTTATGATTGATTTGAGAAACTTACATAAAATAAATACGGTCACAGATGTAAAAATTTTCGTCGTATACGGTAAGAGAATAAAAAGTGCATGACAATGATTTAAAGATATTACTTTAAAAGTTTAATGAATCGAAATATCAAATTGTATCATTGCTGCTCAGGACTGGACAGCACTACATTTGGCATCAGAAGATGGTCACATGGAAGTAGTCACTGTTCTCCTTGATCATGATGCAGATCCCAACGGTAAAGCTACAAACGTGAGTATATTCATATATTTTTTATTATTCTTAAGTAAGGATCAATAATTGTTGGTTTGGGAGCAACATTGAATCAAACTGGATAAATGTTATAATTAAACATTTAAATGCTTATACAACCTAAATATAAGTATTAGAACAATCAGCATAAACGAATGAAAAATTAATAATCGCCTTTGAACAATAGAAAAAAAAAGAGTTCGCTTGTTTGTTTTTTTTTTAATTTTAATACACGTTTTGTATATTGTATTTCAATTGCTGAATAACTTTATGATTGATTTGAGAAACCTACATAAAATATATACGGTCACAGATGTACAACGTTTTTGTTGTATACGGTAAGCGAATAAAAAGTGCATGGCAATGATTTAAATATACGTTTAATGATTCGAAATATCAAAATGTATCATTGCTGCACAGGACTGGACAGCACTATATTTGGCATCAGAAAACGTTACGTAAACTATCAAAATTCTTATTATGTTAGATTTTTGAGGAAGTGTTTGTTTTATTTTGTTTCTTTTCTGTTGCATTTTTCGCATATCAGCTGATTTCAGCGAGTCTTAATGTCGGCTCCTTGGTTACGAAATGTCAATTTTGAATTTAACGGTTACATACAAGATACATGTTAATAACAAATTGCAAATCTTGGGTTTGAGTATTATATTATTAAATATATTTTTTTCTAGCGGTTATTTACTAAATAAGTAATGCAAGCTACATATTTATTGAAATGTTTAAGCATTATCTAATAGGGAGTAAAAAAAAACAGCCACACATACGGCATACACATCCTCGCTGCAGTTTTGTTATTATTACTGAATTTGTCCTAATAGAATCGAAATAATTCATGGAAGCCATAGTTTTGTTGGAACATTCGGCACAATTGACTTTCAGAAGCAAAAGTTCGAGAACCAAAAGGTAAGGAAAAAACTGTCATATACGCTAATATGAAGAAAACTATTTTTCGATGAAGTATCATTGAAAAAAATCAACGAATTTGTCACCATACCATAGTAATCAAATTTGATCATTTAAATCAATTAAGTTGGACACAATTAGTTACATAAACATGATACAAACTCGAATAATTGTAATGATTTTAGGGATGGTTAGCACTCCATTTCGCAGCTAAATTTGGATACATAGACATTGTAAGTGAATTACTCCGTAGAGGAACAGATGCAAATGCAGAAATATCAAAAGTAAGTGTCAATCTGAAGCTTGCAAACAGAGATTTCTAGTTTTTTGTTCATTTTCGAAGCAGCGTGTTTAATGTTAGTAATGCTCTCTGCTTGGTTTTGACTAATTCTCTAGACCAAATAAGGTTTATAAAAAGAAAAATGATTCAAACAATAAGATCGAAATACTATTTAAATCACATTTTTAATTTATTTTAATTTCTTCACGCATGTTTGATATGATATTTTTGACAATTGCTCAGCCGTTTGAGGAATAAATTTTAAAAATCACACAAAAAAATATGATCACAGATGTAATACGTTTTCATCGTATACGGTAAGAAAAAAGTAAAAACACAAAAATACTGAACTCCGAGGAAAATCAAAAATCAAAAGGCAAAATCAAAAGTCCAAACACATCAAACGAATGGATAACAGCTGTCATATTCCTGACTTGGTACAGGCATTTTCTAATGTAGAAAATGGTGGATTGAACCTGGTTTTATAGCTAGCTAAACCTCTCACTTGTATGACAGTCGCATCAAATTCCATTACATTGTCAACGATGCATGAACAAAACAAACATACTCAAAGAGTAAAAATGTCAAAAATAGGGGTACAACAGTCAATATCGTGTTATCATCTTAATATCACTACATAAACAACAAATGTAGCAAAGTAGCACAAAAAGGCATACATCAAATTTAACATTCTCATTTTGCTTTTCTTATACGGCTGAATTTATCTAAAAGGACAAGTGCATGACAATAATTTAAAGATATCCATAAAGTTAAATGAATCGAAATATACAATTCTACCGTTACTTCACAGGGCGAAACAGCACTTCATTTATCATCAAGAAATGGACACAAAAAAGTAGTTACCATTCTCCTTGACCATGCTGCACATCCAAACGCAAAAACTGCAGACGTGAGTAAATATTTAAAGAGGTCATGTCGTGTCATGTTCACACAGGCAATTGATCCCTATACCCGAAGAAGGCAAACATGGTACACTTACTATTCACTGTTATCTATGATATAATTTATAACTGAGTATTCCATTAAATTTCTTTAATAAACCAAAAGTTTAGATGTAAGATTTAAATAAGGCAGTTGTTTGTCACTTGTACCGTTGATTGATACCGTTTCATTTTATTTATGTGATTCAAATAATGCAGTTGTTGTTTTCTATTGTACCGTTGATAAATATCAATTGATTTTGTTTATGTTATTCTCTGTTTTCTAAATTGCCTTGGAGTTCGGGTTTTTCTCATACTCCTTTTTTTCATCAACATGACAAAACGACAAAATCTCTCTGTTTGAACCGAACAGTTTAAACAAAACAAAATAAAACATGAATATGAACAACAAAAAAATTGGGAATTCAACAAACAGACAGTAGCACAACAATAATTTGGCATAAAAATTAAAAAGATCATATAATAGGGAACATGTGTAATAAGTTTTAAGTTGATTGGACTTCAACGTCATCAAAAACTACCTTGACAAAACTATAACCTGAAGCGGGACAGACGCACAGACGAACGGACAGGCGAACGGACGCACAGACCAGAAAACACAATGCACCTCTACTATCGTAGGTGGGGCATAACAATGTTATAAGTGTAAATCCACAATGCATCCATGTTTTTTGTGGTATGTTAAAACAAATGGACAGATGAAAAAGGTTATGGAACATCTGTTTTGAGAATTTTATGTGCAAATGAACAAGAAATTCAAACTGAGAGAACTGACACAACTAAATGTATAAAACAGAAGCAGTACGAATGATTTGCAGTATCTGTTATGATTTTAATTGATTTTTACACGATGTCCAAAACCAAAATAGATCAGATGAGCGACAAAAGTTCTTGAGAGCTTCTAGTTTAAGTACGTCAGATGTTTGTAATTAAATTTTTATTTCTCTAAGACGTGTAGGAAAATTTTAATCGAATTTTAAAGGTTTATAAAAATGTTGTGGTAAAAAATATGTGAATCAAATAGATGTGCCTGTAGAAAAGCAAAGTTGCAATAGTCGATGTCATCCAAATTAAGTTCGTAAAAATATATGATTGATTTTGAAATATTGTTCTAAACCTTTTTTAAAATATACTGTGCTTAATAGCAACTAGTTTGAAGCGTGTGACAGCCTGTGTAACTGAGAAACATCAATGGCGGATTAACCTGATCCAGTTGTTACGCATGATAATCCATATATTTTTTTATACTTAAGTAAGGATCAGTGATTTTTGTTTTGAAAACAACTTTGAATTAAACTTGATAACAGTTATAATTAAACGTTTAAACGCTTCTACAATCTGAACAGAACTATTTAAACAATCAGCATAAATTGATGAAAAATTAAAAAACTCCTTTTAAAGTAAATAAAAATAAAAAATTTTCTTCAAATTTCATAACACATGTTTTTGTATATTGTTTTTCTCAATTGCCCAACCAATTTATGATTGATTTGAGAAACTTACATATAATAAATACGGTCACAGATGTAAATATTTTCGTCGTATACGGTAAGAGAATAAAAAGTGCACGTCAATAAATTTATTTATTAAAACTTTAATGAATCGAAATATCAAAATGTATCATTGCTGCACAGGGCTGGACAGCACTACATTTGGCATCAGACAATGGTCACATGGAAGTAGTCACTGTTCTCCTTGATCATGCTGCAGATCCCAACGGTAAAACTGCATACGTGAGTATATTTATATTCTTTTTTATTCTTAAGTAAGGATCAATAATTTTGGTTTGGAAGCAACATTGAATCAAACTTGATAAACGTTATAGTTAAACGTTTTAATGCTTATACAACCTAAAAAGAAATATTTGAACAATCAGCATAAAAGAATGAAACATTAATAATCGCCTTTGAAAATAACAAAATAAAATAGAGTTCGGTTGTTTGTTTTTTTTTTTATTATTATTTCATAACACACGTTTTTATATATTGTTTTTTCAATTGCTCAACAACTTTATGATTGATTTGAGAAACTTACATTAAATATGTACGGTCACAGATGTACAACGTTTTCGTTGTATACGGTAATCGAATAAAAAGTGCATGACAATGATATGAATAGATCAATTAAGTTGAATAATTCGAAATATCCAATTGTATCATTGCTGCACAGGGCAAGACATCACTACATTTATCAGCAGAGAAAGGACACATAGAAGTAGTTACTGTTCTCCTTGACAAGGCTGCAGATCCAAACGCAAAATATGCAGACGTGAGTATTGAATTAATGAGTTAATTCATGTTATGTTTATAGAGAAAATTAGTCCCTACACCTGAAGAAGACTTTCACATTCCCTGTTATCTATGATATAAATCAATACTGAGTATTTCATTGAAATCTCTTACAAAACAGTAGTATAAATGTATAGATATTCTTTCTGTGAACAAGAAAACATTTTAAAGTTAAACTGAACATTTTTAACATGTTAGACATAAAAATGTAAAATATGAATAACAAAACGTTGGTTATTTATTAATGAAACAGTTTTACAACAATGAAACAAACACAAAAATAACCATATAATGCATTTACAGTATTTATTAGCATAAAAATCAAGCGGTTTTGAACGTAACAGCTTGAAAAATTAAATAAACTGTGCCTGAGAATGGTAGAAAATATTTGGAACCTGACCTCCATTTAAGTTTTATTATTATTTACAAAATGGAAATTTACTATGAGAAAGCAAAATTAAATTTATTTCTGAAGCTAATAGTTTGAAGCGGGTGACAGCATGTGTGACTTATAATTATCTAGGGCGGATTAACCTGCTCCAGTTGTTACGTATGATCATTCATATAATTTTGGTTTGGGATCAACATTGAATCAAACTAGATAAAAGTTATAATAAAACGTTTAAATGCTTCTACAATCTGAACAGAAGTATTAAAACAATCAGCATGAATGAATAAAAAATTAGAAAATCTCCTTTTCTCAATTGCTCAACCACTTTATGATTGATTTGAGAAACTTACATAAAATAAATACGGTCACAGATGTAAAAATTTTCGTCGTATACGGTAAGGGAATAAAGAGTGCCAAGGATTTAAAGATATTACTAATTAAAAGTTAAATGAATCGAAATATCAAAATGTATCATTGCTGTACAGGACTGGACAGCACTACATTTGGCATCAGACAATGGTCACATGGAAGTAGTTACTGTTCTCCTTGACCATGCTGCAGATCCCAACGTAAAAACTGCAGACGTGAGTATATTTATATAATTTTTGTATACTTCAGTAAGGATCAATAATTTTGGTTTGGGAGCAACTTTGAATCAAAATGGATAAACGTTATATCTAAACGTTTAAATGCTTCTACAACCCGAATAGAAATATTTGAACAATCAGCATTAACAAATGAAAAATTAAAAAATCGCGTTTTAAAATCAAAAAAAGAAAGAGTTCGGTTAATTTTTTTTTAATTTTCTAACACATGTTTTTGTATATTGTTTTTTTAATTTGCTCAACAACTTTATAATAGATTTGAGAAACTTACATCAAGTAAATACAGTCACTGATGTAAAACGTTGTCATCGTATCCGGTATGCGAATAAAAAGTGCATGACAATGATATAAATATATCAATTAGGTTAAATGATTCGAAATATCAAATTGTATTATTGCTGCACAGGGCTGGACAGCACTAGATTTATCATCAAAGAAAGGACATATAGAAGTAGTTACTGTTCTCCTTGACAAGGATGCAGATCCCAATGCCAAAGATGCAGACGTGAGTATTAAATTAATGAGTTAATTCATGTTATGTTTTTAGTGAAAATTAGTCCCTACACCTGGAGAAGACTTTCACATTCCCTGTAATATATGATATGAATCAGAACTGAGTATCTAATATGTTTTATTGAAATGTCCAACAAAACAGTAGTATAAATGTATAAATCTTCTTTCTGTGAATACGAAAACATTTTAAAGTTAAACTGAACATTTTTAACATGTTAGACATAAAAATGTAAAATAGGAATAACAAAACGTTGGTTATTTATTAATGAAACAGTTTTACAACAATGAAACAAACACAAAAATAATCATATAATGCATTTACAGTATTTATTAGCATAAAAATCGAGCGGTTTTGAACGTAACAGCTTGAAAAATTAAATAAACTGTGCCTGAGAATGGTAGAAAATATTTGGAACCTGACCTCCATTTAAGTTTTATTATTATTTACAAAATGGAAATTTACTATGAGAAAGCAAAATTAAATTTATTTCTGAAGCTAATAGTTTGAAGCGGGTGACAGCATGTGTGACTTATAATTATCTAGGGCGGATTAACCTGCTCCAGTTGTTACGTATGATCATTCATATAATTTTGGTTTGGGATCAACATTGAATCAAACTAGATAAAAGTTATAATAAAACGTTTAAATGCTTCTACAATCTGAACAGAAGTATTAAAACAATCAGCATGAATGAATAAAAAATTAGAAAATCTCCTTTTCTCAATTGCTCAACCACTTTATGATTGATTTGAGAAACTTACATAAAATAAATACGGTCACAGATGTAAAAATTTTCGTCGTATACGGTAAGGGAATAAAGAGTGCCAAGGATTTAAAGATATTACTAATTAAAAGTTAAATGAATCGAAATATCAAAATGTATCATTGCTGTACAGGACTGGACAGCACTACATTTGGCATCAGACAATGGTCACATGGAAGTAGTTACTGTTCTCCTTGACCATGCTGCAGATCCCAACGTAAAAACTGCAGACGTGAGTATATTTATATAATTTTTGTATACTTCAGTAAGGATCAATAATTTTGGTTTGGGAGCAACTTTGAATCAAAATGGATAAACGTTATATCTAAACGTTTAAATGCTTCTACAACCCGAATAGAAATATTTGAACAATCAGCATTAACAAATGAAAAATTATAAAAATCGCATTCTAAAATCAAAAAAAGAAAGAGTTCGGTTATTTTTTTTTTTAATTTTCTAACACATGTTTTTGTATATTGTTTTTTTCATTTGCTCAACAACTTTATAATAGATTTGAGAAACTTACATCAAGTAAATACAGTCACTGATGTAAAACGTTGTCGTCGTATCCGGTATGCGAATAAAAAGTGCATGACAATGATATAAATATATCACTTAGGTTAAATGATTCGAAATATCAAATTGTATTATTGCTGCACAGGGCTGGACAGCACTAGATTTATCATCAGAGAAAGGACATATAGAAGTAGTTACTGTTCTCCTTGACAAGGATGCAGATCCCAATGCCAAAGATGCAGACGTGAGTATTAAATTAATGAGTTAATTCATGTTATGTTTTTAGTGAAAATTAGTCCCTACACCTGGAGAAGACTTTCACATTCCCTGTAATCTATGATATGAATCAGAACTGAGTATCTAATATGTTTTATTGAAATGTCCAACAAAACAGTAGTATAAATGTATAAATCTTCTTTCTGTGAATACGAAAACATTTTAAAGTTAAACTGAACATTTTTAACATGTTAGACATAAAAATGTAAAATATGAATAACAAAACGTTGGTTATTTAATAATGAAACAGTTTTACAACAATGAAACAAACACAAAAATAACCATATAATGCATTTACAGTATTTATTAGCATAAAAATCGAGCGGTTTTGAACGTAACAGCTTGAAAAATTAAATAAACTGTGCCTGAGAATGGTAGAAAATATTTAGAACCTGACCTCCATTTAAGTTTTATTATTATTTACAAAATGGAAATTTACTATGAGAAAGCAAAATTAAATTTATTTCTGAAGCTAATAGTTTGAAGCGGGTGACAGCATGTGTGACTTATAATTATCTAGGGCGGATTAACCTGCTCCAGTTGTTACGTATGATCATTCATATAATTTTGGTTTGGGATCAACATTGAATCAAACTAGATAAAAGTTATAATAAAACGTTTAAATGCTTCTACAATCTGAACAGAAGTATTGAAACAATCAGCATGAATGAATAAAAAATTAAAAATCTCCTTTTAAAGTAAAAAAAGATTAGAGTAGTTTTTTTGTCTTCAAATTTCCTAACACACGTTTTTGTATATTGTATTTCTCAATTGCTCAACCACTTTATGATTGATTTGAGAAACTTACATAAAATAAATACGGTCACAGATGTAAAACGTTCACGTCGTATACGGTAAGAGATAAAGAGTGCCAATGATTTAAAGATATTACTAATTAAAAGTTAAATGAATCGAAATATCAAATTATATATCATTGCTGCACAGGGCTGGACAGCACTACATTTGGCATCAGACAATGGTCACATGGAAGTAGTTACTGTTCTCCTTGACCATGCTGCAGATCCCAACGTAAAAACTGCAGACGTGAGTATATTTATATAATTTTTGTATACTTCAGTAAGGATCAATAATTTTGGTTTGGGAGCAACTTTGAATCAAAATGGATAAACGTTATATCTAAACGTTTAAATGCTTCTACAACCCGAATAGAAATATTTGAACAATCAGCATTAACGAATGAAAAATCAAAAATCGCATTTGAAAATCAAAAAAAGAAAGAGTTCGGTTAATTTTTTTTTTTTAATTTTCTAACACATGTTTTTGTATATTGTTTTTTTCATTTGCTCAACAACTTTATAATAGATTTGAGAAACTTATATCAAGTAAATACGGTCACTGATGCCTGAGAATGTCAAAAAAGAGTTAGAACCTGACCTCCATTTAAGTTTTATTATCATTTATAAAATGGAAATCTACTATAAGAAAGCAAAATTAAATTAATTTCTGAAGCAACTACTTTGAAGCGGGTGACAGCCTGTGTGACTGATAATCATCTAGGGCGGATTAATCTGATCCAGTGGTTACGTATGTTAATTCTTATGATTTTTTTATACTTAAGTAGCGGTCAATATTTTTTTTCTTTGGGATTAACTTTCAATAAAACTGGATAAAAATTATAATTACACGTTTAAATGCTTCTACAATTTGAACAGAAGTATTTAAACAATCAGCATGAATGAATAAAAAATAAAAAATCTCCTTTTAAAGTAAAAAAAGATAGAGTAGTTTTTTTTTTCTTCAAATTTCCTAACACACGTTTTTGTATATTGTATTTCTCAATTGCTCAACCACTTTATGATTGATTTGAGAAACTTACATAAAATAAATACGGTCACAGATGTAAAACGTTCACGTCGTATACGTTAAGAGATACAGAGTGCCAAGGATTTAAAGATATTACTAATTAAAAGTTAAATGAATCGAAATATCAAATTGTGTCATTGCTGTACAGGGTTGGACAGCACTTCATTTGGCATCATACAATGGTCTCACGGAAGTAGTCACTGTTCTCCTTGACCATGCTGCAGATCCCAACGTAAAAACTGCAGCCATGAGTATATTTATATAATTTTTGTATACTTCAGTAAGGATCAATAATTTTGGTTCGGGAGCAACTTTGAATCAAAATGGATAAACGTTATATCTAAACGTTTAAATGCTTCTACAACCCGAATAGAAATATTTGAACAATCAGCATTAACGAATGAAAAATAAAAAATCGCATTTGAAAATCAAAAAAAGAAAGAGTTCGGTTAATTTTTATTAAATTTTCTAACACATGTTTTTGTATATTGCTTTTACAATTGCTCAACAACTTTATAATAAATTTGAGAAATTTACATAAAGTAAATACGGTCACTGATGTAAAACGTTTTCGTCGTATCCGGTATGCGAAAAAAAAGTGCATGACAATGATATAAATATATCACTCAAGTTAAATGACTCGAAATATCAAATTGTATTATTGCTGCACAGGGATGGACATCACTACATTTATCTTCCAAGAAAGGACATATAGAAGTAGTCACTGTTCTCATTGACAAGACTGTAGATCCAAACGAAAAACATGCAGACGTGAGTATTGAATTAATGAGTTAATTCATGTTATGTTTTTAGAGAAAATTAGTCTCTACACCTGAAGAAGACTTTCACATTCCCTGTAATCTATGATATAAATCAAAACTGAGTATTTCACATGTTTCATTGAAATCTCTTACAAAACAGTAGTATACTTGTATAGATATTCTTTCTGTGAACACGAAAACATTTTGAAATAAAACTGAACATTTTGAACATGTAAGACAAAAAAATGTAAAATATGAATGACGAAACTTGTGGTTATTTATTAAAGAGACAGCTTTACAACAATGAAACAAACACAAACACAACCATATAATGCATTTACAGTATTTATAAGCATAAATATCGAGCGGTTTTGAATGAACCAGCCAGAAAAATGAAAAAAAAATAAAGTATGCCTGAGAATTTTAAAAAAAAAGTAAGAATCTGACCTCCGTTTAAGTTTTATAATCATTTATAAAGTGAAAATCTACTATAAGAAAGCAAAATTAAATTTATTTCTGAAGCAACTAGTTTGCAGCGGGTGACAGCCTGTGTAACTGAGAACCATCAAGGGCGTATTAACCCAATCCAGTTCTTACGCATGATAATTCATATAATTTTTTTATACTTAAGTATCAATGATTTTTGGTTTGGGACCAACTTTGAATTAACCTGGATAACAGGTATGATTATACGTTTAAACGCTTTTACAACCTGAACAGAAGTATTTAAACAATCAGCATAAATGAATGAAAAATTAAAAATCTCCTTTTAAGGTAAATAAAAAGATAGAGTAGGTTTTTTTTTCTTCAAATTTTCTAACACATGTTTTTGTATATTGTTTTTCTCAATTGCTCAACCACTTTATTATTGATTTGAGAAACTACAATTAAATAAATACGGTTACAGATGTAAACATTTTCGCTGTATACGGTAAGAGAATAAAAAGTGCATGACAATGATTTAAAGAAATTACTTATTAAAAGTTAGATGAATCGAAATATCAAAATGTATCATTGCTGAACAGGGCTGGACAGCACTACATTTGGCATCAGACAAGGGTCACAAAGAAGTTGTTACTGTTCTCCTTGAGAAGGCAGCAGATCCCAATGCAAAAGATGCAGACGTGAGTATTAAATTAATGAGTTAATTCATGTTATGTTTATAGAGAAAATTAGTCCCTACACCTGAAAAAGACTTCACATTCCCTGTAATCTATGATATAAATCAAAACTGAGTATTTCACATGTTTCATTGAAATGTCTTACAAAACAGTAATATAAATGTATAGATATTCTTTCTGTGAACACGAAAACATTTTGAAATAAAACTGAACATTTTAAACATGTTAGACATAAATATGTAAAATATGAATAACAAAACGTGTGGTTATTTATTAATAAGACAGATTTACAACAATGAAACAAACACAAAAACAACCATATAATGCATTTATAGTATTTATAAGCATACAAATCGAGCGGCTTTGAATGTTACAGCATAAAATATGAAAAACTATGCCTGAGAATGTAAAAAAAGAGTTAGGACCTGACCTCCATTTAATTTTATTATCATTTATAAATGGAAACCTACTATAAGAAAACAAAATTAAATTAATTTCTGAAGCAACTAGTTTTCAGCGGGTGACAGCCTGTGTAACTGAGAATCGTCAAGGGCGGATTAACCTAATCCAGTTGTTACGCATGATAATTCATATAATTATTTTTATACTTAAGTAAGGATTAATGATTTTGGCTTTTCAATGTAATTACACTTGTGCATTACCTATACATTTCGACATCAACAACAGCAGATAACTAAAGAAACCTTAAATACTCACCGTATATTATTCTTATTCATATTTCGCCTTCGGTCTCAAGTAATAAATTAGCTTAACTTCTCTATGAGGGGTGAAGCTTACATGTAATATCTCTGTTTAAAGAAACAAACTATAACCACCAGACCATAGCTGGCCAGTAACCTTGACCCTAGTATATAAGCACCTGTTCCATAATAACTTGTCATTATTTTTCTAGAGGGTGTGAAGTGACTTTTTAGTTATTTTATTTTTATCTAAGATTTAGGGGAACGTTACTAAAGTTACATTTAACTTGTCTACGATGTACGACAAGTTCTAATGTTATTTTGTTAATTAGAAATAATAATTCCTCAATTGTCTACGATGTATGACAAGTGTTGATGGAAATGAATTTAAAAATTTCTTGTCTACGATGTATGACAAGTGTCGATGGAAATTAATTAAACATTTTATTGTCTACGATGTATGGCAATTTTATATATTCATTAAGTTTTTGCCTTAGTATGATGTACAGCACATTTGTTACTTAATTCATACTCCTGTTTGTTAAACAGGTAGATATTTAAAAGTATTTCTATTCACCTGAAGGTCGTGAGTACTCTTCAGATTTTACACGTGTTTTACCTGCACAGGTACACATTATTTTATAACAATGAATGGCTGAATTTGATTATGCAATTGTATTGCTTTTGCAAGATGTTTAGAATGATGTTTACACTTACAAGGGTGATGGCTATGATTTTCATCACCTCTGGGTTGTTTTAGAAATTAAAGATGATAAATTTAATAGGAAAACAAGAGGTATTTTGAATAAATCCTCTTCTTAAACAGTTATAAAACCTAGTAGTTTTATAATAGATCATAATGTCATTGCAATTGGAAATAATTGACAAAGCAACAGAACCTGTCAAAAGTAAGTTTTAAATCTAGTGCTACTTGTATAGCTTCAAAATCTACTTGGTTTGTGAATATTTTTAAAGATAGTGCTGTTGAGATTTAAGATAGGCATGTATATTGATGCATTGACTCATTATTATTAATGTAGTAAAGAACCTGTATGAATCATGAGGTTTGAGACAGTTTTTCTGCCTTCAACTCAGGCAGAGTTTGTAGAGAAACCTGCTGCTTTATTCGAATTTTGCCAGTAGAGGCTTACTTTAATGAAGATTTAGTTCTAAATTTTTATCTGAACTACTGTAATGATACTGTGCATGTATTTGTGCCATGGCTGATGATAGTCCAGCCGGATCTGAATTTGATACGTCTTTTGAACCTGCATTAAGGTTTTCAGAAGCCTTTAAGGCTTCTCTTAGTGAGATTAATGGTCCATTATCTCATCCTGTTTGTTGAACAGTTTAATCATGATTTTGCTTGGAAAATCCCATAATGATTTAAAAAGGCAGAAAACTGGGTCTAAGTTTTCTTCTGGACTTTCTGTGACTGTTAATAATACTACCATGTCAGTAAATATCAAATCAGGAAAATATCAAGTTCATAGAGTAGTAATACTATCACCCTGAGAACTGTGAGAATCCTAGTGTGTCTAGGATAAATAAAAAGATCGAAATGGCACTGACAATAGACAGGCCAACTCTGTGGTTTCAAAGATGCAGGAAACCCAGAGATATTTTATTAAGGGTTGATCATCACCCCTATTGTTGAGTTGGCTATTTTTTGTTTTAAGAATGAGCCATTGGATCTTGATACTACAAGGATTTTATTGTAAAATTCTAACTGTTTGTTTGACCATGGGTTTCTGGTTAAACGCATAGGAGATGCTCAGAAATATCTAGATGATAAAACTTTTTTGTAATTCTGATGTGATAGTTGATTTATCACGTTTTTAGTTATGATTGCATGAAGCAAACTTGGTGATTATACAAAGATTCTCAACCAGTTGCTATATACAGTAGATAACTTAACTATTATGATTTGGAAAATGTTACTAATGATCTATTGATATTAGATTTAATAAGAAGTGGTTATAAAATTATTTTTAATGATGTACCACAAGGTTCATCATTTTTTAATATAATACATTTCACCTTTCATAAGGATGAAATAATTTCAGAAGTCCAAAAATTTATAGCTAAGGGAGCTATTTAAGAGGTTGTTCGATCATTGGAAAATCAGTTTATTTCCTATATTTTCTTAGTTCCTAAGAAAGATGGGTCTTCAAGGCCTGTTATCTATTTGAAAAATTCACACAAACTTAGCTTGTGGCTAATCAGCATTTGGAGCAGGACTATTTATCTTTTGTTTAGATGTAATTCTTAGGGATAATTATCTATATATAGAGAGAGTGCTAACATCTATAGATCTCACAGATGCATATTCAAGTATCATTTATTATTATATCACAATTTCCTGATTCATGTGGAAAGGACATTGATATGATATTTATGTTCTTTGTTTTGGATTGGCTTCTGCATCAAGAGTTTTACTAAGGTTTTACAACCTGTCTATGTATTTTTATGAAATAATGTCACTTGAAGTATATACATGCTATAGTTTATACATTGATGATTCTTTTATTATGGATCAGAATTTAGATGGTTGTATTGTGAATACAGAAGAAGTGGTGGAAATGCTTGATAAGCTGTGCTTCGGAATAAATTTTGAGAAGTTGGTACTCATTCCTTGGAAGCACATTGTTTTCCTTTGTCTCATTATTGATACTGAGCTATTTAAGTTTTTTCTGACAGATGAGAAATGGTAAAATTATCTCCCTTGGGAAATTCTTCTTAAATAGAATTGTGTAACTGTATTATAGATGATTTGCATCATATATTGGTCTTGTGGCACATGCTTTTAATGCAGTATCTGTGGGAATGTTACATTGCAGAAACATGGCGAGAAATAATGTTGAAACTCTGTATAGTTGTTACAGTGTTACTTATCATCAATAGGTGAAATTTTTAACAATTTAAAATCAGAAATTAAAAATTGATTTATAGACCCATCCAAATAAGTTTTTGTATTGGACCAGATGCCTCATTAGAAGGATTTGGGATCCAAATTTGAAGAAAATTTTTATGTTGGTACATTGTAGATGGAGCTTCTTTAAGAACATGCGCTCATTTCATATAGATTTCATAGAATTGTTGGCTATATTTTTCTTTTGGAGAGAAATTTTTAGTCACAGAGAGTTATACAATCAGAAAATACAATTTCAGTAGCTTTTGTTATGCAATAGGAGGATAACCTCTTTGTCACTT
The DNA here is from genome assembly GCF_963676685.1 of Mytilus edulis. Lineage (NCBI taxonomy): Eukaryota > Metazoa > Mollusca > Bivalvia > Mytilida > Mytilidae > Mytilus > Mytilus edulis. The sequence goes on from NC_092351.1 coordinate 73,091,513, forward strand.
AACATGCTTACTACAAATATTTCATTATTTGGGCTTGGTGTTCAAGAAAGAACATTTTTATCACAGCTCTTTATATTCCTGGTAAGAAAATTTTGATGCTTATTATATGTCTAAAAAATTTACAGATTCAACAGGATGGCAATTGAAAGAAGATATATTTGTTTTTTTGTTATCACTTTTTCATTTTCAAATCTGTAGATAATTGTTTCATTGTCTTTTGACCAACAAGCTCCTTTCAGAGATGTTTGTACTTTTCATGGTCAGAATTAAGACCTTTTATTTTCTCATCTTTTTCATTGTTGGTGATAATTATAAAGAAAATTATTAGAGATAAAGTTCAGAAACCTCTTTTGATTATTCCTTTTTGGCCTGCTCAGAGTTGGGTTTCTTTGCTAAGACCAATTTTAATTTATTTGCCAGTTAAACTGCTAAGCATAAAAATTAGTAACAATGTTGCATACTGAAGAATGCTTTTCCGTCAGGAAGAGACTTAATTTAACTGTATATTGTAAAATATATAAATGAACCAACACCTGAAGGGTTGATTGTGCGGTAGGGTAAAACGTGTGTATTATATTCAGAAATCACTTTAATATAAACAGGAGATTTCAGAATCATTTGTAAAATATATTTACACTTCATCTTGGAGACTATGCATCTATAATCAAGCATTATCAATATTTTTTGAGAAATTTCATTATTTGGTGTGTTCAAAGAGAACCAATTCCTTATCACCATCTAAAAAGGATGTTATTGATTATTGAAATTTTTTGTTAACACAAGCTTTTCATATTCAGCATGTTTAATGTGAATTTTACTTGTTCTATGTTGAAACAGACTTGATCCTTTAAGAAGTAGATGTTACTAAATTTGTTTGTTTACTACATGTATATGTGAATGATTGCTTAAACCTGAATCTGCAATTGAAGAGTTAGATACTCTTTCACTGTGGAGATGAATTTAGTGCTATCTTTTTTAAGTTTTTTATGTTCATTAGAGGATTTAACATCGAAGACTGTTTTTTTTTTACTTGTGTCTTTATTTGCCTTGACTACAACTGCCAAAGTACAATCTTTATCAGCTGTAGATTTACATTCTATGTCTTTCATTCAGAGACATGGCACTTTATTTTTTCATATACATGAGTTTTTGAAAAATACTAGATCTGTTAGTTAGTCTACCTAATGAGGTGATCAAGGGTTTTGATAAACCAAAACTTTGTGTTGTTAAGACAATGATTTATCATGTTTTGTGTACAAAATATGTGAGAGAATTCATCTAAGTCTTTTCGTAAAGTTTAGATAGTTAGAGAGAGTTCTAATTTTAGCAGAGGTTTTAAGGTTTACTCATTTAGAGGAACCTCTTCATAAGTGCATTTAGCTTCAGGATGTTCTATTTAAGACATTTTGGCAACAGCTTAGTCTGGACATATGGTAAAACTTTTTATAAGTTCTATAATAAGAAAGTGAATAATATCAGTACTAAAACACTTTTCTTTAGTTGTAGTTACTGGATGATCTTGTGATTTCTTTGCTTTATTAAATCTTGGCATTTATATAAAAATTGTTTTTAGTTTGTGTCTACACTTTAAACAAGCTAATTTATTACTTGAGACCGAAGGCGAAATATGAATAAGAATGTTCCTTCATCCAAGCATATCTTGGATGTGAAGGATGAAGGTCATTCTTAGAATATGAGCCTGAGGCTCGAAAGTAATTAATTCCCACCCTAGGGATTATCAGTCAGACCCACCCTTTTCAAATGGGTTTTATATTTGGTCGACACAAACTTGCTTTAAATTATGACAAGTTATTATGGAACAGGTGCTTATATACTAGGGTCAAGGTTACTGGCCAGCTATGGTCTGGTGGTTATAGTTTGTTTCTTTAAACAGAGATATTACATGTAAGCTTCACCCCTCATAGAGAAGTTAAGCTAATTTATTACTTTCGAGCCTCAGGCTCATATTCTAAGAATGACCTTCATCCTTCACATCCAAGATTTGCTTGGATGATGGAACATTATCACATGAGTTAAATCCTGCGGATAATAATAATAATAATTAGACGAAACACATCAAAACGATACCATGAAAACGGACATGTGAAAAACAACACTATGCCAAATAGTAATGAAAACAGGGATCATATTGATTCTGGAAAAATAAGTATTATTAAAAAAATATTACAAAAGAAAAAAAGAAAAAAATATGTAAGTGTAATTACAAGAATTTATCAAATTTATTTTGTGAAATAAATTATGTTATGAATACTAATATTATGAAGAAATAATATCTTCCAAATAGTGCTTCCCTTAACTATTAGGTAATCTAACATAAGGGATACTAAGTTAAACTTAGTTAATTGTTACAGCAAATATGCAATAAAGATATTTTTACGTTGGACAAAAAAAAAAAAACGGTCACAGATGTAAAACGTTTTCGTCGTAAACGGTAAGTGAATAACAAGTGCATGACAATGATTTAGAAGATATCACTAAAGTAAAATGAATCAAAATATCAAATTGTATCTTTGTTGCACAGAGCTGTACATCACTACATTTGGACACATAAAAGTAGTTGCTATTCTCCTTGACCATGATGCAAATTCAAAAAAGAATCAACTTTGAATAAAACTGGATATACGAATGTATAAAAAATTTCGCTAGTTTTGTAAGGAGTCCCATACAGAACTTAACGGTTTTCATTATTGCCTTATATTGATGTATAAATTCATGAGGTTTTTTTCATGTCAAAGTGCAATTAAAATGAACTTGCTATCCGACAAACTTCCGGGATGAAAATATCTAGACTGATACAATAGAAATGTCAACGTTAAAACCTTGGAAAATAAATTAGAGAAAATCGTGCTTACAAAATGATATAACACTTAAAAATACAAGAACCGAGAATATGAACCAAATCCAAATATTCATTTATTAAAACTTTCGGCACCATTGACTTTCAGAAGAAAAGATTCGAGCAACCAAAAGGTTAGAAAAACTGTCATATACGCTTATATGAGGTTAACAAGTTTTTCGACGAAATATCATGAAAACAAATCAACGAGTTTGTAACCATACAATAGTTATCAAATTGTGATAATTGAAATAAATTAAGTTGGACACAGAGGTTTCTAGTTTTTTGGTTCATTTTTGAAGCAACATGTATAATATAATCAATGCTCTCTGGTTGGTTTCAACTAATACATTAGAACAAACTAGGTTTAAGACATAACAAAAATCATTAAAGCAATAAGAGGAAAACGCTAGTTCAAAATCACATTTAAAAGACGTCAAAGATAGAGTTTCATTATTTTTTCTATTTTTTCGCGCATGATATTTTAACAATTGCTAAGCCATTTGAGGAATTAATAAAGAATATCACATGAATAAATACGATCACGGATGTAATACGTTTTCATAGTATCTAATGAGAGAAGTGCAAGTGCATGATTATGATTTAAAATCAATACTAAAGTTAAATGAATTGAAATATCAAATTGTATCATTATTGCACAGGGCGAGACAGCACTACATTGGGCATCTTTGAAAGGACACATTGAAATAGTTACTATTCTCCTTGACCATGATGCAGATCCAAACGCAAAAAGTACAGAAGTGAGTAATAAGTTAATGAGGTTATGTCGTGTCATGTTCCTCAAGAAAATTCATATCAAGGAAGCAATTGTAGTTTACTTTCATTTTCACTGTAATCTTTGATATATATAAAACCTGAGTATTCCATTTAGACTTTTAATAAATTTATAATAAGTTTAAATGTATGATCCAAATTATTTAAAGCAGTTGTTACTCTTTTTCGTTTATTTATATTGTTGTTTTATCAGTTTAAATGGACTTTCCCTTGTTGAAACAGAGGTTTTTGCACTTGCTTCGTTTATTTCTTTCCGTGTCATTTGTCAGATTTTATGAACTCTCCCTTTTGAAAAAAAAATGTGTTTTCACGTATTCCATTGATTGGTCTGTTTTTAGCTCACCTGTCCCGAAGGGACAAGTGAGCTTATGCCATCACTTGGCGTCCGTCGTCGTCCGTCGTCTGTCGTCTGTCGTCGTCTGTCGTCGTCGTAAACTATTTCAAGATTCTTCTCCTCTGAAACTACTGGGCCAAATACTTTCAAACTTTAACTGAATGTTCCTTAGGGTATCTAATGTATAAATTGTATCCGAAGTTTTGATCTATCAACAAACATGGTCGCCATTGCTAAAAATAGAACAAAGGGATCGAATGCAGTTTTTGGCTTATAACTCAAAAACCAAAGCATTTAGAGCAAATCTGACAGGAGTTATATTGTTTATCAGGTCAAGATCTATCTGCCCTGAAATTTTCAGATGAATCAGACAACCCGTTGTTGGGTTGCTGCCCCTGAATTGGTAATTTTAAGGAAATTTTGCTGTTTTTGGTTATTATCTTGAATATTATTATAGATAGAGATAAACTGTAAACAGGAATAATGTTCAGCAAAGTAAGATTTACAAATAAGTCAAATGATGGAAATGGTCAGTTGACCCCTTTAGGAGTTATTGCCCTTTATAGTCAATTTTTAACCATTTTTCGTAAATCTTAGTAATCTTTTACAAAAATCTTCTCCTCTGAAACTACTGGGCCAAATACTTCCAAACTTTAATTGAATGTTCCTTAGGGTATCTAGTTTGTAAATTGTATCCGAAGTTATGATCTATCAACAAACATGGTCGCCATTGCTAAAAATAGAACATAGGGGTCAAATGCAGTTTTTGGCTTATAACTCAAAAACCAAAGCATTTAGAGCAAATCTGACATGGGTAATAATGTTTATCAGGTCAAGATCTATCTGCCCTGAAATTTTCAGATGAATCAGACAACCTGTTGTTGGGTTGCTGCCCATGAACTGATAATTTTAAGGAAATTTTGCTGTTTTTGTTTATTATCTTGAATATAATTATAGATAGAAATAAACTGTAAACAGCAATAATGTTCAGCAAAGTAAGATCTTCAATTAAGTCAAATTGACCAAAATTGTCAATTGACCACTTAAGGAGTTATTGCCCTTTAAAGACTTTTTTCACAATTTGTTCATCATGTTGACTTACAATGTACTTTAAAAAATCTTCTCCTTTGAAACTGTTGTATCAATTTCAGCCAAACTTAGGCTAAATGAGTTTCAGAGTATCTAGTATAAATTTTATATTTTATTTCCTTGTATGTCAAGAAACATAGCTCCTATGGCTAAAATAGAACTTGGAGAAAATGATTATTTTTTTTGGCTTTTGAAGAAAATAGGACGATCCAAAAAAACATTTAAATAAATTGAAAAGCCAAAATAATCATTGATGAGAGATTTAACCAAAAGAATTAAGGTGAGCGATTCAGGCTCTTGAGAGCCTCTTGTTTTATTTTGTCAGGTTTTGATGTAATTTTGTTCTTTGTTAAATTGCAAAATGGAAAATATACAGACGTGATTAATAAGTTTATAAGGTTATGTCGTTTTCATATTCCTCCAATACACTATATCTTATCCACGCAGAATACAGTTGTAGTTTACTTTCTTTTTCACAGTAATTTATTATATCAATTAGATAGTTCTCAAAAGTACCAGGATTATAATTTTAGAGTAAACTATCAATGAATTTTTTAACATAATTTATTATTTATCATTGAAACCACTTAAGTAGGCAACTATCTATTCCATAAAGAATCAACTTATTTAAAATGTTTTAGGGTTGGTTACCACTCCATTGCGCAGCTTCCGCTGGAGACAGAGACATTGTAAGTGAATTATTCCGTAGAGGAACAGATGCAAATGCAGAAACATCAAAAGTAAGTGTCAATCTAAAGCTTGCAAACAGAGATTTCTAGTGTTTTGTTCATTTTCGAAGCAGCATGTATAATGTTAGTAATGCTCTCTGCTTGGTTTCGACTAATATTCTAGACCAAACAAGGTTTAAAAAAGGAAAAGGAAAAAATGATTGAAACAATAAGATCGAAAAACTATTTAAATCACATTTTTAATTTATTTTAATTTCGCTTGTTTTGATATGATATTTTTGAAAGTTGCTCAGCCGTTTGAGGAATAAATTTTAAAAATCACACAAATAAATACGATCACAGATGTAATACCTTATCATCGTATACGGTAAGAAAAGAACAAGTGCATGACAATAATTTAAAGATATTCCTAAAGTTAAATGAATCGAAATATACAATTAACCATTACTTCACAGGGCGAAATAGCACTTCATTTATCATCAAGAAATGGACACAAGGAAGTAGTTACCATTCTCCTTGACCATGCTGCACATCCAAACGCAAAAACTGCAGACGTGAGTAAATATTTAAAGAGGTCATGTCATGTCATGTTCACACAGGCAATTGATCCCTATACCCGAAGAAGGCAAACATGGTATACTTACTTATTCACTGTTATCTATGATTTAATTTATAACTGAGTATTCCATTAAATTTCTTTAATAAACCAAAAGTTTAGATGTAAGATTTAAATAAGGCAGTTGTTTGTCACTTGTACCGTTGATTGATATCGTTTCATTTTATTCATGTGATTCAAATAAGGCAGTTGTTTAACTTGTACCGTTGATTGATATCGTTTCATTTTATTCATGTGATTCAAATAAGGCAGTTGTTTAACTTGTACAGTTGATTGATATCGTTTCATTTTATTCATGTGATTCAAATAAGGCAGTTGTTTAACATGTACAGTTGATTGATATCGTTTCATTTTATTCATGTGATTCAAATAAGGCAGTTGTTTAACTTGTACCGTTGATTGATATCGTTTCATTTTATTCATGTGATTCAAATAAGGCAGTTGTTTAACTTGTACCGTTGATTGATATCGTTTCATTTTATTCATGTGATTCAAATAAGGCAGTTGTTTAACTTGTACCGTTGATTGATATCGTTTCATTTTATTCATGTGATTCAAATAAGGCAGTTGTTTAACTTGTACCGTTGATTGATATCGTTTCATTTTATTCATGTGATTCAAATAAGGCAGTTGTTTAACTTGTACCGTTGATTGATATCGTTTCATTTTATTCATGTGATTCAAATAAGGCAGTTGTTTAACTTGTACCGTTGATTGATATCGTTTCATTTTATTCATGTGATTCAAATATGGCAGTTGTTTAACTTGTACCGTTGATTGATATCGTTTCATTTTATTCATGTGATTCAAATAAGGCAGTTGTTTTTTTCTATTGTACCGTTGATTGATATCAATTGATTTTGTTTATGTTATTCCCTGTTTTCTAATTTGCCTTGGAGTTCGGTTTTTCTCATACTCCTTTTTTTCATCAACATGACAAAACGACAAAATCTCTTTGTTTGAAACATAAATCTGAACAACAAAAAAATTGGGAATTCAACAATGAGACAGTAGCACAACAATAATATGGCATAAAAATTAAAAAGATCATATGATAGGGAACATGTGTAATAAGTTTTAAGTTGATTGGATTTCAACTTAATCAAGCACTACCTTGACCAAAACTATAACCTGAAGCGGGACAGACGCACAGACGAACGGACGGGCGAACGGACGCACAGATCAGAAAACACAATGCCCCTCTACTATCGTAGGTGGGGCATGAAAATGTTATAAGTGTAAATCCACAATGCATCCATGTTCTTTGTGCTATGTTAAAACAAATGGACAGATGAAGAAGGTTATGGAACATCTGTTTTGAGAATTTTATGTGCAAATGAACAAGAAATTCAAACTGAGAGAACTGACACAACTAAATGTATAAAACAGAAGCAGTACGAATGATTTGCAGTATCTGTTATGATTTTAATTGATTTTTACACGATGTCCAAAACCAAAATAGATCAGATGAGCGACAAAAGTTCTTGAGAGCTTCTAGTTTAAGTACGTCAGATGTTTGTAATTAAATTTTTATTTCTCTAAGACGTGTAGGGAAATTTTAATCGAATTTTAAAGGTTTATAAAAAAGTTGCAATAGTCGATATCATCCAAATTAAGTTCGTAAAAATATATGATTGATTTTGAAATATTGTTCTAAACCTTTTAATATATTGTGCTTAATATTTAAGTATATTGTTCCTTAAATTTGATATGTTGTGCTCACATTTTAATGGATTGAGGTTATCATTTTAATGGATTGAGGTTATCATTTTAATGGATTGAGGTTATCATTTTAATATATTTTGATTAACATTTTACAATTAATGTTTTTATTGATGTTTTGATATGATTTTGTGGAAGGAATTATTTAACTTTTATTCAATTTCTATACAAATAGAACTAATTCATCATTTTAATAATTATGTATAATCCCTGACATTATTTCAAGTTACCATACAGTAGTAATCCCTAAACTGATTCTACATAATAACTGGTTCTACAAATTCACTTTTACATATATAAGTAACTTAGTATTCTGTTTAAACCTTTACTAAATAAGAAGTATAAATGTATGATCTAAATTAAGCAGTTGGTTTTTTTTTTGTTAGTTTTTATGTAATTCCATTTTTTTCTAATTTCAAAACGCAAAATATACAGACCTGAGTAATACGTTCATAAGGTTATGTTATGTCATCTTCATCCGAAAATCTATATATATGATGCCTCTCCTGGTGGACTATTAGTCCCCGAGGGTATCACCAGCCCAGTAGCCAGTACTTCGGTACTGGCATGAAAATACGGATTTTTTGTGTTATTAAAATTTACTGTTACAAAATATTAGAAATTATTTTAAATTAAGGAATGTATCTCCCTCATGCAAAGCTCTGATTCCTTTCACGGATTTGGCTATACTTTTTGGACCTTTTGGATTATAGCTCTTCATCTTTTATATAAGCTTTGGATTTCAAATATTTTGGCCACGAGCATCACTGAAGAGACATGTATTGTCGAAATGCGCATCTGGTGCAAGAAAATTGGTACCGTTAATTTTATTACTACCACTGGGTCGATGCCTCTGCTGGTGGACTATTAGTCCCCGAGGGTATCACCAGCCCAGTAGCCAGTTCTTCGGTACTGGCATGAAAATACGGATTTTTTGTGTTATTAAAATTTACTGTTACAAAATATTAGAAATTATTTTAAATTAAGGAATGTATCTCCCTCATGCAAAGCTCTGATTCCTTTCACGGATTTGGCTATACTTTTTGGACCTTTTGGATTATAGCTCTTCATCTTTTATATAAGCTTTGGATTTCAAATATTTTGGCCACGAGCATCACTGAAGAGACATGTATTGTCGAAATGCGCATCTGGTGCAAGAAAATTGGTACCGTTAATTTTATTACTACCACTGGGTCGATGCCTCTGCTGGTGGACTATTAGTCCCCGAGGGTATCACCAGCCCAGTAGCCAGTACTTCGGTACTGGCATGAAAATACGGATTTTTTGTGTTATTAAAATTTACTGTTACAAAATATTAGAAATTATTTTAAATTAAGGAATGTATCTCCCTCATGCAAAGCTCTGATTCCTTTCACGGATTTGGCTATACTTTTTGGACCTTTTGGATTATAGCTCTTCATCTTTTATATAAGCTTTGGATTTCAAATATTTTGGCCACGAGCATCACTGAAGAGACATGTATTGTCGAAATGCGCATCTGGTGCAAGAAAATTGGTACCGTTAATTTTATTATCCACGCAGAATAAAATTGTAGTTTACTTTCATTTTCTCTGTAATCTAGGATTTCAATTAGAAATTGAGAATAACTATCAATGAATTCTTTAACATGGTTACATTTTAATCATTGAAACCACTTAAGTAGGCAACAATCTGTTGCCTAAAGAATCAACTTATTTAAAATGTTTTAGGGTTGGTTACCACTCCATTGCGCAGCTTCCGCTGGATACAGAGACATTGTAAGTGAATTACTCCGTAGAGGAACAGATGCAAATGCAGAAACATCAAAAGTAAGTGTCAATCTGAAGCTTGCAAACAGAGATTTCTAGTTTTTTGTTCATTTTCGAAGCAGCATGTATAATGTTAGTAATACTCTAGACCAAACAAGGTTTAAAACAGGAAAAACGATTGAAACAATCAGATCGAAATTCTATTTAAATCACATTTTTAATTTATTTTAATTTCTTCACGCATGTTTCTAAAAAAGTTCATCGGAAGGTACCAAGACCTTGTTGATAAATACTCCGTATCAACTTCTCTAATAATACACGATGGTCTTGATGTATAGGTTCTGCGTACTGATGTTGTTTCTCATCTTAACAACGAGTTTTATAGTTCTTTTATTTGTCTTTGTTCTATAATTAATAGTACTTTTACTGTTGAATGGTTTTATGTGATATCCGTTTCACGTAGCTCGGTACTTATACATCTCGTCAATGTGTTTGTATTGGCTTTCATTTTTTGGTGGTTTCTTTTGTATATGCGACTTTTTGTATTTCTTTTGTTCTTATAACGTGACTCTGTACATTAAAAGATCCCGCCAGTATGATATTGTTCTATTATATGTCATTATGATATATTTCTATTATGAATTACAATATACGTTGAACCACAGACGTCAAAATCATTCAATCGCGTAGTGGAATTAACTATTTTTGGATTCTTATAAATTCTATATATATAACTTTTGGACTAGTTTAAATCTCGGCCTATTTCTTAAATTTATTCTTACATACTTTTGACTTTTTAACCCTGTATGCTAACATTCCAATGTTCATCAGATTTAGATATTTCTGCCCTGATACTTTCAGACAAATTCGACAACCAGTTGTTGGGTTGCTGCTCCTCATTTAGTAATTTTATACTATAAATTTTGATTTTTACCTTATTTTACATGATTTCAAAAGCACCAGTAAACACAGGTGAGCGAAACAGGCTCTTTAGAGCCTCTAGTAAATTATTATTTGATAAACTTTCTTTTTTTAACTGTGATAATTTGATTTATGCTCAACTCGATTATTTCAAAGATAAACAAAACTTACATTTTGACCTCGTAACACGACGTGTTAAAATAAAGTTAATCATAAGATTAATATTTTTAAAACAAACACGGAATAGATTACCTTAGCTGTCTTTGGCAAAACCTTCAGGAATTTTTGGTCCTCAATGCTCTTCAACTTCGTACTTTATTTAGCCTTTTTAAAACACTTTGATTCGAGCGTCACTGATGAGTCTTTTGTAGATGACACGAGCGTCTGGCGTAAATATAAAGTTCATTCCTGTGATATATGATGAGTTTATTTACAACCACTGGATCGATGCCACTGCTGGTTGAGTTTCAATTTCCCGAGGGTATTACAAGCCCAGTAGTCAGCACTTCTGTGTTGACTTGAGTTATTATTGATATTTTCTAAATTATATATCAACTAAAACTTTAAATTTTCTAAATACTAAGGCTTTTCTACCTCAGGAATGGTTGCCTCAGCTGTCTTTTACAAAACCTTTGGGAATTTTTGGTCCTTAATCCTCTTCAACTTTGTACTTTTTTTGTTTTTTTTAAACATTTTCTTATTCGAGCGTCACTGATGAGTATTTTGTAGACGACACGCGCGTCTGGTGTAAATATAAATTTCAATCCTGTTACCTATGATAAGTTTATTTACAACAACTAGGTCGATGCCACTGGTGGTGGAGTTTTATTTCCTGGAGGGTATTTTGTATTGCCAGGTCAGTAGTCAGCACTTCTGTGTTGACTTGAGTTATCATTGATATATTCATAATTATATATTAACTGTTTACAAAACTTTGAATTTTTGAAATACTAGACTTTTCTACCTCAGGAAAAGAAGAGGCATAAAATAAACCAGAGGGATGGTCAAACTCATTAATAAAAGAAACTGACAACGTCATGGCTAAAAATGAAAAAGACAAACAGACAAACAATAGTACACATGGCAAAACATAGAAAACTAAAGTATAAGCAACACGAATCCCACCAAAAACTAGATGTGATCTTAGGTGTCCTGGAAGAGTAAGCAGATCCTGCTGCACATGTGGCACCCGTCGTGTTGATCATGTAGATTACCTAAGTTGTCCTTGGCAAAACTTTTAGGATCTTTTGGTCCTCAATGCTCATCAACCTCGTACTTTATTTGGCCTTTTTAACATTTTTTATTCGAGCTTCACTGATGAGTCTTTTGTAGATGAAACTCACGTATGGCGTAAATATGAATTTCAATGCCGGTATCTATGATGAGTTTATTTGAAACGATTTAACACTTAACAGTCTCAGAATGTACAATATGGACAGAGCTAAACATTAACTATTCGATCAGTAAACGTATTGGAAATATTTGTCACCATGGCCTTTAACAGGCAAACGGTACTAGGGAAAATTATCAAAACAATCAGAGGTAAATCTTAAGTAAAACATCCCTTTTCAAAGAAGCACAAGAAAATTTTCGTTTTGGTTTTAATTTCCGAACCTTGCTAACACATGTTTTGTAAGTTATTGGGGTATTTGCCAATAGCTCAACCATTTCAAGATTGATTTTAGAACTTTACATGAAATAAATACGATCACATATATATATATATATATATATGTAATACGTTTTGATATTATTCGGTAAGAGAAGAACAAGAGCATGATTATGATTTAAAATTATCACTTAAACTAAATGAATCAAAATATCCAGTTGTATCATTACTTCGCAGGGCATAACAGCACTACACTTGGCATCAAGCAATGGACACATGGAAGTAGTTACTATTCTTCTTGACTACTCTGCAGATCCAAACATAAAATCTGCAGACGTGAGTAGAAAGGTAAACATTAAATGCCGTGTAAAGTCAATGAAGAAATTAAATCCATATACACGAAGGAGAAAAATTAAGTACACTTTCACATTGACTGTAATATATGATATAAGTTAGAACTGAATATTCTATTTAAACCTTTAATAAATCAGAAGTATAAATGTATGGTCCATTTCTCCATTAACACAAAAAAACTCTTTGAATAAAACCAAACATGTTCTATATCAAAATATTATAAATATGAATACCACATAAAACTTACACAAATATAACCATATAAAGCATTACAGTATTGTAAGCATCAAAACCAAACGGTTTTTAACGTAACAGCCAGATCTTCCTGTGATGGTAAAGAATAGGCTTATTTCTGACCTAAATACAGGTACAGTATTTTTTATAAATTGGAAATCTACTATGAGAGAGATAAATTCTGTCATGCTATTTCTGAAGCAATGAGTTTGAAGCCAGTGATAGCCTTTGTGACTGAAAGTCATCTAGGAGCGGACCTGATCCTGTGTTTACGTATGATAATTCATATAATTAGTAAGGACCAACACTATTTTCTTTTGGATTAACATTGAAGAAAACTATATAACAATTAAAATTAAACGTTTAAGTACTTCTGAAACCAGAACAAAAGTATATAAATAAACAACTCGAATGTACTAAGAAAATATCAATAGTTGTGTAAGGTGTCGAAAACAATATTCACTATTTCACTATTGCCTTTCACGTGTTGATATATAATTGTATGTTGTTTAAACTGCAATTAAGTGAACTTGCCATCCTATAAACTTACAAAATGTCAATGTAAAGACTGGTACACATTAAAACCTTGGAAGACAAATGAAACAAACAATGTTAACCAAACAAAAAATAATAGAACTTAGAATATGGCCAAACATATACTATATGGTCATATATTGATTTTTTGACAATAATTGCCACCAATGACTTTCAGAAGTAAAAGATCGGGTAGCCAAAAAGTAAGGAAAAAATGTCATATATGAGAATCAGAGAATAACTAATTATTACGAAATGTCATATTCCATAAAACACTTTTTTAAATATTAAAAAAATCGTCATCATAATTAAAATTGTTCATAGAAACCAATTAAGTAGGCCTCAGTTAATTGCATAAAGATCCAAATAATGATTTTTTTAAGGGCTGGTTAGCACTTCATTTCGCAGAATACAATGGACACAGCGACATTGTAAGTGAATTAATTCGTAGAGGAACAGATGTAGATTCAGTCACAACAAAAGTAAGTGTCAATCTGAAGCTTGCAAACGAAGATTTTTACCTTAAATTCATGTTTGATGCAACACTTATCGTGTAAGCAAAAGTTTTTGTTTGGTCTCGACTAATTGTCAGTGTTTTTTGATTATTTAGCTATCACATGCTTTTGTAATTCGTGATTATTGATTTAATTAGTTATCACATTTTTACGTAATTCTAGCCTAGTTAGTCGAGTGGTCTGGCGTAACGGGCATAGTGTCAGGCGAATTAGTGCCACGATATCTCAGTAGCATGAGTTCGCATCCCAGCTAGGGAGAAACACAAATTTGCTTCCACCAATTCACAGATCTAATATTGTTGGGCTGTTATTTAGACTAATATAGTGTATATCATTGTTTATTTCATTATTGTAATCAATTTGGTACTAGTGTTTAAATATTACAATTATATATTTTATTACAGATAGAAATAAAACAACATAAAACTCTATGTTTCAAATTTCACCTTATTTCAATTCATAAGTCAGTCGGTCTAAGTTATCTTCATTTGATTTGACGTCTACATAGTGATAATGCGTAAACGAAAGCGAACTACGTTAACTTAATTCAATTTCAATGACTTTCAAACGAATTAGAAAACACAGTTAAGAACGTTAACCAGAATTCTAACACGATGTCCTTATAACGCATTGTAAACAAAGCCGTTTTCTAATTTTCGAAAACAATATGTCTGACACATGCGTACAAATTTTACATATTTTCGTAATTTTTATTGTTATTCTAATAAAATAAATACATTTAGTAGCTTACATAAACTTCAATTGTATATAGTTTAACAAACAACACACATTTACTTATTAAATATGGAAATATAATGTACATACTCCGAGGGAGGAAACGAGAACAGTCAAACATTTTAAAGGTATTCTGTACGCTTCGATCTATTAAAATCCTGTATTTATTTTTTTTAATTCCTAACGACCAGTGTGAAATATCGACAAATATAATGCCTTCCCATGTTAAAATAAGCATAGAGCATTATAAAGTTTAAAAATATATAGGATCCAATTATCATAATAAATAAACAAGATAAGTATCCCACCTTGTTCGTATTTGTTCTTTTCTAGCATAACGTGGGATGTTTCATGTACATATGTAGACATCTTATATCTTCTTTTTTTTATAATATACACTTAACCAAATAACCTACACTTAAACATCTCTTTTCAGGAAGAAAAGGAGAAATGTAAGGATATGGTAACATCATTATATGAGAGTAATTTTAAACAATTCAGAAATTATTACGACACTACCCCTGTTAAGGTTTTTTCCTCCTCAAGTAAAGTTGACCGTACGCTAATTCTCCATTCCTTTTCAGACTTATTTATCATCTCTGGTTTTCTTTTTGGGCGGTTTGAGTTTTCCTCATGAATATATATTCGGAACAAAAACATGGGACGCACGAAATTTCGTGTTATTTTCCTTAACTTTTGTGTTCCGTTTATTGTTTTCTGATAATTGTATGTTTACGTTTAATTGTAGTAAACAAAGCTCAAACATTTATACGATCCGGATTATTTTGTATAATGATAATGATAAAGATAAAAGATATGTTATGATTGCCAATGAGATAGCTCTTCACCAGAAACATAAAAATAAACAACTATTTTAGTTTACTGTTTTAAACGACGACAAAACAATCATGATAAACAGTAACAAAACACCACCACTGATGACAAGGTAAAGGCAATATACAGAATGTGGCCGGGTTAAATAACCTGGCGCTAAACCCTACACATGTTTTACGTTGGATAGTGGTGAATAGGTACGACACATGAACATACCGTTAAAATTATTTTTAATGTGCTTCACTCGTCTGAACAATGCAAAGCACATTAGTATACATCTGTTTTAAAGTCACAAATAGGTTGAGAGAAAACATATTTGGGTTACAGACTAAACTGAAGCAAACACATCACCTAAAGAGAAAACAACGAAACAATAGAAACACTGATGTTCAACAAAAACAAACAACATTGCAAAATACATAGAAACGAACTATAAGATAACAATTGTCATATTCCTGACTTCAGAAAAAAATGGTGGGTTGAACTTGGTTTTGAAGAAAGCCAAAACTCGCGCTTAATATCAATGTTGAATATACCGCAAAAATGATAACAATATATGACAGGAATACAGTACAAATCAATAAAAGAATAATTAGGACAGAGAAATACATACATAAATACTATAACAGAACATTTCGACATGTTAACCAAAGATTAACAACGAATACCTGAAATAATTTATGACATTACACAAAACAGTATAATAGAATTATGAACTGTGCGTCACACGTAAGTATCAACGCCACAAAGGGTGACCTTAAACACAGACACAAAAGGCACAAAGTACAAATCTCAGAATACACGCAGTAAATCAAAAGGCAGTTCAAAGCCATTAACAAATAATAAAAATCATGTGACTTAGACTAACAATCAGTCACTACACATCCACACTCCAATATTGAATAAGTTTAGTTAAAAGATCGAAAAATCTACACCGGATCGTATCTGAAGTCACTATACTATTGCAAGCTACCTGTTAGAGGGATTGTAACGTTTGAACAATATGTAAAAAAAAATCATCCCTTTATCCTTGGTTGCTATGAAACTCGTTATTGCTCATTGTTGCTAGGATCCTCACCTTGATGTCCGCGCTCTGGATATATAAAGGCACAAATACCTTGTTCGAGTTTGTCATTTGTATTTGGCTGTTGATAAGGAAAGCATCGATACATTACATATAAGTACAAGTAAACTTGAAGATATTTTAGAAGAATCTTGAGTTGAAAAGTAAGTTGATGAACCACAAGGATTAAGTTAAAAGCTTGTGGTTTGGAGCAAGCGGTTAAGAAGTTGTTACGGTTATTGCAAGCTTCTGGGTTGTTATGAAACTGTAACGTTCCACGGGAATGGTTGGATCCCCTCGAACAGGTAGCTAGTATACTAAAGGAGTAGGTCCAGTAAGACCCCTTTTTGGCCCCAAAATATAGCAGTTTTACAAAATTGTTAAAACTTTTAGTTATTTATTGGACAGTAGAATGCTTCTGCTACATAAATATGGGCTCTCTTTGGCGATACCATGCGGGTACTAGCACCATAACATTTGCATAAAGTTATGCTAAATTACTGAAATCTTCACAATTCTAGCATTTTAGTTAAATTTTAGACGGTTTTCGTGTCAAACGAAAGTGGCTGCATTCGTGTTCATCCTTAATATTGAAATGTAAGTTGTATTTTATGATATTACATAACATATATAAAGGTTGAGGATGAACACGGATGCGGCCACTTTCATTTTTGACAAAATCCATCTGAAAAGTGACATTATTCGGCAGATATGGTAGATTTTCCATATTTGAGCTTGAATCGGATCGTTTTTAATGACTAAATCAGTGAAAATCTTTCATATAACCTAATTGATTGAAATGAAATAGACACTTAAGGGTTTAAAAAGTGGTCAAAATCTTTCGTCAGATGAACCTGAAATTTGAGGCCAAAATCGGTCCTTACCGGATCTACTCTTTTAGTACTGGTATCCATGATGAGTTTATTTGTAATAGTCTGCTGACTTCAGCGCTTCGAATACCAGGTGTTTCAAAACAAGTTGTCTCGGGAACTAGGTATTTCGGAGACAAGATGTTTTAGAACTAGTTGTCTCAGGAATTACCTTTCTCTTAGAAAAGGTGTCTCAGAACTAGGTGTCTCAGAAACCTAGAATTTTGAAGCTTGTTCTCTTTTATAGTATTTAAAAGGTTGTAGTTGTTTAGGAGTCACTGAGTCAGTAAAAGAAGTACGAATAAAATTGTGGTTATAGTGTTTCTTTTGATACAAAGTTAATCATGTTTACATAATTGTTGTGTTTCTTTGTTAAAATAAGGTTCAAAGTTTTAAAATTGATCTTGTGGTGTTAAGTAAAGCTTCCAAGTTGTAGTTAGGTTTTGCGTTAATTAAAAGATTGATATTGGAGTATCTCAGATTCTGAGAAATCTGTTACAAACACATAGTTTATAGCCAAACACATTACATATGCAATTTAAATTATACGGGTCTTCACTG
Organism: Mytilus edulis; assembly: GCF_963676685.1. Classification (NCBI taxonomy): domain Eukaryota; kingdom Metazoa; phylum Mollusca; class Bivalvia; order Mytilida; family Mytilidae; genus Mytilus; species Mytilus edulis. The sequence goes on from NC_092351.1 coordinate 73,109,592, forward strand.
CTTTTGGCCGTTAACATATGATACATAACAGTACATTAACAAGTATGTTGTAAAGGGCGCAATTTTTGCCAATAGGAACACCTCAAGCCAGTCGAGAAACTACAATGCCACAACGTACATTAATCTTGTTAGGGAGAAAACGGTATTGTCATCTCAGTTTGGTAGATTTTATTTTCTATAGCTATATTGAATTGTTTATCATGTACCTAAGTCACCATTTTACATTCAGCAACTGACTCACCATTTAATTCTTAAGATGTCCTGTACCAAGTCAGGTATATGGCAGTTGTTTACTTATAGTTTGTTTATATGTATGTTGCATAGTCCTTTGTTTTTGTTGCACTTCAGTGTTTCTGTTGTGTCTTTGTTTTCCTCCTGTTGTTGATGTGTTCCCCTCGGTTTTAGTTTGCAACTCTGATTTGGTTTCTCTCAATCGATTTATGATTTTTGAACAGCAGTATACTTTTGTTGTCTTTATTGGTGGAAGGTTTTTGTTGACAATTTTTTGTAATCGTTATTTAAATTGCTATTTATATATCTTTTTATAACGTATTTTAGGATTGTTGGAAGTTTTTGAAAGTTTCGAACTTATTTTTCGAGACAAAGTTATTTATAAATCTTAATATAAAGTACCGATTAGAAATGTCTCAGCAATTTTTCTAATATTTAGCTAGATCTTTGTTTTAAACACCCATGAAACGTTTTGTCAACACTTGTCAGCTACATAAACTATGTTGTTTTAGCTATTTAGTTTAAACAAATTTATTTATAATGGATTTTGAAACAAGTTATTACAACATGCATTAATTCCTTTCCACTTTGCTATTTATTAATGTTAAACTGAATTGTTATTGGTTAAATTTGAACCTTTACACTTGATACATAAGAATTAGATTACCTCAGCTGTATTTGCCAACACTTTAGGAATTTTCATTTGGTTCTCAATACTCTTAGAACTATATTTGACCTTTTTAACTTTTATCGGATTCGAGCGTCACTGATGAGTCTTTTGCAGAAGTAACTCGCTTCTGGTGCGAATACAAAATTACAATCCTGGTTACAATGATGAGTGTACATACGTATCTGTAATTATTTTCATTTCCAAATAACAAAAAAAAAACAGTAATGGAACACAAATTCAACACATGGCATATATTTATAGTGAAACGAGTGTTAATGTCCCACACTAAAACGGAAACATGTCTGCTGTTTTGCGGAGATTTCTTATTTCGGGTTTAATTGTGGTTTGACTGTAATGATAATCAGCAAAAACATAAAAGTCGAAATAGCATGTAAAAACAGGAAATATCATCTATAACAAACATGATGCTATTTGAAGCCGATCTCTTGAGAAAACCAATCACTATCATGGTAAATTTGGTTATCAAATATTCGAAGCAGCTGAATGATGACAGCGATGCGTGTTGTAATAAAATATTTTAAATAAATGTTTGATGAAAACAACCTAGAGAGAAAATAAATGTCAACTTCTTTTTACCTTTCCAGATGAGCTTTTGCATCAACTCAGGGGGTTCGGGCTAGGAACAGCTTCTGATTTACAAGAATTACTACGGGAAAGCTCGTTTCAGAGTTTTTGGAATAGAGTATATCTTGTAGGTCCAAATTCTGTTGGGAAGAGTTGTTTAGCAAAAATCCTCGTCGGTGAGCAAGTTCCACAATCAAGAAAGTCTACAGATGGTATATGGATCTATATGGGAAGAGCTGGTATGGACGTGGACGAAATGAAATGGATCTATTTTGAAAAAGGTACATGTATCTCTATACATTAATAAATGATGCTTGAATCTTATCATTTTGGATAATTTGTATTAATATGTATGCGGTTTAGTAATCAATTTAAAGCCCCACGTTTAGATTTTATTTAGACTGTGGCTTCATAAGTTGAGTGATCATTCACTATTCATGATATTAAAGTACAATATATATATTGATCTATTAATTTCGTACATCTGAACATATAAGTATACTGTTTTATAGGAAACGCAGTCACAGAGATACTGACAAATATGCTGATGACAGTGTCCAGTGCTGAGGCTGCAACTGAGGCACGGGACAACAGTACAAATTTTCATAAAAAACAAAAACTTTTGGAACCAGCACAAAAATGCGAATATCTAGAAATGAAAGATGGGAACGAGGTGTCATTGGTTGGTGCAAAAGCAATCAAGTACAACGCATCATCTCATCATGAAACAAAAAGAGGAATGGCTGATAGCAGTACAATTGTCCATCCAAAACAAGCTACCGCAAGAAAATTTAGAAATCAGGAAATGCAAATAGATGACGTTCGTCAAAGTGGTTTATTGGAGGGTTTTTCCACGCCCTACGCACTATCTCATCAAGATTCAAAGAGAAAAACTGCTGATACAATTGTAGATCTGAAATCATATGAAGGCAATTCTTTTGACATTCAGCGATCTGAAGGATATATTAATCCTAATTCCTCACAAGAGGGCATACAAGGCGAGCATGGCAAATATAATGCGCACAAAGTAGCTGATGATCAGTGTTCTATCTCTGATAAAATAAAAACTTCATCAGTTTTCGATTCTAGTGTGAAACAACTTATCCGAGAATTATCGATAGGCAAAACACAAACAAACCAAATGATCTTGGAGCAACTTGACAGCGAATGGATGAAGGAGATTTCAAGCGATATGTCTATCGATAAACTACACGAGTTAATGGTTAAAGCAGTTAAAGAAGGAAAGTACAAGCAGATGGTAGTACCTATAGATATCTGGGACTTTGGAGGCCAGAAGGAGTATCATATGACTCACCAGTTGTTCATTACCAGCAGGGGTATATTCATTCTGATGTTTGATGGAAGTATTGGTATACACAAGCACAGATCTGACCTTGGATTTCTACCAGGACACTTTGGGAAACCAACAGCGGCAGGTAAACGTTAAATAGAATCACAAAAAATCTTTCAAAACCTACTATAACATCTAAGTACAATGGTATGTGAATGTGCATATTCAAAAGTCAATATATCTGTAGACGCACTGCTTTGCAATTTGGTCAATAATGAAAATCAAATTGCTATTTCAAATAGACTGAAATATTTAATGCATGCAACGTATTTATTCCAATACCTTTGAAAAGAAGTTTAAATTGCAAAAAAATGTTTGAAAATGAACTAAATCAGAACTACTTCAAGTCACGTTGCACGGTCTCAGTGCTTTCGTCAATGAAATATCGAGCAACCAGATCGTCCATATTGATAAATAATCAATCAAGACAATGTCTACATAGAGGCAACATCAGTTTCCCTATGTTCATTAGTATAAAATTAATGTTGATTGTTCTGGTCCTTGTGGGCGCTGTGATTCGCAATAAAAAATGTGTTTGGTTGTTTGTTGAAATTTTATAAATCGATAATAAGAAAAATCAAAGTACAAACAAAATACGAGGAAGACGCATGAACCCCACAAATCGGTTCATCATTAGACAAAACTCACCGGCTTGTCAATCCCATCTTAATAATCGTTGCATTCTCGTTTTAAAGTCGAAATGCATGTACATGTATAATACTGGTCTCCATTAAAATGTATGGTATATGAACTGATATAAATCATTCATTTATATCCATCATTCGGTACACTCGTGAACAAATAGAATTTGAAACAATTACAACAGTTATTCATAGATATCACAGGCAAATAGTGCTTACGATAAACATGACAGCATCGCTGCTGTTCGTTTTGAGGTGAATGCTCCATGTTGAAGACCATGTTTTGACCTATAATAGTTTACCTTGTGACTTTCATGGCGAGTTGTGTCATTTGCACTCACACCACATGTTTTCATGTCTAAATATAAGATAGGAAGATACAGCATGGTTTTAAATTAGATATCTATCCAACAGAGACAGAATGGGTAAAATATTAGCAACTATGGGTCAGCGTATGGCCTACAACAAATGCACCGAAATGACAAAATGTAAAATACTTCAAACGAAAAAAACATGTACAAAACAATAAACGAAAAACAAAAGGTCTACTCTGCCTAGAAACGAGCAAACTTGTTGTTTCTTGTAGTTAAATCTATTAAGGAATCGATACATTTCTTCAATAATATTTTACCAAAACATACTAGTACTGAAAGTTTAGTCTCAATTTTAAATATGGTTGTATATTTGTAGTGTCGGATATGCCTTAGTTACAAAGAACTATATACGACATACTATAAAAATAATCACAATTATAGAGACATGTTTGAAATTTTTGGTCATTTATGGTTTGAGAACAATATTTGTTTTGTTTAGACATCAAACATACCCATTTATGTATTATGGTAACACCTCAACAAAGATACTATATGAATAAGAAGAAGTGGTATGAGTGTCAATGAGACATCACTCCATGGAAGTCACAATGTGTTAAAAGTAAGCAATTATAGATCAAAAGTACAGCCTTGAACACGAAGCATTGACTCATACCGAAAACAAAAACTATAAACGGCTCCATTATAACAAGTGTAAAACAATTCAAACAGGAAAAAACTCGAATCAATATAAAAACGAGAAACAAGAAACGACAGTGAATCACACTAACAAACGACAACCACTGAAAAACAGGCTTCTGATTTAGGACAGGTGCATACAAAATGCAGCGGGTTTAAACGTTTTAACGTGTGTCAACCATCACCCTAACTTGAAACATCAATAACGCTCAAAACAAAAATGTTGGATGGCAAAATATATTGGTAAGTTGAAGAACATTTTAACCAAGCATTTGGATCATTTTATATTTTAACAATCAAAACATTAAATGAGCATCCCATCAACAGCGGCAAACCAAGTTTTGGCGCGTTATTGATTTACGTGACATTCGAAAGTAAAACATGAAAGTATAAATCGTCGCGAATAAAACCATCACTGATTTTTGCTTTTATTGATTACATGTGGATACATAGGCAAAGTATTTAAGAAACAATACATCGCTGCGAAGTCATCAAGAAAGCGAACAAAAGTATCCTGGAAAAAATTTTTACGGTAATGATGCTATTATATTTTATTTCAGTTTACCTATTACACTGGGTGAATTCAATATTGACGTTCTGTAAAAGATCGAAAGAAGGGTTTCCTAAAATCCTATTTGTTGCTACTCACAAGGACATGTTACCGTGGAAGTTGAAGGTAAATGCATCACAATATCCAATATACGTGTTATATAACAATGATAGCCGTTATAATGAAAATGTATGTCAGGGGAAGACCATTAAGATTTGGGGGGATAAGGAGGCCTTTCCTCAATATCAAATGGCTGGCATCGAAAGTAATTTAACTTCTATTATACAGATCAATTTGAAAGGGTTCCTGTTGCGGAAATTTAGTGTTATATTTATGTTTGTTATTGGTGTTTGTTCCATTTTCGTTTTTGATTTTGGTCAGGATGTATATATATTTTTCCCTTTTATCAGAAATGATTTTAGATTGTCCACTTCATGACATTAGTACCTCCACTCTCTTTTCACAAGTTCGTATTGCTTAGTCTTTGGTTTTCTAATATGAGGCAGGCATTACCTGTAAATGGGGACGAAGTCTGTATGAATTATTTTTTTGTAACTTAAATATTTGTTTAAAAAATAGAAACGGAAATACCGTAACGTTTCCGATTTTGGTTCTGTTGTTAGGGATTTTAGTTGTGACGTTATTTAAATTATGACGTCATATGCAATGTAAACAAAGAAACGCTTTCATCAGGTAAGGTTTTTTCATATTAAGGAATTATTAAAAATGCAATTGGTATTGCGCGTTCCTTCCTATTTTATACTAGACTGATAATTATTAGTAAAAACGAGACCGGAAAAAGGAAGTACATTGTACATTTCTGCGCAGGTCCGGGATTTCAAAACATAACATGAAAAAAATTAAACGATTTTGAGTTCATTAGTAAAATGAAAAATTCGGGAAATTTTCCCGATTTTTTTTTTATTGAATTTTCTACTGTTATTGGGGACTTCGTCCCCATAATATGTGTTTTTTGTACCTCTGTTTTTGAAGTTTTTAGCTCACCTAGGTTGTCGTCGTCGTCGGTCGTCGTCGTCAATAACTTTTTACATTTTGAACTTCTTAAGAACTACTAAATAGAATGTAACAAAACATGACTTTTGTGCATGTGTTGTTACTTCGAAGCCGATCCTTAATTTAAGATGGCCGCCATCGGGGACTAAATTAAGCATAAAACCCTTTTGACAATGAATTCAAATGTCTTCTTTTAGAGAACCACAGAATGGTACGGATTAAACATTACATAAATGCTCCTTATGAGGTACTGACCAAGTGTTGTTACTTTAAGCCGATCCATTATCCACTATGGCTACCAGAGGGGGACTTAGGTTAACATAGGACCCTCACGGAAATACATACAACTGTCCTCTTTTAAAAAACCAATGAAAAAAGTAAAATTACAAAAATACTGAACTAAGAGGAAAATCAATTCGGAAAGTCCATAATAACATGGCAAAATAAAAAAAAAACACATCAAAAACGAATGGACAACAACTGTCATATTCCTGACTTGGTAGAGGCATTTTCAAATGTAGAAAATGGTGGATTAAACCTGGTTTTATAGCGCTAACCCTCTCACTTTGATGATAGTCTCATCAAATTCCGTTATATTTACAATGGTGCGTTAACTAAACAGACACAATAAATAAAATAGTCAAAATATGGGTACAGCAGTCATCATCGTGTATCAATTTTAAAAAGGAACAATTTATCCGAACACACAAACATCTATCTACAAATACATTCATTGATTTGCGTGTCTGACGTCAGAAAATTTTATACGTCACATATATTTGTCGTTCAATGTACATACAAACAATTTTAAAATTTCACATAGGCAATGTTAGCATACATGGTTAAAAAATCAAAGTATGTAAGAATAAATTTCAGAAATAGACCTAGATTTAAAAAAGTCCATAGAATTTATAAGAATCCACAAATAGTTACTCCCACTACGCGATTGGATGAATTTGACGTTTGTGGTTCAACGTATTTTGTAATTCATAATAGAAATATTATCATAATGACATAAAATAGAACAATATCATACTGAGGGGATGTTTTAAAGACAGAGTCACGTTATAAGAACCAAAGAAATACAAAAAGTCGCATATACAAAACACATCACCAAAAAATGTAAGACAATACAAACATATCGACGGGATGTATAAGTACCGAGCCACGTTAAACGGATATCGCATAACACAACCCAACAGTAAAAGTAATATTAAAAATAGAACAAAGACAAATGAAAGAACAGTAAAACACATTGTTAAGATGTGAACAACATCAGTACGCAGAATCTATACATCAAGACCATAATGAATTATTTGTGAAGTTGATACGGAATATCTATTAACAAGGTCTACCTTCCGATGAACGTTTTTAGAAAACGGACGAGACTTTCTTTGACATATCCCTGATCCATCAACTTTCTACTCAGACACTGATTACGTATGGAATGAAATCAAACATGGCATAAATGTTCCTAATGAGCTGATGATGAAGTGTTGTTGATTTACTGTTCAAGATAAAATAACTTGGCCAATATTAAACAAAATTTGTTTTTCATTATTTTGTCATGATATTTATATATTCCTACATGATTTTCAAAACCAGAGTAGAGTCAAGTGAACGACATAGGTTCTTGAGAGCCTCTATTTTGTTCGCTATTTGCCATTGACGCTGTGATTTTATTTTCGACTTATGAGTTTGAATGCCCCTTTGATATCTTTCGCCTCTCTTTCATTAAAGGAGTAGGTCCGATAAGGGCCGATTTTGGCCTCCAATTTCAGGTTCATCTAACGAAAGATTTTAGACACTTTTTAAACACTTAAGTGTTTATTTCAATTGAATCAATTAGTTTATGTGAAAGATTTAAACTGATCTAGACATTTCAAACTTAAATATGAAAAATATATCAAAAATGCCAAAAAACGTCAGATTGTTTTTGTCAAAAATGAAAGTGGCTGCATCCGTGTTCATCCTCAACCTTTATATCAAATACTACTTACATTTCAATATTATGAATGAACAAGAATGCGGCCACTTTCATTTAAGACGGAAACCGTCTAAAATTTAACTAAAATACTAAAATTGTGAAGATTTCAGCAATTTAGCATGACTTAAAAATACTAGTACTCAATATATGTGCATTGTATTGTCAAAAACAGCTCATATTTATGAAACAGAAGCATTCTACTTTCCAGTAAATAGCTAAAAGATTACATTTTCACAAATTTGTAAAACTGCTTTATTTTGGGGCCAAATAGGGGTCTTACTGAACCTACCCTTTTTAATTTATAAGGTTTTGTCTTATTCGTGATTATATTTTATTTTATTTTACAATTAGTGTTAAAAAGAATTTGAACCAAATATTACCAAATCATTTCACAATTTTTTAAATAAAGCCAATAAATGATATCATTGATGAACGCAGTAACATTTCTGTAACTATCAGATTTATCTAAACGTAAATACCTTATTTAATAAAACAATGCAAAAAAAATAAATTTCAGTTATATAGAACTATCAAAAATTATAAAATAACCTAACTGTATTCACAAATAAAATTTCGAGCATATTGTTCTCCAATCGTTATACCATTTAAGATTAAAAATTAACAATCAACTTCCCACTTCAAAATTATAAGGTTGGCTCGTGTCCTAGTTGTCAAACATGTTTGATTATGTTGTATTTCCAGATTGCCACTCAAAATTAATGCCATATTTTGACTCCAAACCATTATACTTGTATGGAGTAGTAAAACCTACAACAAGTTATAAAGATAGCTATATACATGTATGCCCATATAAATATATATATGCAGTTTTGCTGGGATTCGAATTCGCACTTTTCGAATAAAGTTACAACACCTCATGCACTGTGTCAATCGCTGTAGACCTCTCGGCTGCATGGACTAAACTTATTAATTAAGCTTTCGGTGACCTTTCCTCGACAGTGAATCTAGAGGTCTAATATATACATGTACTGTTACACATTTCGATTTGCAAGCTTGTTTGTCACGCACTTTTAATACAATGAAATTATATACGACTGTCATACAAGTGAGAGGTTTACTTAGCTATAAAACAAGGTTTAATCTACACGATGTTTTTTTCTTGTCTTTTGTTGTGTTTAAGCTTTGATTTTCAATTTGATAAGTGACTTTCGGACTGGAATTTTTCTATTTCGTTTTTTTTTTATATTCTACTTTTTATATTTATACAAGTTTGTGGTATTGTTTATTTTTGATAATTCCGTAACTATTCAATACAAATGATCGTGTGTATAAATATATTGCCTATTCTTGAATGAAATATGAAAACAAAAGAACATGATTATTACCCATAAAAATGTTTACCTTTAACTTGAGTTACCTTTGATTTGTGATCAATTTACATATGATACGTCCTTTTACCTGTTTCAGTATAGATTCGAATCATACCGACAAAAGCTTGAAAATAAAATACAAAAAATATTCGAATCACACGCCGGCTTGAAACATTTGGAATTTAAACCCTTACTCTTCATCAACTCCACCAATCCAGAAGATCCAGAAATTAAAGAACTTCAACAAAGAGTGATGAAAAGAGCGACTGAGCATCCACGATGGGGTGAAGAAATGCCAACAGCATGGATTCCACTGGATCTACAGTTGACCATGAAAGTTGAAGAAGGTACTAACATCCTTTCGCTAGAGCAGATCAAATCCTTAAATTCTAAGAAAAAATCAATGGCGTTATCTGAGAAGCAAATTGTAACATTTCTGGAAGTTCAACATTCACTTGGAAAGCTTCTGTACTTCAATGTAGAAAATCTCCGTGACTATGTTATCATATCACCAGCCTACTTAGTGGAAGTTCTCAGATCCATAGTGACAGAAAAGCAGTTTTGGTGTAAAAGTGGGCGATTTCCTAGTATTTTGAAAAACATCCAAGAAACTGGATTCATCGACAAAGAAGATATATACCATTTGTGGACACAAAAGGAGTTCATGCATTTTTTGAAATACAAGGAATACATGGTCGATTTGTTAGTACATCTGGACGTAATCATCGCTCCTAGAACTAGCTTTGAACTTTCCAGTAGCCCGTTGAGAGATGTTTCACGTTTTCTTGTTCCATGTATGATAACCAAAACAAACGACACAAAATATTTGGAAAAATTTTGGAATAATAATAATTCAATTGTCATGGCCTATAGATTTATAAAAGAAATAATACCGCCAGCATTGTCTTATCGTTTTCTTGGTTCCCTCGTTGCCATGTGGCACGTAAAGAAATATGCATGTACAAAGAATAAAAGAGAAAAAACATTGCTTTTCAGTGATCTTTATGTGGTTGAAGTTGGCAACAGTCACGAACTTGCTGTCCAGGTGAAAGGCAACAGAGTCGTGGTTTCACTTGTACATACTGTGAACAAGGGGAACATTATTCCAACTCTAGCGTCTTCTATTCAAGAATGTCTTACAACGGCAATGCTTGGAATTTGCCAATTCTACTCTACCTTGTCAGATGCTCAAAACAGTTCTTCAAAACATCAGGCAATGCCATTCGAAATTGAATTTGGTGTATTTTGCAAGTCCGATATATGCTTTTTCCATCACAATGATATACGTCCCAACTCGCCGTGGTTTTGTAGTCAGCACAGAAAGAAAAACGAAGTTGGCTACCTTCAAGCTTGGTTTTCGGAAAAGGTAGATAGACACGTTTTTGCATTAGTTATCAAAAAGAGAGAAGATCAAATATTGTCAGAAAATCAAAACATTTTTCATACATATTGTTTTTTCTTTAAGTTGCAGCCTCAATATGAACGGAATGCATATGAACAACTGAATTAAAGTGAAAAGTATATTAAAAAACCCGATTAACTTGCAATGACCACATCTTCTTATTTTTTTTAAATGGCCGATTAAAAGATGTCAAATATTGAAATAAGATTAGATATTGACAAACACGATCATCTCTAGGAACTTGTGGTCAAGTATAATGCTCCGGTAGAGTAATCATATTTTTGTTGTGTAAATCAGAAAGTATTTAAACTAGTATATTGTTCAAAGTAAAGTCTATCATGCTTACATTTGTACAAGTTTGTTATTCAACATCTCTATTGATTTCTTTAGATAATTGCTAATAAGAATAGGGGATATTACAAAACTAACTTCATGGAACATACTTACGTATAATTTTATTTTTTATTTATTCCAGGAACCTTCAGATAAATGTCTCAGCACTTGCATAGGTAACTTTATTGACAAGACTGGCTTTTACAGCACTCTTCAGACAGGCTTTAGCCGTGATCCGAGGTTTTAACTGCAGAAGTCATTTCGATTCTATAATTTTGCATAATTTACTAACTCATTGTCAGGTTTATTAGAAGTTTTGCTATGCGCATGTCTCGATATTGACACAAATTAACAACTTCAAACTAGATTCTATGATCAACATGATTATTTCAAATTTCCAGTATTTCACTTAATTTTAAACAGCAGAAACAAACCATCTTTCCGATCAAATGGCGTTTAAATATATCAATTGATATATGTTAAGCTTATACCTTTTTATACTATCCGGATTTATAATTAAGGTTGCGCTCTTTACACAATAACTGATTTAACAGGATTGTGTGGAATAACATCTGAAATAGGCACTACATAACTTCCGCTTGGTTTTTCGTTGTTTCCTTCCAAATGTTTAAGGGGTTACCTAACACTTTGATTAAATCCGATTTGGCTCGATAATTTTTATAAAGTTATCACAAAATATTTACTTTGACCTGTTTCAAAGAAAATATGAAAATTTCTAGAAATTGGAACTATACAAAAAGTATATCACAAAAATACTGAATTTCGATGATTTTACAGGAATAATTTGTTTGGACATATAACAGTTTGAAAACACTTATTTTGATCGTTGTAAAGCTTGATTTCTCCTTACTAAAGTATTAGATTAAAAAATTCAGCTGATTTGAGAGTAAACTCACTTGGGTGTTCTGACTCCCCTTAACAAACAAATTGATAAATATGTTAAAATGGTATCAACAAATGCATTTAGTATAAAAAAGGAGATTTCGGGTTCATATCAATAAGACAATAAAAACAACCAAACAATTAAACAAGAATGGACACTAAGAGGTTACGAAACAAGATAAACTTTAGGTGTCAGACCACCAATTAAAAATCCCTATCTGTTCAACCAAATTTTGCAATTTTCACAGCTTTCTAAATATTTTACCTTAAGTTTAACTTCATAGAAACCAGGTATATCCTGAATTGTACATGTATCAGCTTTCTACATGCCAATTTTCACCATACCTTTAAAGCCTTCTAACAAAATAACTGACCATCAAACAGAGGTACTCCAAAAAAACAAACTGGTTTTCTGGAAATCTAAAATTAGTATACTATGGAGCGCATTAATCCTCAATTTTTAATGCAAACTCATAGACAAGTAAATTTTGGCTCAAAATGATCTAGATATATTTCTCTTTCACCAAAAGTTTCATGTCTGCAAATTTGTTGGTTAGTTTAAGTAAACAAGGACATCAAAAGCACTATTTTGTGTCAGAGTAGGGCTACTTTTACATACGTTCTAAATTGGAGGGAGTAATTGGTGGTCTGACACCTAAAGAGCAAAAAAAGTTGATCAGAAATCTTTTGTTTTGTTTATTCTTAATCCTTAGTCAATTTGAAGTTAAAAACATCCTTTCTGAGCATAATGCGACTCATATTACAAATTTCACAGCTCAATTTAAACTGACTGTAATGTAAGCCTTTGATAGAAAATACTTGAAAATCTCATTTTGGACTAGAGGAACATAAACTTTCAATATCAAGATCAGGTTTTGTTGATTTTTCCTTGTTAGTTCTACTGCTTTAAAGACTTTCCACAATTTTTACAATGAGTTTAATAAAAAATCCAAGGTATTGAAGAGTCAAGGAATATTGACCCCCCTTCTTTTACACCTGGTGTCAGTAATGGGACTATTAACTGATCAAAAGTGCAGTCATGGTCATTTAACTGTTTTATTTACTATCAGTAAATAAAATTTAAGGTATAAAACTTTCATTTGGGATAATAAATGAGATTTTTGTGAATTTATGCAGTGTTTATATCAGGCTATGTTAACTGCCATATACATGGTTTTCCGCAATGATATAAGGGGTAAAAATCAAATAATTTTATCAAATCTTCATGACAACAATTTTTTGGGGGTAGTAATCAACCTATGTTTAAATGTTTAACACCACAGAAACAATTTACTGTGCATTTATAACAATTTATAACATTTTTTATATGAAAGCCTATTGTCAGGGTGGGAAAAGCTAAAAATAGCACACATTCAGGTTTAAGGCTCTAAATTTCTAATATGTGACTTTTTGCTCAAAAAAAGATTAAAATGTGGCTACTTTTATTTCAAATGATCAGTTAAGACCAAAAAATCAATTGTTTTCTGAATTTTGGGTTTCACCGCATTTCTCTTAAAGGTGTCAGACCACCAATTAAAAATCCCTATCTGTTCAACCAAATTTTGCAATTTTCACAGCTTTCTAAATATTTTACCTTAAGTTTAACTTCATAGAAATCAGGTATATCCTGAATCGTACATGTATCAGCTTTCTACATGCCAATTTCACCATACCTTTAAAGCCTTCTAACAAAATAACTGACCATCAAACAGAGGTACTCCAAAAAAAAACAACTGGTTTTCTGGAAATCTAAAATTAGTATACTATGGAGCGCATTAATCCTCAATTTTTAATGCAAACTGATAGACAAGTAAATTTTGGCTCAAAATGATCTAGATATATTTCTCTTTCACCAAAAGTTTCATTTCTGCAAATTTGTTGGTTAGTTTAAGTAAACAAGGACATCAAAAGCACTATTTTGTGTCAGAGTAGGGCTACTTTTACATACGTTCTAAATTGGAGGGAGTAATTGGTGGTCTGACACCTAAAAGCTTTTAATCGAGTCTGCATGTTCTGAATAAATTCTACCAAGACTCTTACAGTTTTAACATCGACACCATATTCTTTACCACACAAAAACGTTAATTAAAGATTTTCTTTTCTTAAATGCATGACTTGAGACAGGCTAAAACACGTGTGACATTTTCTAGCTTGCAACTTAAGTATACCCCAATCTCCATCCCCAACCCCTAACCCCATCCCGGTCCTAAAATTTTAGAGATTTTAGAGCTATTAACATTAATAAAAGTTGATAAGCATATATTCAGTCTTGAATATTTAGTAACTGGCTATAAAATTGAAGATGAAGCTTATTTTGATATGAACTATCTATTAACTATAATTAACTTTTCAATCTATAAAGCATATTACATGTCTGACAAGAAGAACAAGGTCAATGATATCTTTATAATATTCCAAAATGAAATCAGGGACATAATTAACATAAATAAAATTAGAAGAAAAAAAATAATAGAATCATACTTAAAACTTTAGAATATTTCGAATTTCTATAATTGTGAAGCATGTTCAAGCTGTGACCTCGTTAATTCATGACTGCACATGTGTCTGGTCAGGTGATATGCATCAAATGAAATTCGCTATTTTACTCTTTTGTCATGATTATATATAGTTCATTATATCTATTATAGCTACACTGACTTAGTATTGTTATTAGTTTACACAATACAATGCTTGGATACTGCATTCATGTATCGTTAATTAGACCACGTGTACTTTCGATCATTTTTTGATTTTGGTTTGATCGCAAAAAAAATACCATTTACTGAAAAAAATTATGTTGTTCATATAACGTGTGAAAAACACAACTGCCTTACCTTATCATTTAAGACTCCTTTTCACAATTCGACGGAGAAAATTAACAAACAATTTCAAAATTCTACTGTCGGCTGAAAAGTCATGCTATCAGTATCAAAGATCATCATCAATTTCACGGTTCATATAAATAAATCAAATACAGTTTAGGTTAAGAAACGTACCGTATTCCGGTATGAAATTGTACTCTGTAGAACTGCTATAATGTATGTAATAAATACAACGTACTTTATAGATATAATTTTCCCCTAAATATTCAATACCTAATTTATGGGATACTTTTTTGAAGCTGTAGATTGAGTAAATTGTTAACAGCAAAAGTGCAATAAAACTTTGATTGATTAAAAAAAAATAGGAGAGATGACTGTTTAAACACAAGTTAAGTGGTAAAAACTGTTTTGCAAAGGTTCAAATGGTAGACAGTGACTGCAATTACTATAAAGTATTACAGAAGATATGACATCTGTATCTTAATACTAGGTATGAACCGAATATAAATAAAATAGCACAGAATAATCGTAAAAATATGCAAAAGTTCGCTGAATATTTATTTCAATTTCATTAATAGCTTAAATCAACTCATAGAGTACTCCATGCATTAAGTAAGCCCTGAGCGAGAAAGCGATGTTTGTTGGGTTTTTTTTTATGTATTTAGAACATTTTATTGTTTCAGAATGTTGATAAAATAAATAGCAAACCCAAAAAGAGTTATAGAAAATGCTTACAGAAACAAAACTTGTTTGCTTTTTTTTTTACATGTTTTAGTTTTTAATCAATTTATCAATTCAGAAAGCTGAAATTCATTTATTATTTATTTAATGAATAATGTAGCTTGTTTTGTGTATAACAACGTCAATATAATGGAATCTGCAATTTTATCATGTTTATCCTTTCACAGAATTCGATCTTTCATTTTATTTCAAACATTACTACATACGTATATTATAATATATATGGCGTAAAAAATTATTTTCACATGGATTGTGCAGATATATATTTTCATTAAATAAAATAGAATAATAAGTAAAAAGTTAACAGTTCCATTCTATCGATTTCGTCCTTCCATTTGGGACTCTTCAGGATAACTGATGTAGTGTCGCTATAGACGACGTCGTTAAATAGGTTTGTGACATTCCAGCATTGTTCGTTATTAAAAATTCTCTGGATTTAATTTCGATCGGAATGTTGTTATGAAATAACGTTCCATCTCTTTTCTATATGCTTCATCCCGTCTACATTTTAAAATAGGCATTATTTGAAAATGCCTTTTAACACAAGTGTCAAGATTGGCACTAATTGGCAAATTTCTGTATTGTGGGTGTTGTATGTGTTCTTTGTGGACTCGCAGCCGTTCATAGAGGCTATTCCCGGTCTGTCCAATGTAATTTTCGTGACAACCAGGACATGTGACGCAGTAAATAAGATTTGTTGTCTTACAAGTCATATTGGCGTTCACATGAAATTGTTTGCCATCTTTAAATGATTTCATTTTACCCGTTTCTAAATATTTTATATTTTGACCGCAAACACCGTATCTTGAATCACCGCAAGACTTTATTTGAAGTCACTAACTTCGGTTCGAACCGAGCTCTGGTTAAGTGTTTCTTTAAGTTATTAGGTTGTCTTCGGCTGTAGATTAAGTTTTCTTCCGGTATCAATTTTTTCATAGTTTCACCTTCATAAAAATCGGAAGGTTTGATTTAATTGTATTAAAAACGTTTGGTAAATACGGGTCATGTGTACTAGCAAATGGTATTTTCTTTAAGTTTTCATCCGTGTCTTTCACTTGGGGTTCGTAATACTTGAAGTGTCAGCAGTTTAGATTTTCTAATTCCACTTTCGATTAGACCCTCTGGGTATAACTGCTGTATGAGAAAGCCTTTTAATTCCTTCAAACGTAATTCTCGAATGTTAATGTCTGATACTATAGCACAAATCCGCCTGGCCATACATTAAGGTATATTTCGTTTTGTATGGGACGGATGACACGAATGAAAATTTATGTATTGATGGGTGTCTGTGGATTTATAATAAATATCCATTGTTATTTGTCTGCCTGATTTTAAGATGAGAATATCCAAAAATGGTATTTGTGTGTCACTGGTTCCATGGTGAATTTAATCGACGGATGTTAGGAGTTGATTAGATCTTTAAATTTATATAAATCTTTTTTCTGATCTGCTCAATATCTTTTCCAAAACTGAATGACATAATCACTGAAATTTTGATGGAATTGGACAGATATTTGTCGATACATCAGTTGATCTAAGTATCCCATCACTAAATTAGCGTATGTGGGGGCAACTTCAGTTCCCATGGCTGTACCTTTGATTTGTCTATATTTTTTTCCGTCGAAACAAAATGTATTTTCTTCCAGAACTATTTTGATACCCTCTAGTATGAAGTTTGTTTCAAATCTACTGTCAGTTTCATCCCGTTTTTCTTCGATCCAGTATTTTACGGCTGTAAGACATAGATCATGGAGAATATTTGTGTATAGGCTTGTAACATCAAAGCTTGTTAATAGTGTTTCTTCCGGAACTAAGACCAATTATAGCCAGATCGGAATCACTAACTCAAAGACTAAGTCATTTTATCGACCTTGTTATCAAACATCTACGTCCGTCAATTCCAAGTTATACCAAAGATGATATGGAATGTTTAAATCACATTCCTGCCATAGTTCCGGAAGAAACACTATTAACAAGCTTTGATGTTACAAGGTGTGAAGCATATAGAAAAGAGATGGAACTTTATTTCATAACAACGTTCCGACCGAAATTAAATCCTTTTTTTTAATT
Organism: Mytilus edulis; assembly: GCF_963676685.1. Taxonomy (NCBI): domain Eukaryota; kingdom Metazoa; phylum Mollusca; class Bivalvia; order Mytilida; family Mytilidae; genus Mytilus; species Mytilus edulis. Next base: position 73,127,233 of record NC_092351.1, read on the forward strand.
TTATTTAATATTAAGAATTTTTAATAACGAACCATGCAGAAACGTCACAAACCTCCTTAACGACGTCGCCTATAGTGAGTCCCAATGGAAGGACGAAATCGATAGAATGAAACTTTTTACTTATTTTACTATTTTATTTAATGAATATATATATAAATGTGGTGTGTGTGTGTGTGTGTGTATGCTAAAATGTTTAACTTATTAGCAAATTTAACAATTTAGGACTTGGAAGAATGGCACTAGAACGAAGTCCGTCGGACAAACACTTGCGAAGACTGGTTGGAGAGTTCTCTCCGGGGAAGTGTCGTGAACTTGCAATTGAATTAGGTCTAAGTGTTCACGAATGGGAAAACTTCGAATACCAATTCCAGTTTCAAATTCCAGATGATCTTAAATTCGTAGCCATCCGGTCCTGCAGGGAAAAAAGTAGGAACTTTACTTTTCGCATGCTTGTTCGCGTCTTGGAGAAACTAGAGCTTAGTCAGCATCTGCTTTGTAAGGTAAGAATGTTTCATGTATTTCCTAATTTTGATGAAAACTTAAACTATGATATAACTCTAAAAAGTTGAAAGCTAAACATGAATTAACAAATAAAAGAGTATCAGTTATAATAGTTGGAGTGCATTCAGGGCACACAATTCTGAAAGGTTTTCCCCAATACAGCTGTTTTTATAGGGAAGAGAATCCTTAGTATTTCGAAAATTCAATATTTTGTAAACAGTTATTTACTAATTGACCATAAATCAATGATAATTCATGTCAACACGATAGTCCTGACTAATGTACTGCATGTGATAACATCAGTGGTATCAAACAAGTGGCAAAGTTCAATACGGAAGATTTTTCGTAGAATATTCAGAATTATCTCACAAGCCGTCTTACATGTTGTAATTTCAGCAATATAACATGTTGACTGCTCAGTGATTTATGCGGTTAAATGGGGTTTAAAACAATGGGGTAAATAAGTCTCTAACTGCTAGTTAGACACGAATCTGCATATATATATATATATATATCAGGAGCACCTGTGGTCACATATGTTTTTAATTGTGTTAGTGTTTTTCACATTTTAGTTTTCTGTGTTTTACATGTTTTATTGTTTGTCTACTAATCTTTTTGCCTTAATGGCCATGAAATTGTCGGTTTTAAATTCCTTGAATTTTTGTTTATCTTGGAATCTTCAGTCTTTTTATAAACTTGTCTGGCGTATCAAATACTTGTCATAAGTATCTTTGGTGATTTTTTGTAGGTTATAAAAAATAATAACACTACAAAATAAATGTATACCAAAAAAAACGAACGCCAAGGTAATAGTGGAAGATATTAGAAAGCAAAATCGAGGGAATTGTGCAAATGATGATACAAGCATGAAAATTACCACAAAGCATCATTATTATATACTTTGTAAGAAATAACTGCTGGCCATTAAAAAAAATATTTTTTTTCAAGATGGCCACGGCCATTTTCAAAAATGGCTGTTTTCTTTAGTTTGAAAATACTGATTTTTCTCGAAAACTTTTCTTGGAACTTCTTTTAGTAAAAACCAATTACCAGGCTTGGTGGCTACCTTCCTTACATCACATATTTATTAAAAATGCATATTTGACATATCCAGTATTTACACATGCGCGAAAATGTAATAAAACTCTTTCAAAAACATTTGAACTATTTACTATATATTTAGTGTTTTTGGATTTCTAATGATATTATGAATTGGTTTAATAAAATTTTTCAAGGTTATGATACACATGTGTTTCACACTTTTGCGCATGTGCAAACTATTTATAGACATGAAGAGCGATTTGTATGCACTACCAGGCAATTGTCAGGTATTCGATGGTTAAGGCGAAAATGTGGTTAATCCCGGAGAAACATCAATTTTTACTGCAGATCAGCCACTTTTGGAAATGCCTAGTAAGCAAATTCAGTGGGAATGGCCTGATTTGTAAGGAAAATATAAGTGTATCGTCACATTCGGTGGATTGCACATTGAAATGACTTAATAAAACTCTGGGTTATATATTGCTTGATAGGGGATAGACATGTTGTCTTACTGAAGCCAATATTGCAATACCAAGAACGGCAGATTCTTTTTATGTATGTTCAAATGTACCTAGGACTAGACAGGCGCATCAGACAACTGCATGTATTTTGTTTAAAAAACTGCTAATTGCAGATTATGAAAGCTAAACTCAGAATATATAATTATGTTGTGACTCTGTGACGTTCAATGATTTAAAAAAAACTGGTGTAAGGAAATAGAGTCATCTCGACCACAGTTTAATTCCTGGCGTTCAATTATAAATTAAGAACTTCTTCTGATTTTGGTTTTATGCTCATTTCATGAGTGAGATTTCGTACTTTTCAAACAGTCCATATAAAGCATGATAGCGTATTGTTTTAGGTCTTGGTCGTGTAAATTATGCTCGATCATTACCGATTCATCTCCGAGATATGACTTCCCTTCCCGAACATCACCCACAGGTGGCAATGGAATTTGAAAATGATAATTTCACTGTACGTAAGACCAGCAAACTCCTTTCTTGTAACACAATTGATCAGGCACAAAAACAGAATAATGCAATTGATGAGGGCGATGTTGGTGCCATAGGATTAACTGAAGATCCCTTTTAGACAAATGGATGGTAGCTGGACCAGGAATCAGTATACTAGAAGATTAATTTGAAAGATCTAGTGGTTTGGGTCATTCTAAAACAGACGAACGACATAATGAAGACTCTACGAAACCACAAAAAGATTTCTTTAAACAGCTTTAAAGGCTTTGCAAAGTGATGAACGAGTTTGGAAATTCATTTCTAGAAGAGTCATCAGATTTGTAAAACAAATACTCCATTTAGAAATTGTTGATTCGGAAACAAGTAAGATATGTAGATAAACTCCAAGATATTGGTCCAAACAATACGAAGATCTGTTGAAGCAAATTAGTGGGAGATATTATAGACATAATTGTGCAAATCGTGATACAAGCATGAAATTTGGTATACAGGTTGACTAAATGATACTTAAAAAAAAATCCGCTGCTGGCCAGAAAAAAAAAATCATTTTTTCAAGATGGCCACCACACATTTCGGAAATGGCGTCATTACAAATTGACAATAATTCGTTAATCCTTTAAAAGGTGTGTTTTATGTAAAATCCAATGTTAGATTTGATAAAAAGTAAATGACAGTTTCTAAATTACGACTAGACAATACATTATTGAAACTAAAGGTGACTTCCGGTTTCAAAAAAAGTAAACAAATTCAATTTTTATACTTTCAAGCAACTTCACAAGGGATGTAAATCCTTGAAAGACGTGTTATAGGAATAATCCAATGTAAAAACATTAAAAAAAGTTCCTAAGTACGAAAAAAAACTACATAAATGAAGAAAAATAGTTACTTCCGGTTCCAAAATGGCGGCAAATACGTAGAAAATATTTTTATAATTTCCATCAACTTAACAAGTGTTAACACTCTTTGTTAAGTTTGATTGCCTAGTTTGGTTAGAAAGACAGGTTGCTTATTTTATAATTATCTGATAGTTGCCTATACAACAACCCGTACAAGGAAGGCTAGAACGGTAGCATCTACAGTTACCAACACAGCTGGATTTTCGCCTCCGCATTTCAAAATTTTCTGACAATAGGATGCAACGGCAGTCAAAGAAGTCCATTTTGGTTTCCAACTGTCATTGATTCTTTCTTTCATCCAAACCCAGTGTTCATGACTTGGAACACGTACCTGTCGAATACATGAATCAGGCTAAGCCCAAACAACTCCTCCTTGATATACTTCTCTTTTGATGTGCTCTGGAAAAGAACCTCTTGTAGGCGGAATTGCATTACAATGCCGCTGCTTCCTGGCAAATAATTCACATCGTGTCTCGCTTCATACTTAAGTCTAAACAAAAACTTCCTTTACATCTGGAAAACCTTCCATTGTTAGCCAAGCTGACCTTTTGCCTTTCTCGTGACAATTCGACAAAGTGCCATATCCGCTAAATGAATGGACGAAAGGAAGAGTAGCTAAACCTAATTCGTTTATCAAGCAGTTGATGTAATGACTTTTACACACAAAAACGATGTTATATGGGGCTTTATCTGAGGGGATAACAACATATTTGTCATAGAGGTCGGATAGGTGTTTTGCAACATTTGGGTCTTTAAAGATTGACGTAGCATGGGCATTGATGGACCCAATCAGTTTCTTAATTCTGAATTGTATCAAAGACCTCCCTGTATTAATCCATTCGGAAAGAGTGTCGTTGATGGAAATTATAAAAATATTTTCTACGTATTTGCCGCCATTTTGGAACCGGAAGTAACTATTTTTCTTCATTTATGTGTTGTTTCGTCGTACTTATGAACTTTTTTTACATTGGATTATTCCTATAACACGTCTTTCAAGGATTTACATCCCTTGTGAAGTTGCTTGAAAGTATAAAAATTGAAATTTTTTACTTTTTGCCGGCATTTTGAAACCGGAAGTCACCTTTAGTTACAATAATGTATTGTCTAGTCGTAATTTAGGAACTGTCATTTACTTTTTATCAAATCTAACATTGGATTTTACATATAACACACCTTTTAAAGGATTAACGAATTATTGTCAATTTGTAATGACGCCATTTCCGAAATGTGTGGTGGCCATCTTGAAAAAATGATTTTTTTTTCTGGCCAGCAGCGGATTTTTTTTAAGTATCATTTAGTCAACCTGTATACCAAATTTCATGCTTGTATCACGATTTGCACAATTATGTCCATAGTATCTCCTACTATAAATACAAAAAGGAAAAACTTCATAATTACTTATCAAAGCTACCAGGATTATAATATAATACGCAAGACCCACGTTTAATCTACATAAGACTCATCAGTGACGGTTATACAAGAATAGTTATACAGCAAAACAAGTACAAAGCTGAAGAGCATTGAGGACCAAAAATTCCTAAAAGTTATGCAAAATACGGCTAAGCCATTCTATTCTTGGGATAAGAAAATCCTTAGTTTTTTGAAAAAATCAAAGTTTTGTAATAGGAAATTTATAAAAATTACCATATAATTGATATTCATGTCAACACCGAAGTGCTGACTAATTGGGAGGTGATACCCTCGGGAACGAAACGTCCACCAGCAGTGGTATGATAAAAACTGACAAAATCAAACGCTCTTAATCCACGGAACAAGTAAAAACAAATGCTTTATTCCTGACTTGGTCATGTTGGTACATGAATGTTCGGAAGAAAATATTGAGTTAAACCTGGTATTATACCTAGCTAAACCTCTCATTTGTATGACGGTTGTTTATAATTCCATTGTATTGACAAAATTAACTATATGTTTATGGAATGATTGAAGCGTTCTTGATAAATGTAAATCCCGAACAATGCCTTGAATGCACTAACTGTATATGCTGGCCTATATGCCAACACACTGACATAAAATAAGTTCCAATAAACGGGGTTAATCATTCATTTCAAACATTAATCTTTGTTGTACTCCCTGTTATTGGTTGCCTTAGCCAGTTTTAGCACGAGTTCTTGAAAATCATTTGTTTTTACTCTTTAAAGTCTTCTAAATGTTTTGATTCTAGTATCTTGCGAACTAAATTAGAAGTTAGGTATCCTCGATGATGTTTTAAATTAATCTCGTTTTACTTCAGGTACTTAGAGATGTCAAACCAGATGTATCAGGTAATATATGTTCATTTATTTTAATCTGTATTTTCATACATACAGATGGGGTCCTTTTTTTAAGTCTCTGATTGAAAACTAACATCCACTCTTAAGATCAATTTCGGTACAAGTCCAAAGTCCATAAAGGGAAACCGTAAGAAAAGAAGGAAAGAGGTAAAGAAAACATCATAGCGTAGTGTATATAATTAAAACAACATGAATGTCTCTTTAAAACTACAAAGCCTTTACCTGTTAATACATTTTTAAACTGAACAAACTATTCTGCTTTAGTTTGATCTACTTCAAAAATATCAAGAGAACTTAATAACCTCGTTTTATTGTTTAGGTATCCCAGAAGATACTTTGAACAACCCTCCATCAGACAAATTACTTTTTGATTTATCGAACCATATTGGAAATAGTTCTATGCAACTTGCCATCGAGCTGGATCTAGATTCAACTGCTATTCAACAAATACAGTATAAACATAAAACCAAACTGCTAGAACAGACTAAGGAGATTCTGCAGGTCTGGAGTAAGAAGCAGCAACCAACACCAACACTGCTTTTGTTAATCAAAGCTCTGCACAGAATTGGAAAAATGGGTTCATTGAGAGGAGTGAGATTTTAAGATTGATTTACCACAAAGATAATGAATACCATTGAAGACTAATCAAATGGAAACTTTCCACCAATATTCTATCTTAACTGAAAATGTTGCACTGCTTCAACTAATGTTTTGTCATTTTGTCATCTTTATGTGTTTAATGTCTGTTTTTCTTTACAAAAAAAGCATATGTATATATTTAGTCTGATAAGACACGCTTTATAAAAATTATTTTAGATATACCGCTATACATAGCTTTGAGTGCACAATTAAAATCGCATGTTATCTCAATCACATAAAATATTTGCTCGTTTCCTCAAAGTAAAGTTTAATTCACTAGTTGCCGATATTTCAGTCCATAGACATACATATTTCGCTCCCATGATATATCATTAAAATCATCGACTGAAAACTTGACGTTACTTATGCAATGAATATTCTGTTCCAATCTGATAAAAATATTCCTTTGACATGAAATGCATTACACCCATGGACCTGTTAATAACCTGACCAGTTAATAACCTGACCTGTTAATAACCTGACCTGTTAATTACCTGACCTTGCCTTACACATGGGCCTGTTAATAATCTGACCTTGTCTTACACATGGGTCTGTTAATAACCTGACCTTGCCTTACACTGTTAATAACCTGACATTGTCTTACACTGTTGATAACCTGACCTGTTCATAACCTGACCTATTAATAACATGACCTTGTCTCACACTGTTATTAACCTGGCCTTGTCTTGCACATATTGACTTGTTCATTACCTGACCTTGCCTTACACTGATTTGGGTAAACATGCTTATATCTCTGATAGGGGCCGAGTGTGATGGAACGACCTGTTAATAACATAAGCATGTGTATCTATTACGTGAATCACAAACGGAGCAATAGTATGTTCATGATGTTTGCGTCTCCTGTTTGGAATGTTCAACCCACTTTGTAAGTCCACACTCTGTAAACAAGATGAAGATTGAACATGCAGAAATAGTATGCTGTTCCTCTGTGTCAAATGATGTCGCTTTGACAGAAAGTAGAACATGTCTATAGTCTATATAAACTATTCATTGCGACTGCTTACTTTTGCATGCCGCCTGAAGTCATTGTGTTATTTCCTATTGTTATAGATATCAGTCTGATGTTTTAACATATGTGCTTTTTTAAGGTTCAGTTGAAGTAATAATTTTTGATTTTTTTTATCTTTTATGTGTTTGTATATTTTGTGGTATTTAATCAATATTTTGGCTTTTGGTTATTGCTTTACAAAAAATTAAAGTTGAACTTTTTCTAGATTCGTCTCGTTATTATCTTTTTCTATAGCCACTCAAATCATTCTTAATCTTTCATATAAAAATAAGAATTTAAAGTGTTTTTTTTTGTGATGGGTGTATATATTCCTTACAACGTCAGGTCTTTATTTTTCCTGCTTTATGTCGATCTTAATAGTTATCTACAAATAAAAGATGCGGTATGATATAGTTTATGAACAAAACAGTTATGAGCCAAGGTCTTCTCCAAATTGATGTGTTCACACATATTGACATCCGTGTGAAAGATAAAAACGCGTTATGCATTTCGTGTGGACGGGCTTTTCTCGGTTTTTATTCTTTTTGAATGTTCATGCCCATAATTTGAAAGTCAGAGATGTTTAAATTCGGAATTTTCTATTATTAATGTTCTTCAACTTTGCATTTGATTAATTTGACTCTCTAACTGTTTTTACCTGATGTCGCTGATGAGTCGTACGTACACGAAACTTTTGTCTGGCCTACCAACATGATATAGTTGATATATTGATTTCCGGAGACAGGTTATTAACTTTTAACCTACAGGACATAAACGGATATAAACATTATAACCAAACTCATCTACGGTCAATTTTGCGTTAAGAAGTTGAACACGTAAGTTTCTAATATCCCCGTGTTGAAAGAGAAGAGCTATAATGATTTACCTTTTTCCCGGTCCGTCCGTCTGTATTTTCGTCGATCCCATGAAATTCGGTGGCATTTTTCTCAGACAATGCAAATCAGAGCATCCTGAAATTTGTTATCATGCTTCCTGTAAAGCTGTATGGTCGTATGGTGAATTTGGATTGCACAAAGCTGCCTCAAATGTTTGTCTACGACAGTAAGAGATAGACGAAAAGATGAAAAAAAATGATAATCTAACGTAGGTCAAAAACATACCAACAACGATGTGGCATAAAAGCCAAAAGTAATCACAAAAAAAATACAAAACTCCGAGGAAAATTTAAGAAGGAAAGTCCCGAATCAAATGGCAAAATCAAAAACTCAAACACATCAAACGAATGGATAACAACTGTCATATTGCTGATTTAGAACAGGTATTTTCTTATGTAGAAAATAGAGGATTAAACCTGGTTTAAAGCTAGCTTAACCTCTCACTTGCATGGCAGTCGCATCACATTTCATTATAGTGACAACGATGTGTGAACAAACCAAACATACACAATAGAAAAACATGTAAAAAAAAACAAATGAAAATGGATTTATCCCTCATTTATTGATATGATTTCTACGAAGACAACTCACCAACCATGGCGCAATGTGTTTTAGTTGTGGTAAATTTTTTTGGTGGAGGAAGCCTTTGGTATGAAATAGGGGCTATTCTAGTCAATACAGCTTAGAGTCGAGCGCACCTGCAATGTGCAGGAATTGGACTCACATTGAGTTTTAATAAGCATAAGCAGATGAAACAGCTAGCTAGTAGTTTGACTACTTAAATCACTAGAAAACCGATATCTCTAACAAAGAAAACACATAAAACACACCATAAAAATCTGTATCTCAAACTTGAGCAACACGAACCCCAACATAAACCAAGGATTATCAGATGTGCTCCAGGGTAAGCATATCCTTACATCATACTGAAATTTATATTATGTGTTGACAGCAATCAGGAAAAAGAAAACATAAATAATTGAACCCGCAATTTATTTAATTTTACATGTTTTGTTAATTGTCAATGATAATCCTGTTTTCGAATTAAGTATTTAATATCCATGTTCAGGCTTGGTCTTTATCTCACCTTCAGAAAACCATCATAAAACAAATATAAATCAAGAACAGCTGAAACGGAATTTTTGTTGAGATATTTTAATGTAGAAGTCTAATTTCGTTTAATCAACTTAAAATGCAGAAACGTTTAGAAGCCAATGCAATATGTTGAGGGGTTTCGCAAACCCTAACCCTGTTTATTATCATTCCCGAACGCTGTATCTTTAATTCTTTGAAATTTGTATATTTTCATTTGTCGTTTTTACGAAAGAAAGGTTTAATTTAAATTTCTTGAATGCTTGTTGTTTTTATGTGTCTATTGATTGCTTGGTTTCTTCTGGCGTGTATACTGATTGGCTGTTGTTTCCTTCTGTATCTGTTTGAGCGACTAGTGACAATCTTTGCTTTATATCTGGAAGAAAATTCATAAGATTTGCCATTTTAGGAAAGCCTTTTTGTAAAGTAGATTTTAGATCCTTAGCAACTTTTTCTTCGACGGGTATGTCTTCTTCTACGGGTCTAGCTGCTTTTGTTAAAACTTTGAGAAGATCTTTCATTTCTGTTTTCTTCTTTTTCATTAAGTGTCTTCTGCTCATGACCATTCTTATCTTCCGGTCGATTCTGCCTATTTCGGTGTTTTCCAAATCAACTTCAGCTCTCATGAAATCCCGTAATTTTTCCTTGTGCAACTTTTGAGCTGAAATCAGTTCCCTAAAAAAATACATTCAGAAATTTATGTAACATATATTTTAATCGATTTGTTAACTTTTTTTCATGTGTAAAATATTTTTAAAGAAAATTTAAACGAGTGGTGTAAGAAATAACTTTTGATGACAAAATCCATACATATATGGATGTAAACAAACCCTTATACCTCAATACAACATAAAATTAGCTCAAATAAATTAGATGTAAGCAATTACAAGCAACTGTACGACATTCAGCGATGAGAATAACACATCCCGTATAGCCGGTCATATAAGGCTAAAACATTAAAAATACGAAACAATTCCATTTAGAAAAATAACGGCCAAATTTATAGGAAAACGATTAACGAAAAACAAATATGACAGAAATGAACCAATAACAACTACTGAATTTCATGCTATGTAATGTTACAGCACAATTTAAGAATAAACTATAAGAACACGGACCGGCCGTCTATTATGTAATACATACGTGTTGAACGAATGTGCACTGTACCTTAAGAGATTGCATTTATGATATATGTATTTCGTCCGTAGTAAAACTATGCAAACGTGCAAGATGTGTAGATAGTTTTCTATGGTATGGTTTTAATCGATTACGTAAATTTTGAATTTTCTGAATACTTCAGTACTGACAAGATTTATAGCAAACCTTTCTAATAAGTAAAATATCAAAAATACCGAAATCCGAGGAAAATTCTTAACAGAAAGTTCCTATGTAAATGGCAAAACCAAAAGCTCAAACATAACGAACTAATAACAACTGTCCTATTCCTGACTTGGTACAGACATTTTCTTATAAAAAAAATGGTTGATTTAACATGATTTTATAGCTAGCTAAACCTCTTGTACAGCCGCATAATATTCCATTATATTGACGATGTGTGAACATTACAAACAGACATAATAGGTAAAAAAAGAAATAGGGGTACTACAGTCAACATTGTGTTATAATCTTAATCACTTTGGAAATTTTTAGTATAGAAAATATTAGAAATTTTAAGGTATTAACTCACTCGGGCAAAGTTTGCCTTATATGGATTTGGCCATTAGTATCATATCCTTTTTTTTATCATATCGTTTCCAAATTATTCGGTTATAGATATATCCTTGACTTTCAAAAATGTGGCCTTGAGCGTTCCAGATAAAGGTAAATACAGAATTTTCGGATGAATGCATTTTTTTTTGTGTCGTTTTTCCTTATTTTATACAAACCCAAAATCTATTTCACCATCTCCGTCTTTGTCTAGTTTCTTTATCAAAAGGTTCAGAGATGGTTCTGACATTGGTACTTTCACTTGCTATTTAAAATAAGAAAAAAGAAAAAAAAAGATGATATAAAATTCGATACTAAATGGAAGGTACACTATAGACCTCAATTGACCGCAGTTGAAGTAGCATACATCCATGGACATACCGAAAAACTGTCACTTTCCCGACTTTGTACATGTATTACCTTATGTAAAAATTGTGTATTAAACCTGATTTTATAGCTAACTTTTTACTTATATGACAGTCGCATAAATTCCATTATATCGACATCAATGTGTAAATAAAACCAACAGACATAACTGGTAAAAATGTGAAAGTTAGGGGTACAGCAGTAATCATTGTAATAGAATTTAATTTGGATGTAAGGCGTCCTATGATTGACTGAAAGTTTTTTGTCAACCACCTCATATACATAATTTTGTCATTTGACCGTGACGTCATCAACGTGTTTTGAAACAAAGAGACATGAGACAACCATTGTTAAAGAAAAGAGGCGGCAGCTACAAAGGGACATTAACACTTTTAAGAAGAGAAAATAAGAATTAATTTAGTTATACAGAACTGCTGACCCATTCAGAGAAATCTTAGTCAATTTATTTTTTTTGGGAGGACAGGGGGGTCGAGTTGTTTCATCTTTCCTAGTGTGTAAATTATTTTGTTTGTATGTTCAATCGTCTTTTCATTTATGTTTCAGGGTATTTGTCTGACTTTGTATTGCCCTTCTTTTAACCTCCTTTCTTTGTCAATATCCTAGCCAAAGGAATAATGGAAACTCGTTGCAGAAAATAATTGAAATCTAACATTTTGATACTATTAGTAATCTTTAATCTGACGATGAGAAGAGAAAGATTATTGTGCGCTTTAATAGTCTGATAGATCGAGACGACGTTCTGGCCGCTGGGATGAAGCTTCAACGTGGAAGTGGGTATAGTGTTGTGCCCGATGTGCCGCCGTCTGTTGCCAAACTTCGATTTAATCTTTTAAATGAAAGACGTGCACTGTCTTCATCTGAACAGAGGAAAGTCCATCTTGTATACATTAAAGAGTATCCGTTTGTCATGCTAAAAAAGAAGAGATCATCATAGACCCTTCAGCAGACCTTCTCATGTAAAATAAATAACTTTTAACTGATTTAAACAAAAAAATATTTAAACAAATTGCATTGGAACACTCACAGTAACATTCTGTTTATTATTATTGTATTTTATTACTACGTTCCTGTTTTTTGGGTTGTTTTTATTCTACATTGTGTATTCTAAAACTCTCTCTAATTGTTCGTTTTTTTTTTCCTATGTTGATAAATTGTATGTCCTGGCTCATCCGCACATGGCTAATTTGCATATTAGATTGCTCAGGTGGGCATGCGCAACGTAAACCGGATGTTTTGGCTCATGATACAGACAAAAACACGGAGAATAATAAAACCCTCTCTAAACTAAAGAAATACATTATATGTGCCTTTCAAGAGTACGTAGGGAAACTTTATTCTAAATATACACCCTTATTGAACTCGTCTAGTAGGTGTTAATAGTTTTTATTAAGTTTTAAACGTGGTCAGACTTAATTACTAGCGGTCCATCATATAAAACGCACATGGCTATAATTCCTCATACTGTCTACTTTTATGTAAAGAACCCCACATATAAATAGAATGTCACTTAACAGTTGTTCAAAACTGTATCACCTTTAAAAAACAACTAAACAATCTGAGAGACATGTCATTCTCAAATAAAAGCAGAATTATCTGCTTTCAGCAAAAAGGGGGCACCCCGGACAACAATAATAAACAGTTGAACTTCTGATCCTCAAAATTAAAAACATTACAAAACTTGAAATGGGAAAAGACTTACAGAGATTTGCACCATAATCTTTTTTTTTCCAGAGGTATAAAGAAAGGGGAAAACAGTTATTTTTGTTTTTGTTTTTTTGTTTTTGTTATAAAAACTATATTTTGTTTTTATATATAAAGGGCTGGGGAATAGAGACACCCACTGTATTTTAGTTAATTAATTTACTTAATTAGAATTGTATTACCATGAAACGGGAGACCTCAGGTTGTTGTGGGTTAAACGGTTCGAAAAAAAACATTTTTATGTCACTTTCATTTCTCTCTACTTATTTGTACTTTTTTTTTGTATTGCTCTGAATATGTTGATTGACTGTATAATTTTAGATCATTCATCTGTTACAATTGTAAGTGATATAAAATATGGGTAGTTTCAAAATTGGTTGCATAAATTGTAGAGGCCTGTCTTCTGATAAAATTAAAAGAAGAGATATATTTAGTAAATGTAGAGAAAATTATGATATGGTCTTCTTGGTAGATACTCACTGTAAAAAAGAACTTGAAAAGTATTGGCAGGCAGAATGGGGTTATAAAATAATATTTGGGTCGCATACCACGAGCAGTAGAGGCGTGGCTATCCTGTTTAGAAGCACTTTTTCTTTTGAAATTTTTGGACAGAAAGTGGATCAAAATGGGAACTATGCAATTCTAGATATAAAAATTTTCAATCATAGAATGACAATAGCAGTGGTATATGGACCCAATGAGGACAAACCAGCTTTTATGAAATACTCCAAAGAGATATTGAAAATTTTGGTAATACTTCAGTAATAGTGGGGGGTGATTGGAATTTACCACAAAATTATGATATGGATACTTTAAACTATTTGCATAAAAATAATCCTAAAGCTCAAAAAAAGGTTAATGAAATGATGTCAGAAATAGATCTGGTTGATGTTTATAGGGAATTATACCCAGAGAAAAAGAGGTTTTCCTGGAGAGGACCTAACAAGAAGCAGGCAAGACTGGACTACTTCCTTGTCTCATCTGATTTTCAACCACTGATAACCTCGTGTGATATTGGTGTTGCATATAGGTCTGATCACTCACCCGTATCTCTGTCCATTCAATTTAATACAAATGAAAAAGGCAAAGGGACGTGGAAATTTAACAATGCTTTATTATACGACAAAGAATTTATTACTAATACTAAAACTTGTATTGCTGATTGTATTGATCAATATAAAATAGTTGATTCTGAAAATAGGGAAGAAATAAAATTTTCCATTTCCGACCAACTGTTTTGGGAAACTTTAAAACTGATGATACGAGGAAAAACAATTTCTTATTCATCTTTTAAAAAGAAAGAACGCAGTAGGGAAGAACAAGAACTAGAAAGTCAATTGAACAATTTGAACAATAATGAAAATATCAATGATAAAAGGGAAGAAATTACACGTATTGAACTTCAGTTAAGGTCGTTAAGAGAATCTAGAATAAAAGGGGCAATAATGAGAGCAAAAGCTAAATGGCAAATTGAAGGGGAGAGAAGTACAAAATATTTCTGTAATCTAGAGAAAAGAAATTATATTGACAAAGTAATACAAAAATTAACTTTAGATAATGGTGAATGCATCACTGATCAAGCAAAAATTCGTGCGGAACAAAAGTTATATTATGAGAATCTATATTCATCTAAGAAAACACTTATAAATAATACACACAGAGCTAATTTCTTTTCTCTTGAAAACCCATTTATCAAAATTCTCTCTGATGAACAAAATATTAATTTAGAGGGGGAACTAAAAATCTCAGAAATTCATAATGCATTAAAAAATATGAAAAATGGAAAATCTCCTGGTCTGGATGGTTTTACAACTGAGTTTTATAAAAAATTTTGGCACGACATTAATCCTTTCCTACTGCGTTCTTTAAAAGAATCATTTCAAGAAGGTAAATTATCAATTTCACAAACACAAGGTGTTATCACCTGTCTACCCAAAGATGGTAAACCAAAACATTTTCTAAAAAATTGGCGACCTATTTCACTGCTTAATGTAGACTATAAAATAGTATCAACATGTATTGCAAATAGAATTAAAAAAGTCCTTGATCACCTGATTAGTGAAACTCAAACTGGCTTTATGAAAGGCAGATATATTGGTGAGTGTACAAGACTTATATATGACCTCTTGAAAAAAAGTAGATGACGAAGATATTCCTGGCTTGCTTGTCTTGTTGGACTTTGAAAAAGCCTTCGACTCTCTTGAGTGGAACTTTATATGTGAAACCTTGAAAATTCTAGGTTTTGGGGACACAATAGTGAAATGGTTCACAACCCTTTACTATAATTCAAAAAGCTGCATTCAAAATAATGGCTATCTTTCTGATTTTTTTGTAATAGAGAGGGGGGTACGACAAGGGGATCCATTGTCTCCCTATCTTTTTATTTTATGTTTGGAACTGCTTAGTGCATCAATAAAATATGACAACAACATAAATGGTATAAAGATTAAGAATTCTGAATTTTTACTCAGTCAGTATGCTGATGATTCGACTTTGATCCTGGATGATAGTGAAGAATCTCTCAACAGTGCTCTAGATAAGATAGACTTGTTTTACTCATGCTCTGGTTTGAAGGCTAATTTTGAAAAAAACCCAAGTAATATGGATTGGGGCAAAAAGGGGCTGTGGTGAGGAGCTAAACACAAATAAAACAATAATATGGAACCATTCAGGAAATTTCAAACTCCTAGGCATTCAATATTGTTTGTCAAAAGTTGATATATGTGTTGATAATTATTTAGAAAAAATTCAAAAAGTTAAAAATCTTTTAAGTGACTGGTCATTTAGAAATATTACTATATATGGGAAAATTGTAGTTGTGAAAACTCTCGCCCTACCAATTCTAATTCAATGTTTTACTGTTTTACCAGATCCATCCCCAGATATATTAAAGCAGTTACAATCTATGCTATACAGATTTGTGTGGGATGGTAAAGGGGACAAAATTAAAAGAAATATACTTATCTCAAATTACGAGGATGGTGGTGTAAAAATGCCACATATTGAATCATTTATAAAATCACTTAAGTTATCCTGGGTTAAAAAAGTTTTAGACCCCACAAATTATTCCTCATGGAAGGTTCTATTGGCAGATCACCTTGAAATGAATGGTGGTGAAAATATGTGGCATTTATCAAAATCAGCACTCAATGAAATTAAAAAAGAATTTAACCCTTTTTGGCAAAATGTAATTTCATCATGGACCTCATTGTGTGAACCTCTGACCACAGCCCCAAGTGATATTTTGTCTCAACCATTGTTTTTAAATGAAAATATTATGATTGATGGAAAAACAGCTTTTTACAAAAAATGGATACAGAATAATGTATTTTTCATAAATGATCTCATTAAGGAAAATGGAGAATTTTACAATTATGATGAATTTATTAGAAATTATAATATAAAAACAACTTTCTTAGATTTCTAAGGACTAATCTTGGCACTGCCAAAGGAATGGAAGAATGTTATTTATTCTCAAGTATTTATCAAACTAAATACTGTCAGTCACAAAAATGTTACCGCCATAAAAACAGTTGATAAAGTATCAAAACATTTTTATAAATTTTTTCTAGATAAAATAAAGGAAACCCCATCACGCATACAAGAGAAATGGAAAATGAAATTGAGAATAGATATTGTGGCCGAAGAATGGAATTATTTTTTTAGTCTTCCTTTACTTATAACTGAAGATCCCACTTTAAGGGCATTTCAATACAGATTACTCCGTAGAATTCTAGGAACAAATACTTTACTTATGAAGTGTAAATATAGTGAAACAGAACTGTGCACTTTTTGTACCGAAACTAAAGAAACATACATACACCTCTTTTTTGAATGTAGTTATGTTCGAACATTCTGGCTTAATTTTTTTCAAAAGTTAGAAGATGTATGTAATGTAAGCTTTCTCCCAACCTTATCAAGTATAATCTTGGGTGTTAATTATCACCTATTTAAAGATATTCTTAATACATGTATTCTGATATTGAAGAGATATGTTTATTTATGTAGAGTTAGATTTACAGTCCCATCTGTTGCTGAAGCAATTGAATGGCTTAAATATTATTATAGGGTTGACATGGTCTCTATGAATTTTTGCTCTACCAGTAAAGCAATAAGATTAAAAGAAAAATGGTCAAGCATTGATAATATTATTAAGAAATAGAGCTCAATGCAGATGTACTCTGTAATCTATTACTGACTTTGTATTTTATAATTTGTAACAAGTATGGTTAACTATATGTTTAGGATTTATAGCAGAATAATTTGTTTGTGCATCTTTATTTGTAGATGAGATTTGAAAATGATATGAAAATAATAAAATATATATTACAAAAAAAACTTTCAATCGTATATTGGTACAGTTTATAAGTTATTCGCCTCTAATCCATCTTTCATAAAATCAGGGTAACGCAGAACTTTCAATGGAATATTTCTACACTTTGAAAGTTACTCACCTCTAATCCGTCTTTGAATAAATCTTACTAAGAGATTTCAATTGTATATTTATACAGCTTGTAAGATACTCTTCGCTAACCCACATTTGATTAAATCTTATGATGGAATTTTCAATGGTATATCTATACAAATAGTAAGATACTCACCTCTAATCCATCTTTGAATTCTTGTTTATCAAGAGATCCACTTTTATCTGTGTCTAATATAGTAGACATGTCTACAAGACGAAAGTCGGGCATATTCAAATAATGGGTCCTCGTCAATAAGATTTTTTTCATCTTCGTTGACATCAGTTTGTTAAAATACTTGGGGAGCCTATAACCAAAGAGATATTAAAAGATAAGTCAATTAAAAAATAAGGAGATGTGGTATGATAGTTAATGACACAATTGTCTACCAAACTTAAAATGAAGTAGATGTAAGCAATTAAAGGCAACCATATGGATTTCAACAATGAGAATAACCCATATCGTATGGTCGGCTATAAAAGTCATCGATATGAAAAGTATGACACAATTCATTTGAGAAAACTACAGGCCTAATTTATTACAAAACAATGTATACAAAAAAACCAAATATGACATACATGAACCAACGACAACCACTGAACTACATGCTCTGGACTTTGGATGGGACTAAAATGTGGTTTTGGTCTGCCCTCTCCTTAACCTGGGAAAGTTATGTAACAGAATAACATATAAGAACAAACTATGAAAATCAGTGAAAAATGGCTTAACTCATCAGATAGATAAAATAGAACTACATCAAACAAAAACAAGGAGTGGACGTGTGCGGGTGCTTATACATCCTCGCAACAATAGACACAAAGTACATATCTGAGAATAGTCCCAGTTTCATTTGAAATCAACATTGCTTGAGGGATTTATAATCTTAAACTATTGTTATTCAACGGAGAACTGATGAAAGGCATGTTACATGTGTTATACATCATGTCAGTTCCGAAGCTAATCGCTAGTGTAAGTAAGATTCGCGGGAAATAATAATGCATAAAAGTATAAATATATATCAGAGAAAGCAACACGTCCTTTATTTCCAATTATATCCAAGTAGAGAACATGAATATTGTAAATTTCAGTTTACTTTACAGTGATACAATCAGTATGATGATGTAGAAACAGTATCCCTAGTTCGGTACCGCTGCTGGTGTACTGTTATTCCCCGAAGGTGCATTCAGTACAAGTGTTTATGTCTGGTATGATTTAAAAGGTACTTGTTCCTGTAAAAATCACTGCTTAAATACTATCCTGCGCAAAATAATTTAAGCATCACAGACATTTGAATTAATGGTATAATATGTAGTACAGCTTGAATTGATTAATGTTATAATAGTATTTGTATATATTTGTTCATTCATTAACGTATTGACTGACTCTGACAAAATATACAGTATGACAGTACTTTGAGTTTCTAATTACTTTGGTTTTCTTTATTTCAATTGATTACTATTTAAACTACAATGTATTTGATGGTGTGGCACTCTTTTCAAATTCTTTGCAAAGATATAGAACGCTTACACTTCATTGTAATACATTTATCTGTATGTAAGTACGTCTTAACAAGTGACAACTCTTCGGCAGACCAATACAGCCTTGATCACATGAAAACACATATTATATTCAAATTAACCCTAAAAATCAGCACAACCATGTTAAATCAATCTGCAAATTGTTGTGCAGAATTTAGAGTATTATATTTTCATTATATGATTTTTGAGATGTACATGTATCCATAACTCATTAGTCCTTTTTAAATATTTTTATTATTATTCTTATTCTGGAAATCATTCTTCATATTCAGTTCATTTATTTTCGATTGCCTATAATTAATCCATATTGAACCCTTCTCAGAGTAAGTTACGTCAAAATGAATCTACATACCCAATGTTGTTCGAGCTAAAGTATTATATAATTTTGTTTTCCAAAAGAGTCACATGAGTTTACTTGTACATGTAGGTGAAGGATAAATGTTTTCAACAAGTTTGAACTCGTCACATGTTTGTTTGAACAGGTACCAGCCGTTTCTATTCTGACGAATAGAAGAGAGCGAAAGTCTGTAAAGGATCATAATCAGCTCTCAATAGTAGATACATTATCAGAAATCAATTTCAAAGATTTTAATATAATTATAATTATCATTATAATCAAAATAAGAAGAATTTGACCTAACCTTACGTCACATGTGTATACATAGATTTTCCACATATTGGATGTACACATATCAGGTGGTGATACTACACAATGGTGTAAAACTGTTCAAAATGGTCTCACTTTGGTCTGCAGAGTTCTTGAAAAAAAAATATATATTCTTAGGTATAATGCAAAATAAGGCTTATCCTACATCCTGTCTATACTGTTTTTATATAAATAAGAAGATGTGGTATGACTGCCAGTGAGACCACTTTCCATCCAAGTCACAAAATATAAGAATTGACAATTATAGGTCAAAGTGTGGCCTTCAACACGGAGCCTTGGCTCACACCGAACAGCGAGCTATACAATGCCACAAAATGACTAATGTAAAACAATTCAAGCAGGAAAACCAACAGTCTTATCTTTGTAAAAAAACAAGTAAAGAGAAAAACCTATGAACCACACCAACAAATAGTAGGTTGCCCATCGGATAACACACGGCTATATTTATATGCAGACTATTGGAAAATCATTATATTTTCCAGTCATGAATGTCGTCAAAAGCTGCCGTGGTCACGAGTTTCAAAAATTTTGTGGTTTCTTAGGGTACCCAAAGATACCTTATCATACAGGTCATCTTCAACACAAAAAGTAAACTTATTGCTTTCTGTGTTATTTGTTTAAATGATACATATCATTTAGCTTAAAAATCAAATTTAACATATAACGAAAGCTGAAAAGATTTATATAATTTAAGTATAAGTATTTCATGATTTTAGTAAAGCTATTTCTTTAGCTGAAATTTACCAAATTCTGAACGAAAGAAAATGTATTGGGTGTTACTCTCACGGGATGTTTACTCTGATTACAGCAATAAGACATGGTTCGTATGTGTGCCAAATATCTTTCGTGTAAAGTTAATTGGTGCGAAGGGTCACGTGCGAAGAAAATAGCAAATTCAAAACACAAATTTAGTGATAAGTCTGCCTTGATTCAAACACGCCTTTTATCGTGCCGTAAATCGTTTCGTAGCTTACACTATCAGGTCATTAACTATGATAATTGTCACTAGCTTCATTTCTCTTTTTGCTTGTTGTATGGTCGATTTGTGTGTTTTGAATAGTCCAGTTAGTTTAAAGATCGTTGTATTGTGTATTGTTTTAGGAAACAAAATTGTTGTTTTTTATATTTACTTTAATTGGTTTTTTTTAATCGATATTTTTGTAATAATTATAATATACAAATCAAATCCGTCGGTTACGTTTCAGACCCGGAATATGGCACACATTCACAGTCCTGTTAAACTATGCCCATCAAGCCCAAAACGAATGAGGAATGAAATACAATGGGATAAGTGTGTTATATGTCACGGTTCTTCTACTGAATGTGTAATACCACCAAATCATGATACGTCACATACGTCCCGGTTGTACAAAACATATTCCTTTGAATTTGACAGTTGTAGGTAATTAATCCTACATTGTGTTGCAGTAAAATATTTCTGTGTCATAAACTTGAGGATACATGATTACTAAACCTTGTACACAGATTAAATTAGGGAAGACATTTGATTGGTTAACTTCCTCCAGTGCTAGTTATTTTCTTAAATGCAATGAAATGTTATGTGAAATATTTTCTTTAGTACTGGACGGGATAAAACTTTTCTCATGCCAAGTATTTCTTTATTAACAAAGATAAATTCTGCACATTTTTTTGAAAAGTGCAAAATTTAACAAAGACTAATAGGGTGGTATAACACCTGAATTGCTTATTAAAATGCGAGGAATTAGCACACAAAAGCTTTATCGAGCTCGTAAAGATTATGTATATTTTAGTATATTGCATGATGCTTCAGACCTAGACCATATTCGTACTGATGATTACACCATTCTTGCTATAAATCTTACACTAACAGGCACAACTGCAGTTATTGTAAAGCTCAATTAAGTTCTTGTTCGTCTGTACAAGTGTTTCACGTCATATATAGAAGGTCGTCAAATTCCTGACTGGAAAACGTTTCTTTCAGTAAGTGAGAACCAGCAGGCCTCTATGGAACGCCACAGCTGTCTCATGTGGAACTCTTATATTACTTTATGTTGTTTTATTATTATTGAATGATATTTTATCTTTACTTAATATGGTTTTGACATTACGTAATGATGTTTTGATATAACTCAATTTGAATTAGTCATTAATTAATGATATTTCGATATTACACTATATGGTTTCGTATTGACTTGATATAGTTTTGTCATTACTCAATATGGTTTTGTCATTACTCGATGTGGTTTCCCCATTAATTAATATGGTTGTGTCATTAGTCAATGTGGTTTTAACATTACTTGATGTGTATGTGACTTAACGAAATGTAGTTGTTTCATTACATGATGTGGTTTTGTTATTTCGTAATGATGATTTGTCTATTCTTTATATGGTTTTAACATTGCGTAATGATGTTTCAAATTTTGACGATTTTACACTACTTGATGTCTTTGTTTTATTATTTGATGTGGTCTTGTCATTCTTTGATGTGTGTATCCCATTGCTTGATGAGGTAAAACCAAGTGACCAATTCAGAAAAACCTGTTCTCTTTTTTAGATAGTGTGCCTTGAATTCGTGTGGCCATCCATCTAATTAGTGTTCAAATTAAAGTTCGGGTTACTGTTTGAGTTAAACTTTGAGTTAGTTTTCGAATTCAAGTCATGCTTAGAATTAAAGTTCTAGTTGGCATTGAGTTTCGAGTTGGAAGTTTGAGTAAGATTCGAATTTAAGTCTCAGTTAGATTAATTAAGATTTCGAGTTGAAATTCGAGCTATTTTATGTCTTTTTGAGTTCGTAATTAAATTTTCTATCGCGGAACCAGGGCTTTTTCATCGGGCTTCCGAAAAGAGGTCTCCAAGATATGCGTACTACATAAACAATGTTGCAGTATACAAACGCAACATAGGAGTTGAAATAAAGTTAGATGTGGTGTGATTGCCAATGAGACAACTATCCACCAGAGTTTAAATGCAGTGGATGTAAGAAATCATATAAATAGGCAACCGTACAGCCTTCAACACTCCGTATAGTCAGCTACAAAAGGCCACCATGCACTATGAAAAAAAAATCAAACGAAAAAACTAACGGTCTGTTTTACAAAAAAAACTAACATGACACATATGTATACAACGACAACAATTGAACTTCATGCTCGTGACTTGGGGTAGGTACACAAATAAAGTGCTCGTGGCGGAGTTTATCATGTATGTAAGCGAACATCGGATTGTAACAGAAGTGTAACAGCACAACACGAGCAAAACATTTAAACTAGACAAAGTGATGCCCCCGTACTCCACTAATTTAACGGCTTATACCCAAAAAAAGAACAAAGTTTTAATTTTTCTCCCAAAAAATGAAAAATAATAAAAAGAAAAAACCCTGTCAACATCCACACCTTCAATACATGTACAAACAGCTAGCAGAGTGATAAATTCCTAGCATTCAAACTGTAGGAGGAATTATCTGGAAACGCCCTACTTATGCAAGTAAATTTCCCAAAAATGACAAAGTTCAACTTTCTCCCAAAACAGCACATATTAATAAAAATTAAACCCTGACCACATGCAGCACACCTTCAATATGTGTACAAACAGACAGTAAAGAGAACTTCCTAGGATTCAAACGGAATATGCGGAATAAGTATATACCCATAATGGGACGGAAAGACGGACGGACAGACATGTGCAGAGGTTAAACACTATGCATCCAACTTTCAGTTGCAGTAATGTTTCGGTGGCTTAAAAAACAGTTTCAATTGTCTGACTCAATAGATCGGTATGACTGGGTAATTTAAATCCATTGGGGTGGTCTCGGGTTCCCCAAAAAGGTAAGGAGATTCTGCTCAACATGTGGCACCCGTCGTTTTATTCGCGAAATTACAAACCGAGTGATTTGGTTTTATTTGGAAGTTCACATTCGAGTAAAAGATGAAGGTATTATGGTTGCAACAACTGGAACATATTCGTCGTCACATGTGAAACAGATATTCCAAAAAGTTTAGTTTTCAATTAGTGCGAGGTAGATTAGAGAATTCAATTGATTAAAAGTAAAAGATTGATATTCGTATATGTTCAATTGATTATTAACGCTAAAAAGAAATTCGGAGAATTCTTATTTTATAGTATTGGTGCTTTGTCGCTTAGTCCGAGCCTCCCCCCCCCCCTTCCTCCTCCGATTCTCCTGTGACTTAAGTGTGAGTTGATTTGAAGTCTTTCATTTGTTAACAATAATGTATTAGTCTGTTGGGACCTTTTATAGCTTACTATGGATATGGGTTTTGCTCATTGGTGAAAACCATACAGTTTTGTTTTAGTTAAATAAAACCGAATTAAACTGTTTTGACATGATACATTTATTACCTCCATGAAGTGTTTTAAAACTTGTATAGGAGTTTTACCTCAATATCAAGAAAAAGCATCTACAGAAAAACATTTTTTTATTTTTTTTTATCGATGAATGTTCAGCCGATCAACATTACGCTTTTACACTGAAAGCAGCAATATCAGGCGAAACACAGCGTTTCGTGGACTATTTTACAAATTTATTATAATACAGCTTCTATTTGAGAACTTCAGATCAAATAACAGAACCAAGTGGTTTGGGGATATTCCAATTATGTCCGAAATACTGTATAATTTTTAGGCTTTTATTTTTTAATTATTGTCTACCGTTCCCCTTTTTCATACCAAATAACTCTGAGCAACCACTTTAATTTGAACTTTAACTTTGGCAATACCCATCCAGAGCACATTAAACAAACGACATATTAAAATCTGTTAAAAAATAGATTGTTTTTCACAACGTGCATGTTGGCCTTTTGTAGTTGACTATACGGAGTGTTAAAGGCTGTACGGTTGCCTATATATATATATGATTTCTTACATCCACTGCATTTAAACTCTGGTGGATAGTTGTCTCATTGGCAATCACACCACATCTAACTTTATTTTAACTCCTATGTTGCATTTTTTATACTGCAACATTGTTTATTTAGTTCGCATATCCCGGAGACCTCTTTTCGGAAGCCCGAGCAAAAGCCCTTCTTCCGCGATAGAAAATTTAATTACGAACTCAAAAAGACATAAAATAGCTCGAATTTCAACTCGAAATCTTAATTAATCTAAATGAGACTTGAATTCGAATCTGACTCAAACTCTACCTCAAGAAGTGACTCAAATTCAAAGTTGTAACTCTATGCCTTTAAATGTGACTCAAACTCGAATTCCAACTCGAAACTCAATGCTAACTTGAACTTTAATTCTAAGCATGACTTGAATTCGAAAACTAACTCAAAATTTAACTCAAACAGCAACCCGAACTTTTTTTTGAACACTAATTAGATGGATGGCCACACGCATTCAAAGCACATACAACATGGAAATCTATCTAAAAATAGAACAGGTTTTTCCGAATTGGTTACGTGGTTTTACCTCATCAAGTAATGGGATAACCACATCAAAGAATGACAGGACCACATCAAAGAATGACAAGACCACATCAAAAATTAAAACGAAGACATCAAGTAGTGTAAAATCGTCAAAATTTGAAACATCATTAAAACCATATAAAGAATAGACAAATCATCATTACGAAATAACAAAACCGCATCATGTAATGAAACAACTACATTACGTTAAGTCACATACACATCAAGTAATATAACCATATTAAATAATGGGGAAACCACATCGAGTAATGACAAAACCATATTGAGTAATGACAAAACTATATCAAGTCAATACGAAACCATATAGTGTAATATCGAAATATCCTTAAGTAATGACTAATCCATATTGAGTTATATTAAAACATCATTACGTAATGTCAAAACCATATAAAGTAAAGATAAATTATCATTAAGTAATAATAAAATAACATAAAGTAGTATCAGAGTTCCACATAAGACAGCTGTGGCGTTCCATAGGCCTTAATCATATTTCTTGTCGAATCGATTGTTCAGCATCATGGTAGATCAACAGTTACTATGATACATGCTGAAGTTATTTATCTAGCACATCCAAGGACCCTAAATCTGCTCAGAAGGAGTATTCAGCTTTCAAGTATTATTTTGTACGCCCAATGAAGTAGATACTCGCACGATTTACATGCTATTCATGTAGACAAAGAGTTCGGTGTGAAAAAAAAAATAAGGGTAAGATAATAATAAAGTCACAAGATACAGATGTTCTGATCTTATAAGTTCACTACTTCCCCTCCTTGCAGCATACGCATGAGCTATTGTTTCAAACAGGCACTATAACTTGCACACAAGATTTACGCAGCTATATACCTATCCACGAAATATGTAAAAGTCTCGGGTTTGCCATCTGTAACATTCTACCAGCCACACATGTTTTAACATGATGCAATACAACGTCATCCCTGTTTAAGATCGGTAAGCGCACTATTTTGTAGTCTTGAAGTACAACCCAGATGATTTCACCGATTTTTCAAAACCTTTCTAATTGTGACATCAATTGTTTCTCATTTAGTCAATTGTATATGTAGGATGTTTGACCTGTTTCTAATAAACGGTTTGTTTTCATAACTTTTACCCCCTTTTTCTCCGTTTGCAGTAATTTTTACTTCTATAAAGTAAAGCTATACACAGAGCTTTATATTCAACAAAGTTCGTCGTTAATGTTGCACAAATTTCAAAACAAATCAATTATATATGTTGTGTACAAGTTGTAATGTTGTACAAATTATAATTTGTACAGACTTTTTGTACAAGTTATCAGTGTTTTATGACCTGCTGAACAAAAATGGATGATGCAAGCACACAGTCTTTTGCTTCG
The DNA here is from genome assembly GCF_963676685.1 of Mytilus edulis. Lineage (NCBI taxonomy): Eukaryota > Metazoa > Mollusca > Bivalvia > Mytilida > Mytilidae > Mytilus > Mytilus edulis. Next base: position 73,153,812 of record NC_092351.1, read on the forward strand.
CATATTTCTGTCATATTTTCACAACTTCATGATACAGTCTAGTACTGAGCATTGATACAAAAACATTATAAGACCGCACAAAGATTTTGTATGGATATGAATATGGTATATGGATAATAATCAAATTAGAATTTAAACCATTCATGTATCATCATTTGCAGTTTGGAGACAAGGAGAATATCACTAAATGTTAGATTGTAGTATATTCATTTGAATTTAAAACATTACACTGGTACATTTTATAAGATTAACCTGTATCCCCTGTTGCTAGAAGGTAGGTGTAAAAAAACTTATAACTTGTACAAAAATCCTGTACAAATTATAATTTGTACAAACTTACATCTTGTACACAACATATATACTCTTTCACAACCAATAACAGAAATTTGATATTTACCTAGAAATTGACGAACACCTTACTATCAAAAGACATGAAAAACACATTTTGTTTTCGACATTTCAAATATATAAAAAGTTGAAATGGGTCAAGATCACTTGCAATTTCAATTTGCAGCCTATATACAAAAAGGTCAATATAAGGTCATTTGTGACGAAAACAATATGAAATAAGTTCTAAATGTAGAAACATACGATAGTTGTCAATAAATTAGTTGTTTTTATTTTTCTCCAAACGCATATATGTAGGAGAAACAAGCTAGCAAAACCTGACCGCATTTTTCTGGAATTTTTGCTTTGACCTTTGATCCTGATTTAAAAAAAAACGTGACCACGGCAGATAACCACGACAACGGCATTTTGATGAGGCTTTTTCTCCTCTTTCCAATGATATAAACTATAGCCGTGTGTTATTTCGTTAAGGCAAATCGACCAAATTCGTTGATTGGGCATCCTAGTAAAACGACAACCATTGAACAACAGGCTCCTGACTTAGAACAGTTGTTTAAATACTCGGCGGGATTTAACTTTTAACAGGTGTCAACTTTATTCTAACCTGGTGATACAGTAGCGAAACAATACAATATAAAAAGACACACAACAAAATATCAATTGAAATGGTGTACTTGATCAAAAAGACATTTAAACAAAACAAGTAAATATACACTGAACAAATAAGTTGATCTATAACACAATATAAATACAATATTAAAACGTAGCTGCCTATATGACATAAACGTTACAGATAGGAATAAAAAAAAAAGATGCAGGAAGAGTGTCAATAAGAAAACAAGAAAAATATGTTTAACCCTGACATATTCTTATGTGCCTCACTGAGTTGCTGTTATATCAATTTGTGTTTCGTGAATTGTTTTGTTAGAAATTAAGCCGTCAGTTTTCTCAATTGAAATGTTTCATATTTTTCATGTCGGTGCGGTATGGATTTTTCTAATTGATGAAGGCCGTACGATTGACTACACGTGCTCATATCCACTGTAGTTCAACTCTGATGTATAATGTTTAATAGGATATCATACCACACATTATCCATTTTATATCATGTTGGTCTATCATTATAGTTTTTACAGTTATGGTCTTAAATTCCAACCGCTAACCTTCTGAGGTTTTTTAAATTCCCGATGGCATAAATTTGGTCCACACTAGGTGCAAATGAAAGGTTGTTATCTACAGTTTCTTGTACCAGAAGAAATAGAAATTGAAAATGTCTGAAAACTACCTCAGTTGGTATCTGGTGGAAAGTTTTCTCCTTGGTGATCATACTAGATCATCTTAGTTTTGTATTGGTAGTATCCAATGGTATCATCAGCTTAGTAGTAATTGAATTTGGTTTGGTACTGACATGATTAATAACATACATTTCTAAAATTTCACCATTGAAAAATTTAGAAATTATATTGATAAATTAAGGTAACTCCTTCAGGCAAAATTGACCATATATAAAACTTCGCTAATCTATTAATCCTTATTATATTAAGCCTGAAACTAGATATATATTTCACATATTCCCCATTTTAATTCTTTTTTTTAGGCAATTCAGTATTGTCAGATCATATATTTTCGTACGTCATATGAATTAATGCTATTTCAATGGAAACTGTGACGTCACAATGCACGTAAAACCATGAGACGAGAATATTCAAAGAGTCAGTCTTATGTTTAAAAATATATTGCAGCAGACTTAGGCAGCAACCATTTGATTTGCTGGGGGGGGGGGGCTATGGTTTTTTTTGGAAAAAAAGTTTGTTTCTAGTTTTTGGAGAAAAAAATAATTTGTTTTTGATTCTGAGAAAAAAAAAATGTTTGTTTCACCCTCAGCTGCCACTATATGTAATGCTAAAATTGAAAGAAAAAAATTGTTTTCGACTTGTCGCGAAAAAAATAGATAGAAAATTTGTCCAGAAAAAAAAACCATAGCCCCCCCCCCCCCCCCAGAAAATCAAATGGTTGCTGCCTTACATGACCGTGACACCTTCCTTATCTTTCGATGTCAATACATTTTGGCTTCTCTTTAAATATGTATGAGTACAGATTATTACATACTTCGATACGTGGTATTAAATTAGTACTTCTTATCTTACTAGAATGAATAAGTCTGAGTTCGGCTTAACTTATTGATCATTTTGGATTTAACAGCTTTTATTGTGAATGCCGACATTTTTGTGCTCTTGATGTAAAAAAAAAAGTCAAACAAACGTGGAAAAAGATACTACTTCTGAATGTTAAATAGTGATACACCAGAATTTGTAACAAATGTTTACGCGGGAAAAATAAGAAAAAAAACAAATAAACATCAGTCTCTCATCTCATTTATTTCTATGGGCTCCATTATTTTGTGTTGATCGTTTATCAAACGTTAACGATCGGTATATTTCGACATCAAAATACGAAAGTTTATAAGCTACTAAAGTCTTGAGTCAACAATCTTAAAATATATTTTTTTGTTGCTGATTATATCTCATGCATTTGTTATAATTGATACAACTTGATAAGTACGTTGAACGCTTAGGTTCAAAAATTTTCTTAACATAATAACCTTAAACTCGTTTCATATGACTTTAAATGTTTAGATTTAGAAAAAAAGACTGTAATAGATATCGTCAACATCAAGGAAGTATTTGCATTAAGGAAGAACAAGGGGGGAAAACTACATAAAGTACGTTTGTCGTGTCTGTAAAGTGCATTCTGCAACTATGGATTATTAGATAAATGACGGATGGATCTACCAATTATGGTAAGATTTATAATTTGAATGATAATTAAAAAAAACTTACTTTTTGAATCTAAAATATGATACATTGGAAAGAGTTAAATATACACTAGCAAAAAGGACTTGTATCACATCACTGATAACATAATTTTTGGAGGCAAAATTAATCATTGAAAGGAGGTGCTGGGCTTTAACAACCCAGTAAGCATGTGTCTATACATTCTGCTCTAAATCGTTGTCTACAAAAGTACAGAATAAATCAAACTGAAACAATCAAATATCTACCGTCAATAACTGAAATATCAAATGACATTAATATATGACATGAGACAACCACTGACAAGGTTCCTGACTTGTGAAAGGAACATTAATATAACACGTGGATAAACTAGCTTTTTCTCAAATCTCAAACTTTCACGTCTGTTTGTTCTGTTTTTTGCAATTCAATAGGCAGAGTTACTTATTAAAGTAGATTATAATTGATAGTTATTATTTACAAAGAAGGATGACACGTGTTTAGCAAACTGCTTTCATCATAATGATTGAATCCGCGTTCTAACGTGATTGTCAAGTGTTCAAATGATTCCCATCCGATTCAAACCAAAGATATAAACATTGGTATTTGCTGATTCTACAATAAGCAAAAAGCATTCATGAGTCGGCGTAAAGACAGGTTGGCTCATTGTAACAATAAAGTGCTAATACATTGTGAAAGATCACGTTAAAGTCCTGGCCTAAGAATCGGTCTAGTACAAAGCAGTGTTTATATCACATAAACATTCTCATCCTAAAATGCATGCTATCTTTGCCCCGATATATTTAACACTAATCCATCATGATCCGTCATCTATAATAATTTATCGACTACCAGATTGTTAGTGTACCAGAACAAAAATGACTTCAAAATTCAAAAAAAGGGGATGGCTTAGAAACAAATTAAAAAACACATTTTACTGTCTGAATGAATATATAGAGCTGATTACGGGCAAAAAGTAAAATAATAAGAATACCGAACTGTAAGGAACATTAAAAACGGAAAGACCCTTATCAAATGGCAAAACTAAAAGCTCAACCACATCAAACGAATTGAAAACAACTGTCATATTCCTGACTTGGTACAAACATTTTCCTATGTAGAAAGTGGTGGATTAAACCTTGTTTTATCGCTAGCTGAACATCTCACTTGTATGACAGGCCTATATAATTTCATTATATTGACAACAATGTGTGAACAAAACAAACAGACACGTGAGGTTAAAATGTCAAAAATAGTGGAACAGCAGTCAACATTGTGTTATAATCTTAATCACTATTAGAACTAACAAATATGTCAAAAAAGAAAAAGAAAATGGCATTAAGACAAAGCACATAGGTAAAAATGAAAGACAAGAATACAAACAATGACGACACAATAACACAATGGCGGGATGTATAAGTATCGAACCACGCCAAGAGGATATTACCAAAAATGGACTTAAACAGTTAAGTAAATAATTTACAACAAAAGAACACAATAACACGTAATTAAGATGATAAACATAAGAAAGTAAAGCGAGTTTAAAAGTTGACATGCGACTGTTCCTTTGCGAATTTCATAAAATGAGTCTTTACGTACATACACGTCAATATTATGATCCACTAATAGGCATTCCGTACCATTATCTGCTACTCAAGAATGGCAGCATTCTCCTATTCACTACCAGGTGATAAGATGACACAGATACTAATCGCTGCGAAATTTTTCTGGCATATACTCCTATAATAAAAAAAAGTATAGATTGCATTTAATGTTTGTTCTAATTGAACTTTAAATAAAAAGAGAAGCGTGTCCTTTTCATCATTTTCACCTACTATGTATTAATATGTTATTGCAGATACCATAGTGAAATGGATGCTGACCTGGATACCGAGAATAATGATCGTTTAAATAAAGTAAGTTTAAACTATTCCCTTCATAAACGAAATTATCGTTAACGATTTACCTCATACTCAGTATATATGACAAATTTGCCTTGTGTACATTTAGATGAGTATTGGTAAACCAAGTGTGAAACTTTAAGAAGTGTCCTGTTTTATTTAATACATTCTTCAATTTTATCAGCGTACTAACGGAATCGATCACAAAATCAACCAAATATTAAAACATGAGATCAGAAGTTTTGTCAAGTTATTTTAAAGGAGTATTACCACGAAGGGTTAAAAACGGCCCTGTCTCAGAAATTTACGAAATTACAGCAGAATGATCACTTACTAGTGTAGTTCATAAAATGATAACCATTAGACTAGTAACTGTGTTTGTATAAATTTCCAGAGCGTCAGAAAAGACCAAGATACAATGGTATTTTAGCCACTTGCACGTAACGTTAAAATTGTTTTCTAACGTTAACGTTCTAGTAATTTTTAAATCATTTCATCACAAGAATTGTTTAACATAATATTCCTTGAATCTCGTCTATATATATTAATGGGTTTTTTTAGACTTTATTAATAGAAACTTACTAATATTTTACAGGTTTTAGTTGCACATAAGCGCTTCACTTAAATTTTGTATAAGTGGCCCGTATACTTGTTTTCTGCATTGATATTCACAAAATATAAATCACAGAGACCACGTAAACAAACATAATTCTATAGCATAGATTAAATTAAAAGTCATAAATGATTTAAAAACATAAGCAATGAATGTCTTTATTGGTCAGAAGTAATTTAACAGTTAACTCGGGCTATCTTCAAGGGTTTAAGAAAACATTACGGATGTTTTTATAACATTTCATACTGTAAACAGTATATTGTGTATCACAAAACATTGATATCTAACATATGCAAGTGTTATTTTGATATATTTTCATGTCTGTGACTTAAAAAGACTCAATAACATAGTTTTGCATGTTTTTTTTTATATTGACCCATATGGAAAGAAAACCCGTGATTTACTTACAAACCGAAAAGGATATTTTCTATTAAAGAAGTAAGGATAAAAGCGCAGTAAAAAAAATAATGTGTATAGACAGTACTAAGCATTACATGTACTTCATAATCATAGAACACATTATAATTATTGTATAAAAGTCATCAGACACCAGAACCACTCCGGAGGAAAACATGCTTGCTGTGTTACATATTTGTTTTTCGTTCATTGTTTTGTACCTAAATTAGCCTGTTAGTTTTCTCGTTTGAATTGTTTTGCAATAACTTTTTCGTGGTTTTTCATAGCCAACTATGTGGCATTGGCTTTGCTCACTGTTTAAGGCCGTACAGTGACTTATAGTTGTTAACTTCAGCGTTATTTTGTCTTATGGGGAGAGTTGGATCATTGGCAATCATACCAAATCTTTTTTATATATATTTACTCTCAAATCAACATTTAGAATTAAACATTTGAATGAACGCTAGTCTGATTAAATACTGCTTGCTATTCATGATCATTCATGTCTTTATTTCCTCATAATTGAGATACAATGAATACATACAATTAACTAAATATCAGACAACAAAAAAATAAACGAAATAGGTAGAGAACAATTTTTCACATATACAGACAAATATATACACTTTAGTCTCTCAGCATTAAGGCCTTATATAATCTCGATTGATGACATATCATGTATTGCCTAACCTGACACAACGTCCATATAATGCTAAGCACTGAACCACATGGGCGTGACAAAGCTTCTCGAACTCCGAATGTTCGGCACTTAAATTTAACGGAATTCTTCCAAGCAAAATTTGATATATATCCTCATCATCATATTCACTTAGTTCAAAATAAAGTTGTAGCGAAAAATTCTCGATAATAATATCCCACCACAAATAGCGCAGCTCTATAGTGCAAATGCAGGCACAACATGCATGTACATAGACATCATTAAAGTCATGTTCGCATTCGACGCACTTATCTCCTGATGAATTTAGAATATCAGCTAACACTTTTGTAATAAAATATGAATTTCGTATTTCTGCAAACGATTGTTCTTTTTTCCAGAAGTTTGTCATAGAAACTGTTTTATGAATATTTCTAAAACGTATAAAATTGTCATCTAACGCAATACGGTTTAACCAGTTGTCTGACTGTTGTTCGTTAACTGTTTTGTGAACAATCGATTTCCATTGACTTTTTGATGGGAAACTACCAGTATCGATATATTCAGTAAGTCCATATGTTCTTAGAATGTCAATAATATCAGGAATGTATCCATAGTGACGGCGGTGAGGATCTATGAGGAATGAAAATAGTCGAACCAAAAATATTCTTTTTGAAAAATAATTGTTATCTAACATACACAGTTTTTGAAAAAAGGAACAGTTTTCTTTTGTGAATAAAACTCATAATCGGATGAATTCCAATAATGCTCTCGCCTGTGAAAATGAAAAATAATTCATTCAAATGGTTCAATGAATCCTTTTTATATTTTCCAAAAACCTGTTTGCTAGTTTAAAGGCAGTGGCTATTTTGTCAAGTCTATATATGCTCTGAGATTTTTATCTTTCATTTTTCTTTTACAGTATAGTTTAAAAATCTGAGATTTTATTCTTATGCATCAACGTAGCAGTAGACTGATTTTAGAAGTAATTTCAATTAAATTTTTTTATGATTTCATCGCTACAAATGTATGCACAACATTTTTTTATTTTTATTTCCTTTTTACATTTTTTTTTGTTTCACTTGGACTCGTCTACATGTTTTTAAACGATTATATGTATCTCAAATATTGTTACACTTATCTTATTCAACTATATGTCGAATAATAATTTGATTCTTGAATAACAATACATACTTTCGAAGTATTTTTCAAAGTTAACATTCACTCTTTACAAAGAACCAGCAAAATAACAAATAAACTATATTGCTGGCGCCGGCTAAATAGTCCGTAACTATTGAAATAAGCTATTTTGATTATTTGAACTGAAAATATTTTTTAAATCAAATACGAAAAAATAGCATATTTTCTTTTTTGCCGGCGTTGGCAAAATAGCCACTACCTAGTTTTAAAAACTCCAAAATTTTATAGAATACTCATCTTCAGTTGTCTATTGTATGTGTATTATTAGTTCATTATTCAAAATTCAATAATGATTAATGAATAATGAAATAGTTCACTATTCACTATTCAATGTTTAAAAATGAGTTTATATTTCATTATTCAACTTGAAGCGGTGAATAGTGAAATAAAAATTAAAAAAATTGACTGTGACACTATAGCTATATCCCGTATTTCTAAATTCGTCTTTTTGAAAATATCTAACAAATATTCAAATTAATATCAGAAAAAAATAGATAAAAACACTCTTTTAATTTTGATTTTATATATTTATCTAGTTCCTACTTTCGGAGGATAAACTATTGGGTTTTCCTAACTACTTGTAACAGAAATTCCTTGGTTCAATATTATGGATGACCTCAATACCCGAACATATTTTTTTCAAAATTGAAATACTCTACGTTGTCTTTCTTTTTTTTAATTTTTCACTGGACCTTTGCTCTTCTTCATCCTTTAAAAAACTATAGATTAAACAAGTCGTTTGTGCCGCAATGACCATTAGAGGTGTTACGGAGGACCTAAATGCCAAAATACGCGTGAAAATCAAGAAATAGCCAATTTTGAATATTGAAATGGATATTTTGAATAATGGAATGGACTGCTGCGACCCTTTAGCCCTAATTATAGATAAACCTTATACCTCATTCGAAAGCTTATTACGAGAGGAAAAAAACGTATATAGTCAATTTGTTCCGCAACGAATATTAGAGGAGAAACGAAGGATTTAAATATCGAAATACGCGTGAACATTGAGAAATAGTTTATTTTGAATAATGGAAAGGACTGCTGCAACCCTTCAGTCCCTAATCAAGGCAAAATTCATACACCAAATTAAAGCTTATTGGTAGAGGAATAAACTGAGCATAAACGATATGTGCTGCAATAACCATTAGAGGTGTTACGGAGGACCTAAATGTCAAAATACGCGTGAAAATTAAGAAATAGCCAATTTTGAATAATGAAATGGATATTTTGAATAATGGAATGGACTGCTGCGACCCTTTAGCCCCTAATTATAGAAAAACCTTATTCCTCATTCGAAAGCTTATTACGAGAGGAACAAAATGTATATAGTCAATTTGTTCCGCAACGAATATTAGAGGAGAAACGAAGGATTTAAATATCGAAATACGCGTGAACATTGAGAACTAGTTTATTTTGAATAATGAAATGGACTGCTGCAACCCTTCAGTCCCTAATCAAGGCAAAATTCATACACCAAATTAAAGCTTATTGGTAGAGGAATAAACTGACTATAAACGATGCGTGCCGCAATGACCATTAGAGGTGTAACAGAGGGCCTAAATGCCAAAATACGCGTGAAAATTAAGAAATAGCCAATTTTGAATAATGAAATGGATATTTTGAATAATGGAATGGACTGCTGCGACCCTTTAGCCCTTAATTATAGATAAACCTTATTCCTCATTCGAAAGCTTATTACGAGAGGAACAAAATGTATATAGTCAATATGTTCCGCAACGAATATTAGAGGAGAAACGAAGGATTTTAATATCGAAATACGCATGAACATTGAGAAATAGTTTATTTTGAATAATGGAATGGACTGCTGCAACCCTTCAGTCCCTAATCAAGGCAAAATTCATACGCCAAACTAAAGCTTATTGGTAGAGGAATAAACTGAGTATAAACGATGTGCCGCAATGACCATTAGAGGTGTTACGGAGGACCTAAATGCCAAAAATACGCGTGAAAATTAAGAAACAACCAATTTTGAATAATGAAATGGATATTTTGAATAATGGAATGGACTGCTGCGACCCTTTAGCCCCTAATTATAGATAAACCTTATTCCTCATTCGAAAGCTTTTTACGAAAGGAACAAAATGTATATAGTCAATTTGTTCCACAGGAAAATTAGAGGAGAAACGAAGGATTTAAATATCGAAATACGCGTGAACATTGAGAAATAGTTTATTTTGAATAATGGAATGGACTGCTGCAACCCTTCAGTCCCTAATCGAGGCAAAATTCATGCACCAAATTAAAGCTTATTGGTAGAGGAATAAACTGAGTATAAATGATACGAGCCACAATGACCATTAGAGGTGTTACGGAAGACCTAAATGCCAAAATACGCGTGAAAATTAAGAAATAGCCAATTTTGAATAATGAAATGGATATTTTGAATAACTGAATGGACTGCTGCGACCCTTTAGCCCCTAATTATAGAAAAAAATGTATTCCTCATTCAAAAGCTTATTACGAGAGGAACAAAATGTATATAGTCAATTTGTTCCGCAACGAATATTAGAGGAGAAACGAAGGATTTAAATATCGAAATACGCGTGAACATTGAGAAATAGTTTATTTTGAATATTGGAATGGACTGCTGCAACCCTTCAGTCCCTAATCAAGGCAAAATTCTTACACCAAGTTAAAGCTTATTGGTAGAGGAATAAACTGAGTATAAACGATACGTGCCTCAATGACCATTAGAGTTGTTACGGAGGACCTAAATGCCAAAATACGCGTGAAAATTAAGAAATAGCCAATTTTGAATAACGAAATGGATATTTTGAATAATGAAATGGACTGCTGCGACCCTTTAACCCCTAATTATAGATAAACCTTATTCCTCATTCGAAAGCTTTTTACGAAAGGAACAAAATGTATATAGTCAATTTGTTCCGCAACGAAAATTAGAGGAGAAACGAAGGATTTAAATATCGAAATACGCGTGAACATTGAGAAATAGTTTATTTTGAATAATGGAATGGACTGCTGCAACCCTTCAGTCCCTAATCAAGGCAAAATTCATGCACCAAATTAAGGCTTATTGGTAGAGGAATAAACTGAGTATAAATGATACGAGCCGCAATGACCATTAGAGGTGTTACGGAAGACCTAAATGCCAAAATACGCGTGAAAATTAAGAAATAGCCAATTTTGAATAATGAAATGGATATTTTGAATAATGGAATGGACTGCTGCGACCCTTTAGCCCCTAATTATAGATAAACCTTATTCCTCATTCGAAAGCTTACTTCGAGAGGACCAAAATGTATATAGTCAATTTGTTCCGCAACGAATATTAGAGGAGAAACGAAGGATTTAAATATCGAAACACGCGTGAACATTGAGAAATAGTTTATTTTGAATAATGGAAAGGACTGCTAATCAAGGCAAAATTCATACACCAAATTAAAGCTTATTGGTAAAGGAATAAACTGAGTATAAACGCTACATGCCGCAATGACCATGTTACGGAGGACCTAAATGCCAAAATACGCGTGAAAATTAAGAAACAGCCAATTTTGAATATTGAAATGGATATTTTGAATAATGGAATAGACTGCTGCGACCCTTTAGCCCCTAATTAAAGATAAACCTTATTCCTCATTCGAAAGCTTATTACGAGAGGAACAAAATGTATATAGTCAATATGTTCCGCAACGAATATTAGAGGAGAAACGAAGGATTTTAATATCGAAATACGCATGAACATTGAGAAATAGTTTATTTTGAATAATGAAATGGACTGCTGCAACCCTTCAGTCCCTAATCAACGCAAAATTTATACGCCAAACAAAAGCTTATTGGTAGAGGAATAAACTGAGTATAAATGATGTGCCGCAATGACTATTAGAGGTGTTACGGAGGACCTAAATGCCAAAAATACGCGTGAAAATTAAGAAATAGCCAATTTTGAATAATGAAATGGATTGCTGCGACCCTTTAGCCCCTAATTGTAGATAAACCTTCTTCCTCATTCAAAAGCTTATTACGAGAGGAACAAAATGTATATAGTCAATTTGTTCCGCAACGAATATTATAGGAGAAACGAAGGATTTAAATATCGAAATACGCGTGAACATTGAGAAATAGTTTATTTTGAATAATGGAATGGACTGCTGCAACCCTTCATTCCCTAATCAAGGCAAAATTCTTACACCAAATTAAAGCTTATTGGTAGAGGAATAAACTGAGTATAAACGATACGTGCCTCAATGACCATTAGAGGTGTTACGGAGGACCTAAATGCCAAAATACGCGTGAAAATTAAGAAATAGCCAATTTTGAATAATGAAATGGATATTTTGAATAATGGAATGGACTGCTGCGACCCTTTAGCCCCTAATTTTAGATAAACCTTATTCCTCATTCGAAAGCTTTTTACGAAAGGAACAAAATCTATATAGTCAATTTGTTCTGCAACGAAAATTAGAGGAGAAACGAAGGATTTAGATATCGAAATACGAGTGAACATTGAGAAATAGTTTATTTTGAATAATGGAATGGACTGCTGCAACCCTTCAGTCCCTTATCAAGGCAAAATTCATGCACCAAATTAAAGCTTATTGGTAGAGGAATAAACTGAGTATAAATGATACGAGCCGCAATGACCATTTGAGGCGTTACGGAGGACCTAAATGCCAAAATACGCTGAAAATTAAGAAATAGCCAATTTTGAATAATGAAATGGATATTTTGAATAATGGAATGGACTGCTGCGACCCTTTAGCCCTTAATTATAGATAAGCTTTATTCCTCATTCGAAAGCTTATTACGAGAGGAACAAAATTTATATAGTCAATTTGTTCCGCAACGAATATTAGAGAAGAAACGAAGGATTTAAATATCAAAAGACGTGTGAACATTGAGAAATAGTTTATTTTGAATAATTGAATGGACTGCTGCAACCCTTCAGTCCCTAATCAAGGCAATATGCATACACCAAATTAAAGCTTATTGGTAGAGGAATAAACTGAGTATAAACGATACGTGCCGAAATTGCCATTAGAGGTGTTACGGAGGACCTAAATGCCAAACTTCGCGTGAAAATTAAGAAATAGCCAATTTTGAACATTAAAATGGATATTTTGAATAATGGAATGGACTGCTGCGACTCTTTAGCCCCTAATTATAGATAAACCTTATACCTCATTCGAAAGCTATTACAAGAGGAACAAAATGTATATAGTCAATTTGTTCCGCAACGAATATTAGAGGAGAAACGAAGGATTTAAATATCGAAACACGCGTGAACATTGAGTAATAGTTTATTTTGAATAATGGAATGGACTGCTGCAACCCTTCAGTCCCTAATCAAGGCAAAACTATAACACCAAATTAAAGCTTATTGTTAGAGGAATAAACTGAGTGTAAGCGATACTTACTGCAAAGACCATTAGATGTGTTACTGAGGACCTAAATGCCAAAATACGCGTGAAAATTCAGAAATAGCCAATTTTGAATATTAAAATGGATATTTTGAATAATGGAATGGACTCTTGCGACCCTTTAGTCCCTAATTGTAGATAAACCTTCTTCCTCATTCGAAAGCTTATCACGAGAGGAAAAAAATGTATATAGTCAATTTGTTCCGCAACGAATATTAGAGGAGAAACGAAGGATTTAAATATCGAAATACGCGTGAACATTGAGAAATAGTTTATTTTGAATAATGGAATGGACTGCTGCAACCCTTCAGTCCCTAATCGAGGCAAAATTCATGCACCAAATTAAAGCTTATTGGTAGAGGAATAAACTGAGTATAAATGATACGAGCCACAATGACCATTAGAGGTGTTACGGAAGACCTAAATGCCAAAATACGCGTGAAAATTAAGAAATAGCCAATTTTGAATAATGAAATGGATATTTTGAATAACTGAATGGACTGCTGCGACCCTTTAGCCCCTAATTATAGAAAAAAATGTATTCCTCATTCAAAAGCTTATTACGAGAGGAACAAAATGTATATAGTCAATTTGTTCCGCAACGAATATTAGAGGAGAAACGAAGGATTTAAATATCGAAATACGCGTGAACATTGAGAAATAGTTTATTTTGAATATTGGAATGGACTGCTGCAACCCTTCAGTCCCTAATCAAGGCAAAATTCTTACACCAAGTTAAAGCTTATTGGTAGAGGAATAAACTGAGTATAAACGATACGTGCCTCAATGACCATTAGAGTTGTTACGGAGGACCTAAATGCCAAAATACGCGTGAAAATTAAGAAATAGCCAATTTTGAATAACGAAATGGATATTTTGAATAATGAAATGGACTGCTGCGACCCTTTAACCCCTAATTATAGATAAACCTTATTCCTCATTCGAAAGCTTTTTACGAAAGGAACAAAATGTATATAGTCAATTTGTTCCGCAACGAAAATTAGAGGAGAAACGAAGGATTTAAATATCGAAATACGCGTGAACATTGAGAAATAGTTTATTTTGAATAATGGAATGGACTGCTGCAACCCTTCAGTCCCTAATCAAGGCAAAATTCATGCACCAAATTAAGGCTTATTGGTAGAGGAATAAACTGAGTATAAATGATACGAGCCGCAATGACCATTAGAGGTGTTACGGAAGACCTAAATGCCAAAATACGCGTGAAAATTAAGAAATAGCCAATTTTGAATAATGAAATGGATATTTTGAATAATGGAATGGACTGCTGCGACCCTTTAGCCCCTAATTATAGATAAACCTTATTCCTCATTCGAAAGCTTACTTCGAGAGGACCAAAATGTATATAGTCAATTTGTTCCGCAACGAATATTAGAGGAGAAACGAAGGATTTAAATATCGAAACACGCGTGAACATTGAGAAATAGTTTATTTTGAATAATGGAAAGGACTGCTAATCAAGGCAAAATTCATACACCAAATTAAAGCTTATTGGTAAAGGAATAAACTGAGTATAAACGCTACATGCCGCAATGACCATGTTACGGAGGACCTAAATGCCAAAATACGCGTGAAAATTAAGAAACAGCCAATTTTGAATATTGAAATGGATATTTTGAATAATGTAATAGACTGCTGCGACCCTTTAGCCCCTAATTAAAGATAAACCTTATTCCTCATTCGAAAGCTTATTACGAGAGGAACAAAATGTATATAGTCAATATGTTCCGCAACGAATATTAGAGGAGAAACGAAGGATTTTAATATCGAAATACGCATGAACATTGAGAAATAGTTTATTTTGAATAATGAAATGGACTGCTGCAACCCTTCAGTCCCTAATCAACGCAAAATTTATACGCCAAACAAAAGCTTATTGGTAGAGGAATAAACTGAGTATAAATGATGTGCCGCAATGACTATTAGAGGTGTTACGGAGGACCTAAATGCCAAAAATACGCGTGAAAATTAAGAAATAGCCAATTTTGAATAATGAAATGGATTGCTGCGACCCTTTAGCCCCTAATTGTAGATAAACCTTCTTCCTCATTCAAAAGCTTATTACGAGAGGAACAAAATGTATATAGTCAATTTGTTCCGCAACGAATATTATAGGAGAAACGAAGGATTTAAATATCGAAATACGCGTGAACATTGAGAAATAGTTTATTTTGAATAATGGAATGGACTGCTGCAACCCTTCATTCCCTAATCAAGGCAAAATTCTTACACCAAATTAAAGCTTATTGGTAGAGGAATAAACTGAGTATAAACGATACGTGCCTCAATGACCATTAGAGGTGTTACGGAGGACCTAAATGCCAAAATACGCGTGAAAATTAAGAAATAGCCAATTTTGAATAATGAAATGGATATTTTGAATAATGGAATGGACTGCTGCGACCCTTTAGCCCCTAATTTTAGATAAACCTTATTCCTCATTCGAAAGCTTTTTACGAAAGGAACAAAATCTATATAGTCAATTTGTTCTGCAACGAAAATTAGAGGAGAAACGAAGGATTTAGATATCGAAATACGAGTGAACATTGAGAAATAGTTTATTTTGAATAATGGAATGGACTGCTGCAACCCTTCAGTCCCTTATCAAGGCAAAATTCATGCACCAAATTAAAGCTTATTGGTAGAGGAATAAACTGAGTATAAATGATACGAGCTGCAATGACCATTTGAGGCGTTACGGAGGACCTAAATGCCAAAATACGCTGAAAATTAAGAAATAGCCAATTTTGAATAATGAAATGGATATTTTGAATAATGGAATGGACTGCTGCGACCCTTTAGCCCTTAATTATAGATAAGCTTTATTCCTCATTCGAAAGCTTATTACGAGAGGAACAAAATTTATATAGTCAATTTGTTCCGCAACGAATATTAGAGAAGAAACGAAGGATTTAAATATCAAAAGACGTGTGAACATTGAGAAATAGTTTATTTTGAATAATTGAATGGACTGCTGCAACCCTTCAGTCCCTAATCAAGGCAATATGCATACACCAAATTAAAGCTTATTGGTAGAGGAATAAACTGAGTATAAACGATACGTGCCGAAATTACCATTAGAGGTGTTACGGAGGACCTAAATGCCAAACTTCGCGTGAAAATTAAGAAATAGCCAATTTTGAACATTAAAATGGATATTTTGAATAATGGAATGGACTGCTGCGACTCTTTAGCCCCTAATTATAGATAAACCTTATACCTCATTCGAAAGCTATTACAAGAGGAACAAAATGTATATAGTCAATTTGTTCCGCAACGAATATTAGAGGAGAAACGAAGGATTTAAATATCGAAACACGCGTGAACATTGAGTAATAGTTTATTTTGAATAATGGAATGGACTGCTGCAACCCTTCAGTCCCTAATCAAGGCAAAACTATAACACCAAATTAAAGCTTATTGTTAGAGGAATAAACTGAGTGTAAGCGATACTTACTGCAAAGACCATTAGATGTGTTACTGAGGACCTAAATGCCAAAATACGCGTGAAAATTCAGAAATAGCCAATTTTGAATATTAAAATGGATATTTTGAATAATGGAATGGACTCTTGCGACCCTTTAGTCCCTAATTGTAGATAAACCTTCTTCCTCATTCGAAAGCTTATCACGAGAGGAAAAAAATGTATATAGTCAATTTGTTCCGCAACGAATATTAGAGGAGAAACGAAGGATTTAAATATCGAAATACGCGTGAACATTGATAAATAGTTTATTTTGAATAATGGAATGGACTGCTGCAACCATTCAGTCCCTAATCAAGGCAAAATTCATACACCAAATTAAAGCTGATTGGTAGAGGAATAAACTGAGTATAAACGATACGTACCGCAATGACCATTAGAGGTGTTACGGAGAACCTAAATACCAAAATACGCGTGAAAGTTCAGTAATAGCCAATTTTGAATAATGAAATGGATATTTTGAATAATGGAATGGACTACTGCGACCCTTTAGCCCCTAATAATAGGTAAACCTTATTCCTCATTCGAAAACTTTTTACGAGAGGAACAAAATGTATATAGTCAATTTGTTCCGCAACGAATATTAGAGGAGAAACGAAGGATTTAAATATCAAAATACGCGTAAACATTGAGAAATAATTTATTTTGAATAATGGAAAGGACTGCTGAACCCATCAGTCCCTAATCAAGGCAAAATGCATACACCAAATTAAAGCTTATTGGTAGAGGAATAAACTGAGTATAAAAGATACGTGCCGCAATGACCATTAGAGGTGTTACGGAGGACCTAAATGCCAAAATACGCGTGAAAATTAAGAAATAGCCAATTTTGAATAATGAAATGGATATTTTGAATAATGAAATGGATTGCTGCGACCCTTTAGCCCCTAATTATAGATAAACCTTATTCCTCATTCGAAAGCTTATTACGAGAGGAACAAAATGTATATAGTGAATTTGTTCTGCAACGAATATTAGAGGAGAAACGAAGGATTTAAATATCGAAATACGCGTGAACATTGAGAAATTGTTTATTTTGAATAATGGAATGGACTGCTGCAACCCTTCAGTCCCTAATCAAGGCAAAATTCATACACCAAATTAAAGCTTATTGGCAGAGGAATAAACTGAGTATAAACGATACGTGCCGCAATGACCATTAGAGGTGTTACGGAGGACCTATATGCCAAAATACGGATGAAAATTAAGAAATAGCCAATTTTGAATAAAGAAATGGATATTTTAAATAATGGAATAGACTGGTGCGACCCTTTGGTCCCTAATTGTAGATAAACCTTATTCCTCATTCGAAAGCTTATTACGAGAGGAACAAAATGTATATAGTCAATTTGTTCCGCAACGAATATTAGAGGAGAAACGAAGGATTTAAATATCAAAATACGCGTGAACATTGAGAAATAAATGATTTTGAATAATGGAAAGGACTGCTGCAACCATTGAGTCCCTAATCAAGGCAAAATTCATACACCAAATTAAAGCTTATTGGTAGAGGAATAAACTGAGTATAAACGATACGTGCCGCAATGACCATTAGAGGTGTTACGCAGGACCTATATGCCAAAATACGCATGAAAATTAAGAAATAGCCAATTTTGAATAATGAAATGGATATTTTAAATATTGGAATGGACTGCTGCGACCCTTTGGTACCTAATTGTAGATAAACCTTATTCCTCATTCGAAAGCTTATTACGAGAGGAACAAAATGTATATAGTCAATCTGTTCCGCAACGAATATTAAGGAGAAACGAAGGATTAAAATATCGAAATACGCGTGAACATTGAGAAATAGTTTATTTTGAATAATGGAATAGATTGCTGCAACCCTTCAGTCCCTAATCAAGGCAAAATTCATACACCAAATTAAAGCTTATTGGTAGAGGAATAAACTGAGTATAAACGATACGTGCCGCAATGACCATTAGAGGTGTTACGAAGAACCTAAATACCAAAATACGCGTGAAAGTTAAGAAATAGCCAATTTTGAATAATGTAATGGATATTTTGAATAATGGAATGAACTACTGCGATCCTTTAGCCCCTAATTATAGATAAACCTTATTCCTCATTCATAAGCTTATTACGAGAGGAACAAAATGTATATAGTCAATTTGTTCCGCAACGAATATTAGAGGAGAAACGAAGGATTTAAATATAAAAATACGCGTGAACATTGAGAAATAGTTTATTTTGAATAATGGAAAGGACTGCTGCAACCCTTCAGTCCCTAATCAAGGCAAAATGCATACACCAAATTAAAGCTTATTGGTAGAGGAATAAATTGAGAATAAAAGATACGTGCCGCAATGACCATTAGAGGTGTTACGGAGGACCTAAATGCCAAAATACGCGTGAAAATTAAGAAATAGCCAATTTTGAATAATGAAATGGATATTTTGAATAATGAAATAGATTGCTGCGACCCTTTAGCCCCTAATTATAGATAAACCTTATTCCTCATTCGAAAGCTTATTACGAGAGGAACAAAATGTATATAGTCAATTTGTTCCGCAACGAATATTAGAGGATAAACGAAGTATTTAAATATCGAAATACGCGTGAACATTGAGAAATAGTTTATTTTGAATAATGGAATGGACTGCTGCAACCCTTCAGTCCCCAATCAAGGCAAAATTCATACACCAAATTAAAGCTAATTGGTAGAGGAATAAACTGAGTATAAACGATACGTGCCACAATGACCATTAGATGTGTTACGGAGGACCTAAATGCCAAAATACGCGTGAAATTAAGAAATAGCCAATTTTGAATATTGAAATGGATATTTTGAATAATGAAAGGGACTGCTGCGACCCTTAAGCCCCTAATTATAGATAAAACTTATTCCTAATTCGAAAGCTTATTACGAGAGGAATAAAATGTATATAGTCAATTTGTTCCGCAACGAATATTAGAGGAGAAACGAAGGATTTAAATATCGAAATACGCGTGAACATTGAGAAATAGTTTATTTTGAATAATGGAATGGACTGCTGCAACCCTTCAGTCCCTAATCAAGGCAACATTCATACACCAAATTAAAGCTTATTGGTAGAGGAATAAACTGAGTATAACAAATACGTGCCACAATGACCATTAGAGGTGTTACGGAGGATTTTAATGCCAAAATACGAGTGAGAATTAAGAAATAGCAAATTATGAATATTGAAATTGATATTTTGAATAATGGAATGGACTGCTGCGACCCTTTAGCCCCTAATTATAGATAAACCTTATTCCTCATTCGAAAGCTTATTACGAGAGGAACAAAATGTATATAGTCAATTTGTGCTGCAACGAATATTAGAGCAGAAACGAAGAATTTAAATATCGAAATACGCGTGAACATTGAGAAATAGTTTATTTTGAATAATGGAAAGGACTGCTGCAATCCTTCAGTTCCTAACCAAGGCACAATTCATACCCCAAGTTAAAGCTTTTTGGTAGAGGAATAAACTGAGTATAAACGATACGTGCCGCAATAACCATTAGAGGTGTTATGGAGGACCTAAATGTCAAATTACGCGTGAAAATTAAGAAATAGCCAATTTTGAATTATGAAATGGATATTTTGAATAACTGAATGGACTGCTGCGACCCTTTAGCCCCTAATTATAGATAAACCTTATTCCTCATTCGAAAGCTTATTACCAGAGGAACAAAATGTATATAGTCAATTTGTTCCGCAACGAATATTAGAGGAGAAACGAAGGATTTAAATATCGAAATACGCGTGAACATTGAGAAATAGTTTATTTTGTATAATGGAATGGACTGCTGCAACCCTTCAGTCCCCAATCAAGGCAAAATTCATACACCAAATTAAAGCTAATTGGTAGAGGAATAAACTGAGTATAAACGATAAGTGCCGCAATGACCATTAGAGGTGTAACGGAGGACCTAAATGCCAAAATACGCGCGAAAATTAAGAAATAGCCAATTTTGAATAATGAAATAAATATTTTGAATAATGGAATGGACTTTTGTGACCCATTAGCCCCTAATTACAGATATACCTTATACCTCATATGAAAGCTTATTAAGAGAGGAACAGTAGTATGATTATGAGAGTCATGACACACACCCATTTTGAGGTTGAGGTCGAGGGAAAATGTGTCTGTGTGGAAGAAAGAAACACACACACACACAATTCACAGATAGAAAAACCACAATGGACTTTAAGATTATAAATATGTCTGATCACAAACAGAATACGGCGCAAGAGAAATTCTGAAAAAAAAACCTGGCCGCTGTTAAGGCCAAATCGAGAACAGCGCTGCAATGATGATGAAATTCTCAAATGGCGAGAATTAGGGCAGGACTCACCCTGGATTGTCAAAGACATTAAAGATGTTGACACGAGGTAAAGGTCTGCAAATTTATAACCTTATGCTGGAAGGGGAAACTTTTCTCAAATGGGGATGTGAGAGATTAAATAAGCAGCTGACTTACGCAAAGAGAGAGACCGATCGAGCTGTGCAAATTGTGAGCTAAGGGATAAAAAGTCCAGACGCAACGGGTATGTTTCACGACTTTCTTATTTTTTATAAGGATTGTAGGATCGGAAGTGTTAGGATATGTTTTGTAGGCCCGAAAACTGGGTCTAAAAACCAGTGAATTGGGGATGGTGGTTTTGGGGTGACCTAAATTAAAGAAAGTGCAGGAAAAGATTTGGGAAGATAGGAAAGCCATTGGGAATAAAATTGAGGTACATTCGCCGAAGAAAGCCGTTAAATTTCTATTTACTACCTGGAATATGACCCCCAATTTTTGGCATGGATGTGCAGACCTCCCCTGAGGTCTCTCGGATGTCACGGGTGGAACTTGGCTTGATTTTCACCGCGGCCACGGACTTGGTTGAAACCCTTGAGGAGATGGATAAAAAGATCGTATAAAAGATTCCCCAGTGGACCTCTGACAATACTATGGAAATGGTGAATACTTTCTAGGTCTAGCGGGGGTGTACCCCTTCTCGAATGTACCTTTTTTCTTGGTGATTTGGAAAATCGCAGTGGTTTCATGGGAGGTATGCTGCCGTATAAAAGGTTCCTATACAACTTGTTTTATGCTCCTTATGACTTGCGGCAACAGAGGCCATCTTGATAGCGGTGTTTGTTGGTATTGTACTGGCGAACAAGATCGTCCAGGACATCGATATATAGGTGCGTGTGGAGTTTGCTGAAAAGTATTCGAACATTTTCTCTTTCATGGTGCGGCTCCAACGTTTGAAAATACTCGACGTCTCTTCGTTCCCAGTGGAGTAGAGATCGATAACATGCTTTTGAAGCAGCTGATTTACATGTTTGTTGTAAAACTCAGTGCCTTTGTCTGTCCATAGCTTTTTGGGCACACTGCTTGGAAGGCATCCCGCACCATCACCCCTTCTTGTTCTTGAGTGGTATCAGCCAGCCATATTTGGAGAAGACATCGATAATGCTCAGGATAAATTCATTTCCCTTGTTGTCCCTAGAGAATTCACTCATATCAACGAGGTCGGCCGCCCAGGTCTCATCCACACCACCCACCGTTACACAGCGTTTATGAAACTAGAGTCGAACTGGTTAGTGCAACTCCTCAGCTAGATCAGCGGTCCAACGAACATTTTTTTAACACCCAGACCAAATCGAACTTTGGTACCGATGAAGGGTCCGACGATGCTGCAGTCGAAGCGTTTGCGCGTGGTAGAGTTGGGAATGGTGTTAAGCGAGGCTAGCAAAGCTTGGTCACATATGGAGTTGCGTGCGGTTGCATCCTTGTGCTGGGCATAACAAAGATCGTGGTGATATGCTGCCTGGTCAACTGGATTAATGGGGTTTGGCCAAGCCTTCGAATGCCATCGGGAAGTAGTCGATTGCTAAGTTTAGTCCCTGGACGGTGAAGTTGTGTCCGGGTGGATGCATTTCCATGGGTAATCGTTTGATAAGTTTGTTCATAAACCCTGTACCGGTTGTAGCAACAAACTGAGACTTCTTGGCATCGCATACCTTGCAGTTGCAAACCTTTCTCCGTCGCCTGTTGCTGGTCATTACCTCGCTGGTGTTAACTGTGTCTGTCTTCCTACGACTTTCACGCAGAAAATCATCGCTATTTTATTTTAATAAATGAACGTTGAAGACATTTTCTACAGTGTCAACGCCCCACGAAGAGTAATCACTACTTCCTACCTCAGCAATCGATAAGACGGTTGGTCATTGGGAAGTCGGACTGTGGATGGCTCCTACTACAATCGATTGTACGTCTTCCGATAATCGCTTCACCAACCTATCTACCAGCTGTTGGAGCAAGCGCTGAATAAAAGCTTCCCTAAAGAAGATATCCGAAACATCCTACAGTGCAAGGGGCAAGTCACCCTACTCGTTGGTCGATGAGGTCAACACCACCACGACACCCGAGTGGTACTGACACTTTTTTCTTCGAGCAAGGGAGCGATGTACCAGACCCCGAGAACTTGATCCCTGCTGCAAGAACTTGATGGTGAACCTCATGGTGTTCGACGACCGGATGCTGAGAAAACAGATCACGTGTGAACACAACGTCGATTGTTTTTACCTGTGCCAGAACTATTTCACACTGCACCACCAGTCGATCCGGGAGAATGCCAACTTCCCCTGCCTCTTCCATCAGAACGCTAAGAATATCGACCACATCCGACGCGATCACTGCAACGATCTCACCAAGGAATATTTTGAAGCTCTGAGTAAGCATTGCTGGTCCAAGACCTAAGGATTTGTATCCATCGATTTTACTAGCACCAAGGCAAATGGAAAATATTGATGCAAATTACAGGAGTTCTATGAGGTATAAGATAAAGAATGGATCAGCCCGAAGATTTCGTTATGGAACTGAAGTATGAAGAATATGTGGACACAGAAGAAATCCAGCCCTGCACTTTCGAATGGCCCTGCAAATGCAATTTTGAGTGGGTTCCAGTCGATATGAGGAGCATATGTTGAAAATGCGGTTGTGTGATCCTTCGTCCGATCTAAAGCGGTGGAGGTGATTTCAACGCATGGAAATTCACCATTATGATAAGGTGGAACGATTTTCTCAGCCCAAATGCCCTGCCAAGACAATTCGAGGTCAACAGTGCACATACCCATGACACTTGAATCTTTCGAAGAAAAGGGATCCGAATCAAAAGCTCACCAGTTACTTTTGACGGCGATATTTTTTCATGGATAGTGTGAAGTACAAAGGAACCCTTGGTCTCTAGGAGTCATGGTGAAAAAGAAACCAGAATCGTTCGAGCTCGACGACCTTTGCGACTATGCAGAGATCCTGAAAAGTTCCGGTGCTATCTATTAAGGCAATTCCATCTTTTCAAGAATCCGGGCACGAAGGCGAATAAGAATTACAAGTGGAAGGGAATCGTGTCCCACATCTACCAGAAGTATAAGTTTGGCAGTGAGCTACAAACCGTGTTTTTTTCCAACTTCAAGCAGCTTCTCGATCGTTTGGAACTGTGTGCTGCAGCATACCGATCAGGAAATAATGGTGTGCGCAACGAAATTGTGTAGATTATCCATTCTATGAAAAAGGGTAGACATATCAGCATCGAAGAATATAATGGCGCTTCATCATAGCATCCTATAAGTAAATGTTGCAAATCAAGAAAGGTTACGCCTGAAAGTACGCATACGGTGGTAGAGGACTGTTCGACACAATCGCAAGTTTGGTTGGACGCATTTTACTTCCCCTGTCACCAAAACCATAGGAAGTAAGGCCGTGAGTGCAAACACCAATGCAGCCTTGAAAGGTGTTGAAAAAGGGCCCCCCAAAGCCGTCGATCATGTGGTTGATAACGTGACCCGTCCCCGAGAACTCAGAATGTCTTCTCGACAGTCCAATGTTCAACGCAGCAAACCGCAGCAAACCTAGTTGAACAACCTGATCTCCGGTTTTGGCATTGTTACCATCCACGACTTCGTGCAGTGCTATAAATGAATACATAATGTCCAACATCCTTATAATCACCGAAGGGTTGACCTTCGACGAAAGTCTCCAAGAATATCAGATTCACGAATACGAACCTCAAGCTGGTGCCAACCTGAATAATCCAGGTGAGATCCAAATCAACATCGAAACCCAAGACTTGTTCCTCTCCCGCTGAAAGTTATATCTTGGTAGAGGGGCGACTGTAAAAGAACCACGGTAGTGGTATGTGTATGCAGATCTAGTGTCTCTCATTCACTATTGAATCATGTATCTCTTCAAGACCATCAGCTACAAATAATGCAAGCTCTCAGGCCAGCTGATCGAACATATCAACGACCCAGTCGTTGTCATCACCATGCTGGGAATGTTGATTTATCCCAACAATTTCTCCAAATCCAAAGGTCTCAACTAGCTGTAATACAAAGATTCATCTACCGAAGCCGATGCCGAAAACACAGGGTTTGAAACACGTCATGGGTATATTATCACCAAGCCCACCAACAAAGGATCGTTTTCATTCACCATACCCCTGAGACACATTTTTGGCTTTGCAGACGATTACAACAAGATTGTGTATGGATTCAAGCACGAATTGTCACTCATGCGCGCCTCGGACGACAATGACATCCTCCTGCTGCCGTCAACGACGTGGCGAAAATCAACCTGAAGACGTGGCGAAAATCAACATGAGTAAGAACTCTTGGTTTGTTTCTAACGTCCTCCCTTCCTTCCGATGAAAAAAAACTGCGGTTGTAAAAGACCATCTAGAGCAAGAGTAAGATTGATTGTGGTTACCCAAACCTTACAGTTCCACTGGCGTTTGTCTGCCAAGAGCGGTCGGGATAAACCGAGATACATCATCGTAGTCTTTCAGTACGGTAAAAGTACGATCGGACTCAAAATGCAGCCGTGTTCGACCACTTCCTGTTGCGAACAACTATCTATGTCACTCTCAACGCAGGATGCCACCCGGTGGTAGACTTTAATGTAAGTTTCACACAAACCAAGATCGCCAGAGTGTACAAGAATGTCGCAGAGTTCTGAAAAAAGTACTTCAACATGGACCGTTTTATCAGCAACTGCAACATTAACCCTTCCGATTTCGTTGATCTGTACCCATTGTTTGTCATGCCTGTGAGTCACCAGTCCCAGCGGTTTAAAGAGTCGACCGTTGACATTCAGATCCTGATCGTGTTCGAGTGCAAAGTACCTGCAAACACCGAGGCACTTGCACTTGTAATTTCCGACAGAATCCTGCAATATGAATCCGATGGTCAGAATATGAACGTCGTGTACAAAAAGTAAAAAAATGGATAAAATTCACCTACAAGTAACTTCTCTTTGCCAGCCGCCCTTTCGAAGTCTATGCGATCGTGGTGAAGGTAATCAAACAACTGAGAAGTATGACGGTATTGAAGAGTGGAAGCAAAAATATATGACAATGATGTACCATAAATAATGGATAACACATGGTTGCAGCAAATTGCTAATAGCACCAACCCCAAGCATGGGTTTTCCTTCATCGTTTCTGGAAACGATAGTCAAATCCTTACCCGGTTCAACCCCTCTGCAACTCAAGGAATTCAAGACCTATGAGATGGCATTGGTGAACCTGGAAACCAACAACTCCATTCCTAACATTCATATGCATACAGGTAACAATTCCTTCCGCTACTCTCCCGACTATAGTGCCAACTGGTTTTCCATCACACGGAGCACAGGTTCCTATGACATCGAAGATATCAACAATGAAATCCAGCTGCAGCAACCGGGCGACCCTAAGAGCAACGCTGACTCTCACAAGATTCTATCAAGTAGACTTCAACGTTGTCAACTATAGCATCAACACCGTCTTGGAATTCAAGTGGCAGATTTTCAAGTTCGGTATTATCACAAACGGCTATTCAGAAGGGGAGCACATTGTAAATATCATCAGAAACAACAGCATTCTGGTGAATAGTGATATCAACCATGGAAGTTATGTAAACGGTACACAGCAGTCTTCCATCTACAGCTTTTTTTCCCGCAGACGGTCTTCGTATGAAAATCATTAAAACCCCCAAGAGCCTAGTATACTTGCCAGTGATCTTGCGAACCAGCAATCGCATGCAAACATATCTCAACGATCATCTTAGAGGTGAACATCTCACCATCCGTTTTCATCTTCGAGAGGTATGAATTAATGTCTTATCACGAAAATGGTTTGAACTTGACAAAAGGTCAACATAATAAACTACAACGGGCTGCCAAGAAAGGTTGTCCAGTCTCCATTCGTTTGTTCCATGCAAACCTGGCTCACCTCTCGGCAGGTTCAAAAGATTATCAAGCTTCTCCAAAAAAGTTACTGGTGGTATGAATCGGGAGCTGAGTACCACCCAAATGAAGGCAAAACGTAAGTGGATTCCTACCCATGTTGGCAGGGCTGGCAATGAGGACACTCCCCATGATAGCAAAAAACTATTCTACCAGCCTTGGGTGTTGAAGCCTTGAGCGGTTTGGGTGGTGTAGCCGTCAATAAGGCCTTAAGGTCTGGATTGTACCTGAAACGTGGTGGATGCGTTTACACAGTGAATCCCAGTGGCAACGGTCTCTACCTTAAATCCTCAAACGCCCCGATTACCTATGGGTATGGACTTTTCTTGAAGCGTGGTCAGCAATTCCACGACGGAGACGTCTGATCTTATATTTAGATGCTAACAGCCCCTTCAAAAACATTCCCCTCATCGGTATGCTCCTACAAAACAAATGAACGATTAGAATCTGGGTACCGGCAGACTAAAGTCGAATGTGTGTAGAATCAACTCGATGCAGAAATTTGAAGGTATCAAATTACCTTGAACTCCTATAAACGTCTGAACAAAGCTGTATCTGTAGCACTGGGTGCTTGTTCTGTGGGTAGTTTGGTGTTAACCAGCAGTACCCTGGGTTCAGCTTTGACCGGTACAGGTGTTATAGCCACCCGTCCTCTGGGGTTTCTAGCTTGCTTGAATGCTACCACCGTAATGGATCTCACACTAATTTCTAGGCATGCAACCAAAAAGAAAAAAAAACACCACGATACCTTGCGATTGGTCCAATCCAAAAAGTCCTTGGTCGAGCAATGTGTCAGCTCTGCTTTAGCTGATGATGAACAGATCGATGATGCCTAGTTTGGAAAAGTCGTCACCTGCCTCAAAAACTACTACGACCATATAGATCAGCTGCAGCAACCCATGTCCAGTTCAAGCGAAGTTTGTTCCTTTTATGATTGTCCCACCATCTCCAATTCAATGGTTTTAGACCCGATTTTCAGGCCTAAACAACATATCCTAACACTTCAAATCATACCAAGAATATAAAAGTCGTGGTAATCATACCCGGTGTGCCTGGTTTTTTTTTCATTCCATAGCTCACGATTTGCACAGCTCCGTCGGTCTCTCTCTTTACCCAGACGGTGGTCAGGTGATTGTTTAGTCTTTCTCATCCCCAAGTGCGGATATGTTTTCTCTTTCAAGCACAAGGTAATAATTTTTGCGAACCCACACTTCGTGTCAAAATCTTTAATGTCTTTGACAATCCAGGTTGAGTCCTGACCTACTTCTCACCATTTGAGAGTTTCCTCCTCAGTATTTTCCAGAATTTCTACCTCTTGCGCCATATTCTCTCTCTGATCAGACATATTTGTAACTTTACAAGCCATTGCGTTTATTCCATCTGTAGATATTTTTTTGGTGTGTTTTCTTTCTTCCACAAAGACACATTTTCCCACGACCCCAACCTCTCACTTTTTCCCATCAACCCAAACCACCCACGTTTTGCCCTTTTAACCTCGTAAACGAGCGTGCAACATTTTCGGATTTTTAGGTCCGGTCCCAGCAGAAATTCCCCTCAAAAACGCGTATTTCGATATTTAAGTCCTTATAATGAATTGACTATATACCATGTGTTCCTCTCTTTATAAGGTTCCGAATGAGGTAAAAGGTAGATCTATTATTAAGGGCTAAAGGGTCCTAGAAGTCCATTCAATTATTCAAAATATCTATGTCATTATTCAAAATTGGCTATTTCTTAATTTCAACGCGTATTTTGGCATATAGGTCCTCCGTAACCCCTCTAATGGTCATTGCAGCACATATCGTTTAAAATCAGTTTATTCCTTTATCAATAAGCTTTAATTTGGTGTATAAATTTCGCTTTGATTAGGGACTGAAGGGTTGCAGCAGTCCATTCCATTATTCAAAATAAGCTATTTCTCAATGTTCACGCGTATTTCGATATTTAAATCCTTCGTTTCTCCTCTAATATTCGTTGCAGAACAAATTGACTATATACACTTTGTTCCCCTTTAGTAAGCTTTGGAATGAGTTATAAGGTTCATCTATAATTAGGGGCCAAAGGGTCGCAGCAGTCTATTCCATTATTCAAAATATCCATTTCATTATTCAAAATTGATTATTTCTTGATTTTCACGCATATTTTGGCATTTAGGTCCTCCGTAACACCTCTAATGGTCATTGCAGCACATATCGTTTATACTCAGATAATTTCTCTATAAATAAGCTTTGATTTGGTGTATGAATATTGATTTAATTAGGGACTAAAGGGTTGCAGCAGTCCATTCCATTATTAAAAAATAAGCTATTTCTCGATGTTCAAGCGTATTTCGATATTTAGGTCCTTCATTTCTCTTCTAATATGCGTTGCGGAACATATTAACTATATACATTTTTTTCCTCTCTTGATAAGCTTTAGATTGAGGTATAATATATATCTGTAATTAGGGGCTGAAGGGTCATAACAGTCCATTCCATTATTCAAAATATCCATTTCATTATTCAAAATCGGCTATTTTTTTAATTTGCACGCGTAATTCGATATTTAAGTCCTACGTTTCTCCTGTAATATGCGTTGCGGAACATATTGACTATATACCTTTTGTTTCTGTGTTTATAAGCTTTCGATTCAGGTATAATATGTATCTTTAATTAGGGGCTGAAGGGTCATAGCAGTCCATTCCATTATTCAAAATATTCATTTCATTATTCAAAATTGACTATTTCTCAACGTTTACGCGTATTTCGATAGTTAAGTCCTTTGTTCCTCCTGTAAAATCCTTTGTGGAACAAATTGACTATATAACTTGTTTTCCTCTTTTTGTAAGCTTTCGATTGAGGTATAAAATATATATCTGTAATTTGGGGTTGAAGGGTCATAGCAGTCCATTCCATTATTCAAAATATCCATTTCATTGTTCAAAATTGACTATTTCTCAATGTTCACGCATATTTCGATATTTAAGTCCTTCGTTACTCCTGTAATATCCGTTGCAGAACATATTGACTATAAACCTTTTGTTCGCCCTTTAATAAGCTTTCGATTGAGGTATAATATATAGCTGTAATTAGGGGCTGAAGGGTCCTACAAGTCCATTCCATTATTCAAAATATCCATTTAATTATTCAAAATTGGCTATTTCTTAATTTTCACGCGTATTATGGCATTTATGTTATCCGTTACTTCTGTAATGGTCATTGCGGCACATATCGATTATACTCAGTTTATTCCTCCATCCATAATCTTTAATTTGGTGTATATTTTTTTTCCTTAATTAGGAGCTGACGGGTTGCAGCAGTCCATTTCATTATTCAAAATAAGTTATTTCTCAATGTTCACGCGTATTTCGATATTGAAGTCCTTCGTTACTCCTGTAATATCCGTTGCGGATCAATTTGACTATATACCTTTGTGTTTCTCTCTTAAGAAGATTTTGATCGAGGTATATATATCTGTAATTAGGGGCTGAAGGGTGATAGCAGTCCATTCCATTATTCAAAATATCCATTTCATTATTCAAAATTGACTATTTCTCAATGTTCAGGCGTCTTTCGATATTTGAGTCCTACGTTACTCCTGTAATATATGTTGCGGAACATATTATTCAAAGTTAGCTATTTCCTCATTTTTACGCGTATTGTGGAATTTAGGTCCTCTGTTAACCCTCAGAGGTATGGTCAATCGGAATCAGGATATAGCTATAGTGTCACAGTCAATTTTTTTCATATTTATTTCACTATTCACCGCTTCAAGCTGAATAATGAAACATGAACTATTTCATTATTCATTATTCGTTTTTAATATTGAATAGTGAATAGTGAATTATTTCTTTATTCATTATTGAATAATGAATAATGAACTATGAATTATGGACGTACTTCAGTGCGTTTCTATTGTGGACGATTTAATTTAGCAATTTAGCTATATTCAATTAAATCTCTCCGACTTTTGAATGTTTCTATCAATCACGTTTTAAAATAACAAATACTTTTATTATTTTATAATTCGTGATATCGTTAAAGGGCATAAGCTACGAGATAAAGAAAAAAATAAACAGTTTTTATTCAGTCACTCATGAAAGTGAAATTGTGAAATAGTTATTCTCGTTTAGCAGCAAGTTTGCATCAGTTTTGTCAACATAAGCAAAGAAACGTCGCCAGTGAATTATGCACTTGCAAGTGGGTAATTTGACTTCATTAAATCGGTATTCACATCTACGTCAATTGAATACTTTAGCTAGCGATGGGTTAATTACGCATGAACTGGACGTGTTCAGAAGTAAAAAGAAAAAGAATATTAAGATTGGAAGTGAAACAATGGGAAACCATTTGGTTGACTGATTTGATCTACAAAACTCGTTCTTATACAGTTAAAAACGATTAGTAACATATCGTTTGAATCTATATTATGAAACCAAACAGACCTATAGAAAAATGCAATTACACGAGTTTATGTTTATGTTGATAACGAGTTGACTGTCGGCAGTCTTTGGAAGGTCGCCTCAATGGGTAATTGGATTACGTCTAGACTAAAATATACACAAAATGCCGAGTCATACTATCCACTCTATGCATTGTAAACCGTTTATTTTCTTTTTATTAAAAAATTTGGATGGACGGTTTAGTATGTTATGATTCGAATATAAGAATTTGAGTCACATCGATGAGTATAATCGACAGCTAATGTGCCTCTTTCAGTTTGAGACTGAAATACTGTTTTAAGGTTTTAACATTGTCAATTTATTCGTAATCAGCTTGTATGCCCCACCTAAGATAGTACAGGGGCATTATGTTTTCTGGTCTGTGGGTGCGTTTGTCTGTTCGTCCGTCCGTCCGCTCGTTCGTTTGTCCCGATTCAAAATAAAGTTTTTGGTCAAGGTACTTTTTGATTAAGTTGAAGTCCAACCAACTTGAAACTTATTACACATGTTTCCTATGATATGATCTTTCTAATTTTAGTGACAAATTAGACTTTTGACCCCAATTTGACGGTCCAATGAACATACAAAATAGTAGTACGAGTGGGGCATCCGTATACTTGGGACATATTCTTGTTATCTTGTAAACTTAAGTCGTTTTACTCGTGGTTAACGTGTTCCAGTATTCCAATTACAACTATAAACCAGATGCTCCGCAGGGCACAGCTTTATACGACCACAGAGGTTGAACCCTGAACGGTTGAGGCAAGTATGTACACAACATTCAAGCTGGATTCAGCTCTAGATTTGGATTGTGATTAAATAGTTGACACAGCATATGTTTTTGACACAGAACGAATGTGGTCTAATGAACTTAATTTTTTTTTCTTTTAAGCAATTCACTATGCTTTTGAATATTAATCCTCTCAAAAAAATGTTTGAAGAAATTTTTAGAATTTTTTTTTATTTATGAAATCTAAATGAGAAAAATTGCCCCCACCCCCAATTTTTTTTCACATCCGACTTTGCCTTATTCCAATACTGATCTCAATTTTCTAATGAAGTTTGCAACAATAACTATCATTTAATATACATCATAAAATATTAAAATGTAAAAAAAGTGCTTGTAATCACTGAATGGTAAAGATTGTTTTAATTTATTAGTTGGTACTAAAAGTGAATATACATTGTATATTGTATAAAACAATGATTTAAGTTGATTCAACTTCTGGTCTGGACAAAGAAAGATAACTCCAATTTTCAAAGAATATTTCATAAAAACTGTGCAATTGAAAATTTCTTGATATTGCGTAATATTGTGCAATTACATATTTCTTGCTATTGCGCAATTCTGTGCAATCGAAAATTTCTAGCTATTGCACAATACTGTACAATTGAAGATTTCTTGCTATTGCGCAATACTGTGCAATTGATTATTTCTTGCTATTGCACAATACTGTGCAATTGAAAATTTCTTGCTATTGCACAATACTTAATATAATAATTTTGGACCCTGATTTGGACCAACTTGAAAGCTGGGCCCATAATCAAAAATCTAAATATATGTTTAGATTCAGCATATCAAAGAACCCAAAGAATTCAATTTTTGTTAAAATCAAGCTAAGTTTATATTTGGACCCTTTGGACCTTAATGTAGACCAATTTGAAAAAAGGACAAAAAATTAAGAATCTGAATACACGGTCAGATTTGGCATACCAAAGAAGCCCAAGAATTCATTTTTTTATGAAATCAAACAAAGTTTAATTTTGGACCCTTTTGACCCCTAATTCGTTGGGATCAAAACTCCCTTAATCAATCCAAACCTTCCTTTTGTGGTCATAAACCTTGGGTTAAAACTTCATAGATTTCTATTAACTTATACTAAAGTTATTGTGCAAAAACCAAGAAAAATGCTTATATGGGACCTATTTTTGGCCCCTAATTCATAAACTGTTGGGACTGAAACTCCCGAAATCAATCCCAACCTTTCTTTTGTGGTCATAGACCTTATGTTAAAATTTCATAGATTTCTGTTCACTTAAACTAAAGTTATTGTGCGAAAACCAAGAAAATGCTTATTTGGGACCTTTTTGGCCCCTAATTCCTAAACTGTTGGGACCAAACACAAAAAATCAATCCCAACCTTCCTTTAATGGTCATAAACCTTGTGTTTAAATTTCATAGATTTCTATTTACTTTTACTAAAGTTAGAGTGCGAAAACCACATGTCTTCGGACGACGACGACGACGACTACGGACGACGACGACGCCAACGTGATACCAATATACGACCAAAAATATTTCAATTTTTGCGGTCGTATAAAAACTAAAAAAAATATATATACTTTGCTATTATTCTTATTATCAGTTGGTCAAATTCCACAATCTTTTTGAAAATGAGAAGATGTGATATTATTGCAAAGAAGATAACGTTCAAACAGATACCAAATGACGTGCATGAATTCGTTTTAAAACTAATTATATATAACTATAATTAACATACTGTGAACTATTTTTATGATAAATACAAATGTGACAATAACCTAACAATGATAAAATTAATATTCTATTCTTAAACTTCGCTCGGCTCATTGTCACTTTCGTCTACGGCATGCTTCTTTTTTATATGCATTTTCAAATGCATTTTCAAGAGAAGCTCTTCAATGCTTGATTCATGTGTGATGTCTTGTATTCCCTAGATTCCCTAGTATACAGTCAATGTGCGCAACTTTAAAACATGTTTTCATCCGGAATATGCATTTAACTTGCGCTTGACGTTAAACAGTCATCGGTAATCATGAGACAAATAACACATTTTAATAAAAGGGTGTTTTTCTATAAATCAATATTCAGTGGCGGAGCCAGAAATTTGCATAAGTGGGGGCCCACTGACTGTCTAAGAGGAGGCCCACTCCGATCATGCTTCAGTGATTTCCTATATACGTGCAATTCAGAAATTATTGCAATGTTTTTATTATTGCGGAAAACGCGACAGGGTTATAATTGCAATAATTTACACTCGCATTTTGATTTATTCATATGAAGTAAACAGGATTTTTCTCAATATCGCAAAAAATAAAATCGCATTTTAGTCTTAAATCACTTAATATCAATAATTTCTGAATTCACAGTAAACAACCATTTTTACCAAGAGAGGTGGGGCGGTAGCCCCCTCTATATCCGCCTCTGATATACCTTTATTTTCTTCTAACCCAAAAAGTGAATTACGTATTCAATTATGTTTAAATTCATTATAGTGTCAAATACTTTATGCATATTTATGACGGGGAGCAATTAAGAGAATTTATGTCACCTCAGGAAACAAGAAATATCATGTGTTGTCATTGATAATAAGAGAAAAGGAGGGTCGTAATAAAGAATCATAAGACCAATAAAATCATACATCACCATGAAAATATGGAAGCGACAAAAGGAAAAACAAAAATATCACAATATAAGTAAAAACAGGTAACCAAAGATTCAACACGAAGATCAGGCCTCACCAAAAACCGGAAATATAGAAATATCTCATATATAAGTTATTCATAGTAAGCAGACATTTGTGTTGGTCTCTTGTACCAGTCTTACCGAAATTTAAAAGAGACCACCAAAAAGGGACCAAATAAACAATTTCTCTTAGTAAGCATTCTAACCAATTATACGTGCTATCCCGCGATGCGTGAATATCAGATATTATTTGAAGTTACCCATGCTATATCATAGTTTTGTTTCATATTTATTTCAGTTTTCAATGCAAACAAATATTTGTTCTTGTTGAATGTCACGGATAGCATATACCATGCCCTTCTCTCAAGGCTTCGTTGTTTCTATTTTTATGAAAAAAATATTGAAAAGCTTATTCAACCACTGTGCTATATGATATAACAATTCTCACGTGATTTTTAACGTCTTTTGTCCTACGATTTTCAATGTATAGTATTGTTCATAGGCTGTAATTTGTTTTCACCATCCGAAGTAATTATTTAAAAAAAATATTAACTTGGCATGCCATACTCGATAAAAAATGCGGACGTGAAAGAAAGCACTTCATCAAAGCGTCAACATGAGATTACTTTCCATGGAGGTTATATTTTGACGATTTCGTCTTTATAAAACAAAACTAATATATGTATCTATAAAAAGGATATTTGCATTATATTTTAATGTTTGCTCATGTTAATAACATTCAAAATGGAAATGGGGACTTTGTTAATAAGATAACAACCCGACCATACTTTGTGTTTCAAACCCTCGCCGTGTCGGCGGTTTACGAAGAAAAAACAAAGACTTGCTTTCCCTATTTCTTCTTTTTAGTTTGTAATAAATATAATCATAGAATTTATTTCTGTGTATTACGTTTATACTCGCATATTGTACAAGTTCTTGGTGATTCATCAGAGAATGTATCGTACCTCGGAAATAGTGGTATTGAATCAGGATTTGCTTGTTAGCAGAATGTAGATTTCCGATGTGGCCACAGGCCTCGACCACAATAAATATTGTTGCAAACTGAGTCAAAATGTCAAACAATTAAAATAAGAGTGAAATTACTTTGGTCGAGGCCTGTGGCTAATGCGAATTTCAACATTTTGAGCGTTTCGGTTCGATTCCGGGTATTACGTCACATTAATGACTTCACAAAAAAATGATTTTATACTATAATAAAAAATAACAATATACATAGATGGGCGTTTTTCAATAAAAGCGTTCCTTTCAGACCTAAAAAAAATGGAAAATCAACTAGTCTAAAATTTATTTTCAAGAGTTATTTTGAATACCTCTATTATAGACTTGTTTGTAAACAAAAAGTGCAATCTTAAATACTCTTTAAAATTATATTATTTTCATAATTTGTGTACTGTTTCGTAGGGGACTTTTGTCCCCTACGAAACTGCTTCTAAACACACACATATTTTTGCAATTTTAAATGTTTCCTATAGACATTCCAGTTTGTTTACTTTATATACTCGAAAATCTCATTTTTTTCTGAATTGGAGAACCATTTTTTATCGATAAAGATTAGACAGTACTTCACATATGAAGGTACAACTCATGTTACGTAGTGACATTTTGATGCGTTTCGTAGTTGACAAAACCGTTTCGTAGTGGACAAAAAGTTTCGTAGTTGACATCAACCCTATTCTATGTTAATAAAAACATAATAAAAATTACATGAAACTAACCTTTGTTATTTGCTTTGCACGAATATAATTGAAAAAAGAGTAAAAAAAGACTGCATGGTAGTGGTAGTGTCCACTACGAAACGTTTTTCTTTGTTTCTTTGCTTAAAAATGTTTTATCTAATTCAATGTACTGACTGCACAAAAAATTACTTGCAAAGATCAAACACATTTTTTTTAAAGTGGCTGGGACAAGAAAGTACGTTTTTATTGAAAAACGCCCAGATATGTTTTAGCCATAAAGGATCCACCTTATTTAACTTTTATTTTTTGTCACCTCACAGGGCCAATATTGGCACTTCGTGGCCATACTCCTTTTTAAAAGACAAAAACTTTTTTTTTATATAAATAAAGGATCTGATTGAAGCTGCTAAGATTGGTGACATAGGAGCCGTAAAAAAATGCCTTCAGAAAGGAGCACTGATAAATTATGAAGACCAATCCGATGTAAGTATAATGTTAGATTTCCCCCATTGGTTACTACTACATAAAGCTTCATACGACCTTTAAGTAATAATGTATTCATCCTAGGAAGCAGTAAATAAACCTGACGTAAATGATGGCAGGCTATGTTTAAACTCTTCATTCACAATAACAATTAAAAGATTGATTGCTTGTGTGTTGCTCGCGGGAAAACCAGTTGACATTCTGTCGCGTAGATCAAGTATTAATACCATAGAAAGTTCTGCAAGGTGCGATGAACATAAGAAAGAGCGTGGATTTTACAGCCAATTAACATATGGGCATTTTAATATATAGCGGCAGATAATTTGCCTTGCAACAGACCAATTAAGGACACCTCAAAAGGTTGTTGCAATGCCTCTACAAAGTGCAGACAGCATATCATTCACCGTACACGAGGTATCGCATTTATTGACAGTTATCAAAGGTACCAGGCTTATAATCTAATTTAAGGCCCCTTGCCGACCGAACGTGGCTTTTAATTCATTCATCCCACAAATAATTGAAAAACGGACTGGTACAAGGATTTTACTGCCTGAACGTGAGATTTCCGAGGATGATCACTTGGAAATACCAAAGTCAACCCTTGCCAATTTTATACAAATGAAAAGGTTCAAACCGGTCGCCCTGATGTAACTATGTTAAACTATGTTTTCTAATAGGGAGTAAATTGTTCATACCGATTCGAAAACGACAAACGGTACACAGATGGTGACTTGTGTTTAGTGAAAATAGAAATTACAATTACAAAACAGATAACGTTATACTAATAGTTTAATTTAGAACGTAGCCAATTTGGAGATAAGAGATACCGATTTTATAATGCCACTACACACGTTTCATTTACAACGTATGGGGTCGGTAAATTCCATATGGGATAAGAGCGAAGCTCAAATCCCCATATGGAATTTACTGACCCCAAATATACCGTATTACGTCACTAGCACACTATGTAACGAATTCATCTTACCGACTATCTTAACGTGTGGAATTTAGACTAGTGACCTATCAAAATAAGCATGCGAGTCTTCAATACTGTTAGCATTAAGAAACTACTTCCATTGATCCTACACAAACAGATTTCAACAAGAACAACTTGTTAGGTGTAAATGTGTTTTATGAATTTATTTCCATCGTAATCATCAATTTTTTCGTCTGTTGAAACCTTTAAGAGTTTTTCTCAGTACCGTTTTTTTTTATAAAGGGACGTAACGCCATTACTAACCGTGTATGAAATAAGCCCCGCCTCCCTTCTTACCTGATATTGAATATAAAGGGACGTAACTCTATTTCTAACCGTGCATGAAATAAGCCCCGCCTCACTACTAACCTAATATAAAACATACACGGTTTGCACTCGGACGCTTTTACCCAATCATGTTCGTATAAATGTATAGGAGGTAAGATAATAGAAGTTACACACACAAGCCACTGAATTTTGAGGATTGCACAAACTATATAGAATCAACTTTATTGCAATTTGCTCCTATTTAAAAGAAAAATCATTTGCTGTTCTTGTTTTCGAATATATGAACAAAGATAATTATACCAAATTTTCCATTTAGCTATCGATCGCTTGGTTGATATAGTCTAACACTTTGTTTTGTCCAATTTCATGTACTTCTCTCTCTCTCTCTTAATATACCTTTGGGTTCGGTATGTTTATTATTAAAAAAAAATTACAGAACTTGACAGCTCTTCATTGTGCGTCTGCAAATGGACACAAGACCATCGTTTCAATTTTACTTGACAATGGCGCCGATTTAAATGACTCAACACCTGATGTAAGTACTATATTTAAGAATAATTTAATTTTGGATGTAATGCGTCCTTTAATTGGCTGACAGTGTTTTGTCTATCAGGTCAAAGACATAACTTTGTCTTGTGAACCCTAAGCGGGTTAGCTAGTGTGCACGACATTTTTAATATAGACAGAAAAAATATTACAGTCATTCCTTAAACATTTGTTAAATGTGAAAATAATAAATATGTATTTCAAGAAAATTACATACAAATAAATGTCAGTTACGAAAACCATCATGTTTACCAAACTGAAAACAGTATATGATGTAAAACATAACATGTTAAAATGAGTTATATCACACGTCTCTCCTTCACCATTGTGTAAAAAGTTAAGTTATGAAACCTATGATCATGTTATTACATGGGACCTCGATATCATTTAAGACCGAGTGAAAACAAACGTTCTTGAAAAAAGGACCAATATATTGTACACTTTCAAAACTAAGTTTGAAAGAAATAAGGTTTGGCAAGATGATCGGTTGTCGAATGGTTGATCTTCCTGAAAAAAATGTTTGTAAACTATAGAAATTTAATACATGACGTTCTTACATGGATAAATGTATCCTTATTTCTTTGATTAAAAAAATAAACTTGAATTCATTGCTCTTAAACCAATAACAAACATTATTAAAATACAGGGAACACCATTTGTGATTTCAACAAATCCAATAAATAACAAATGAAAATGCCCACACGACTTAGTGACTGCATTCTTTTTTAAAATTTGGCTGCAAAACAACTTTTATTAAAGAGTTATCTAGTTTATTTTGTCTAATTCAATAGGTTAAATTAAGACCATTCGACAACTAATGATCTTGCATCAAACAAGCATGAGAATAGATAGACAATAAAAAACGTAAATTGTTGAGTATGTTTTTTTTTTTTTTTTTTTATATCTTATATGTAAATCCTGCATTTTACTGCATTTTACAAAATCATTATGGTGATTTACTAATATTAAATTCGAAGACATGATGTATCCTATTGATGAAAGTAGATATAACATAATCAAAAGCATTAAAGCAACCCAATGAAACATGATATGTTTTCATACGGTTATCATCGGTAGCAAGTGAGTTGTTACTCTAATATATCGTATATTGGGAAATTTAGGCGTCGGAATATTTTGACGGTTTTCTCCCGAAAAGCATATGTTTTGTTTTGGTGTGTGTAATTTTGATGCTTCATCCAAATGATATGTTTAACTTTGGAATAACAGTAGTGAGCAAGCTCGTTCATATGTGCCTTTATTAACCCGTTTATTGGCAAAATATGATTGAATTTCTCAAACTTTAAACTATCCAAAGACATGCATATTTAAATATTTACACACATAAAATCGTATTATTGTCCACACAGGGCTGGTCAATACTTCATACAGCAGCATTGTATGGACACAAAGAAATTGTTTCTGAACTCCTTGACAGAGGATCAAACCCAAACGCAGTTACGCGAACATTTGTAAGTATTGAGAAAACAAATTGTTGAATCAGACGGTCTAGACAATTGTTTAGTTTAGTTTATTTTAATTTTTATTGTATTCTCTTATTTGTTCTTACACATCTGTTATTATGCGCGTGCATTTTCGGTCAGTTATATTGTTTAGGCGGTAATATAGAACAAGTTTAACGTTTAAATTTTATTTAACAAGAGCTAACACAAATACAAATTTCAAGATTGAAAACACAAAAATGTACAAACAGGTTTTCGAGAAATAACAGTTCCTTGTACGTACTTTTAATACATTTATAAGCCTGCTCCTCGAATGATCAATTAGTATAAACGCTACATATATTATTGTGCTGTTATGCAGTTGTAAACTTGAATTCTACTGGCTGCCTTGCCATCTGCTAAATAACCATGTTCGCCGTACACAACCCAATCAAAGTGTCCTGATAGAAGAAACCTTCTTACAAAACATGTGCCTGTAGCCAATCAGAAATCTTGTTGTAATATGTTGACACTTAAACTATTGACTTGAAATCATGTGTGCTATAAAAAGAACAAAGTAAGGTACACGCTGTCTTGTGATAACCTTTGTGTATTTATGTGAAATTTCCACTAGTTGACATCTATATGAAATGCTCCCGATCACATTAAACCAAACGGTAAATAAAAATATGTTCAAAAACTATCAGAACTGTTCTTCTTCTAAAAATAAAGTCATTCTTTTTTATAAACAATAGTTACAGAACAATTGTTGAAAACTTGTGGACAAAGTGTAGTACGATTTATGTTTACGGCAGTTTCAGTAAAATCGTTAAACAGCTCATTTAGATTAACACCTTGCAATGATTCATTAAATGACTGTGTGCTGTTTCCTTGTTGGGTTGTACTTAAATGTTTTGGCTTAAACGTATTGCATGGCAAAGGTCCACTAAATGGCAACGGCGGCACTTTGTGTTCCTTAGCAGATTATACAGAGTCGTTTGTCCAACGTTATAGGTAACGGAACTACGTTCTGTGCTCATAAGTGTGGTGCTGGCTGTTGTAATATTCGGTAGAGGACGAAATGTAGAAGAAGCAATTGCTAAAGTTTTAGGAAGCACTGTACAACTTGAGCTTGGTAAAGCACGAATATTTGATGATGTTTCACCAGCAGTTAAAGCTGATGCTTTAGAAGGTTCAGTGATGCTTTCTGTTAATGTCTGTCCAATACGTATCTTATCATCATTATCAACCGGCTGATACAAAGAAAGGGATGCTACTGACTTATGTCCAGTTACGGCCATGATCTGTGCATTGCAATATGAGTTTTTAGCTAGAACAGTAGCCCCGGTAGCCCGTATTGAATGGTTAGTTTAAATTTCAGACAAGTTGCACTTCTTGCTCAGGTATGACATGAAATTGCCAAGCGTTTTTTCGCCCACAGGAATGTTATAATACCATGAAAGGTCCTCTTCCCAAAACTGATCTTTTGGTTTCTTCCATAGTTTGTCACACTCTGGATTTAATTTAATGACCTGACAACAATATCGTAACTGTATCCCTTCTTAATAAGTCTGTTTAAAGGTTTTGTAAGCTTTTGAGGTGAATACTGACATTTTCGTGCTTTGTGAAGAATATTACCATAAAAGATTGGATGTTAAATACCTGAACTTATAAGATGTCTGCATGTTGAGTTATATTTACGAATTATTTCCTTATACCGATGATAAAATTTAGTAAATGTGTTGACTACTTTATGATATCGACAACCCTGGTGTAATAATTTTTCAGTAATACATAAATTTCTCTCGCTAAAATCTAATACGTTTTTACATACACAAGCGAATCGTACAAGTTGAGATATATAAACATTATAAGATGTGACAAGGGAACGTCACCATCTAAAAATGGATTATTAACGATAGGAAATGAAAAATCATCTCTTTTATCATAAATTGTTGTATAAAGCTTCCCGTTAATGATATAGATATCATGATCGAGGAAATGGCATTGGTCATTAGCTTTATTTAAAGTAAGTTCAACAGGATAAATTTCTTTAGTATACATACTGAAGTCGTCATTATTGAGAGCCAATATATCATCCAAATATCTAAAAGTATTCTTAAATTTTGTTATCAAATGTTGTTTCGATGGGTCTTTGCTAATTTTAGACATAAATTGCAACTCACAACAATACAAAAACAGGTCCGCAATAAGTGGTGCACAGTTAGTCCCCATTGGAATTCCAACAACTTGACGATATACGGAATCTCCAAAGCGAACAAATATGTTATCAAGCAAACATTCCAGCGTATATATAGTATCAAAGCATGTCCAATTGACATAGTTCTTTTGTTTATTGCTACTAAAAAATGACCTAAAAGAGCTTGAACATATGTACTCGCATTCTGACTTTTCAAATGCCCAGTTTATTAGGGATGTGAATTTTTTCTTGAAAATAATATGAGGCAAAGTGGTATATAGGGTAGAAAAATCAAAACTTTGAACAGATTCAAAATCACCAATATATGCATGCAATTTATCAAATACTTCCAACGAGTTTTTGACACTCCAAAAGTAATTAATTCCACTATTTTCAAAGGGCTTATTTGAACAATTTAT
Organism: Mytilus edulis; assembly: GCF_963676685.1. Taxonomy (NCBI): domain Eukaryota; kingdom Metazoa; phylum Mollusca; class Bivalvia; order Mytilida; family Mytilidae; genus Mytilus; species Mytilus edulis. Next base: position 73,196,806 of record NC_092351.1, read on the forward strand.
TATCAGGTTTTTTATTGTACCAAGTGTACTAGTAAGTAGAATAGATAATTTAGTAGTGGAACAATGGCTTGAAGATGAAATAAATCTATATTTGTAAGGTTTTTTGTGTAGCTTTTCGGAAGCCAGTACAAAATTGGGACTTTCATTGTATTTGGTTCTGCTTGTAAAGAAGTAGCTAAAAGATTGTGTTTGTTACAAATGTCGTTTTCTGAAAATGAAGTATGTTGAAATGTTGGTGAATTCATGATTTCCTTTTGCAGAACCTCAATATAAAATTTACGTCAAACAATAATGATGTTATTAGCAGCTTTATCAGCCGAGACAAAAAACGAATTCCTTGGCTAGTTCTTTTAGTTTATGTTTGATACTCGAAATAGGGTTTTTATGGTTGTTGTTAAGAGTAAAATGTTCTTTAAAATGTTGTATTCGAATATCAACTATCTGCATCATGTTCATTACGGATTTAAAAAAAAGCGTTCAAAGATTTTTGTCAGCTTTTTCCCGTTTTACCCATTTCGAACAGTAGTTACGGAGTGAGTCGTCGATGATATTACGACACTCATTCCAATTAATAATTGATGGGGGACGATATTTAGATCCTTTACTGAGGAATTAATTTAACTCTCGGTCGCGAACGATGTTAAGGTATCCTGTTATGACATGGGAAATGGGACCATAAGTGTATTCGGAATTACTGCAATTACATGACATAGTTGTATTTTCAATGATATTTAACTCTTTACACAATTGGCTATTATCAAACACATATTTTCGGGTAGATTTCTTGGAAATATAACAAATAAGAGGGAGTTCAGTATTATCAAAATATCCAGGAATTTGGTCTTTAACAGAATGATCGTTAAAAATATCGGCAATATTTACAAATCAAAACCTTTATTGGCATACTTTATTTTAATAAAATGTTTTTTATGATCTTCAGGGAGATCAATTTTGGGAAACAGTTTAGAATAACAATATGCCATTATAATTTGAACGATTTCATACTTAGGACTGTAATATTAGTTAAGCATTTACAGTATTTTTAAGCATACACATTGAGCAGTTTTGAATGTACATAAGTGTTCGTACCGGCAGACAAGGCAGCCAATAATGTAGTGGTGGTGTGACACATATATTACACGGAAGTTCTTCAAAACGAAATTATCAATTCCTCTACATTCAGGTCAGGTCCATACGCACCACAGAGAGTCAAATTGTTAGCAAGCATACCATTGCCACTACTCAGATTAAAGCATCTTCTGAACATTTGAAAGTCCCTACCATGTACTGGTTACCGAAATTACACAAAAAACCATTTAAATTCCGTTTCATCTCCGCTTCGAGTAAGAGTTCTACTACTAATCTATCAGTGCTTCTAACTACCGCCCTTACTACTATCAAAGAACTACTGTCATTAACTTTTGTAATAAAGCTTATAAAAATAATGGTATTAATTATCTTTGAAGTGTTAAAAATTCTTTAGAGGTTTTAGATAAAATACATGCTTTCGATGGTCCTTACAATTCTGTTGACAGTTATGATTTTTCCACTCTGTACACTACACTTCCACACAATCTAAAAAAAAAAGTTTTTGTATTTGATAAAATGGTCTTTCGAAATATCCCATTGTAATTTATTTGCTGTAACTCGTTTAAAGCCTTTTTCTGTAACGAAAAAGGAAAGTATGCTAGATACACTTACTGGAAATGTGAAGATATGATTAAAGCTTTAAATTTTCTGCTAGATAACATTTATGTACGTTTCGGCGATAAAGTGTATCGTCAGGTAGTAGGTATTCCTATGGGCACTACTTGTGCCCCTTTAATAGCAGATTTATTTTTATATTGCTATGAATCTCAGTTTATGACCAAACTCAGTAAAGACCCATCGTTGTTATATTTCGTTGATACATTCAAAAATACCTACCGTTATTTGGATGATATTTTTTCGTCGAAGAATCCAGAGTTCTCTAAATATACTTCAGAAATTTACGCAAAAGAACTTACTTTAACTAAATCTAACATAAACAGCAACAGTTGTCCTTCTCAAGATTTAGACATTTCAATTTCAAACGGGAAACTGGCAATCACACCAAATCATCCTTTTTATAATTCATACTAAAATTAACGACAAAAGAGACGATTTTTCATTTCCTATTGTTAATTTTCCTTTTTTACACGGCGATGTGCCTTTGGCTCCATCATACGGTGTTTATATATCCCAACTTGTTCGGTTTGCCCTTATGTGTTCGGATGTCATAGATTTTAACAATTGTAATCCATGCATTACTGGGAAATTGCTGTGTCAGGGATTTCGTTACCATAAACTACTTAAAACTTTTACTAAATTCTTTCATAGATACAAAGATTTGATTAGTAAATTTGGCTATACTTGTAAAAAACTTATTAAAAAAGGTATTTCACATCCTAAATTTTATGGTAATATTGTACTTAAAGCGAGGGAATCACTACATGATCCGTGTAAACTCATCGAACCTTTAAACAAACTTATAAGTAAGGGTTATCGTACCAATATTGTAATTAGATCTCTGAATACAGTTTACATTGGCACTAATATCGATTTTGTCATTAGCAAATTAAAACATAACTAAATTGTATCTTCTTTTGAGGTTGGATGTATAGAGACACAGACACGTTAATTTTCTCTATATAAGTCGCTCCTCACTATCCTACTACCTGTCGATACATTTATTTTTGGCATTGTACAAGTTATGTCTTCTCTGACTGTTAATGACTTTAAAATACTAAATCCCTGGGATGTGTTTAAGTTGATTGTAGTCTCTGATGCATGATTTTTTTTATTATTAATAGATTTTAGCTTTTAACTAGCTGTCAGTAACTGCAAGTACTCTCAAATCGTATTTTCTTGTTAATTCGACCTGTTGATACTGTTCATAATGCTTTTTTGTTATTTTATATAAATTTTCACTTCTTCTTACTAAATTTGTATAAATTTCAAGATTTACCTGTATTATGAAAACCGTTTTTTTTTTCTAAAGTGAATATTTTCGCAGGGTTAAATATTTCGCAGTCGTGTCTTGCCATGGCTTTGTTTGGACTTGTGTGTTTGTCCCTAATATTTTATTAACTGTGCATTTCCATTCAGATATCGCTGATCAAATTTATTCGTTCATAGTGTATTTATTTACGTTTTTAGATTGAGTTAGGCCTGCCAATTGATATTTTATCGTGTGTTTTTCTATGTTGCGATGTTATGCTATTGTTTCAGAAAAAGGGAGACGGTTTGGATCCATTAAAACGTTTAATCCCGCTGCAAATGTTTGCACCTGTCCTATGTCAGGAATCTGATGTACAGTAGTTGTCGTCTGTTTATGTAATTTATACGTGTTTCTCGTTTCTCGTTTTTTTATATAGATTAGTCCGTTGGTTTTCCCGTTTGAATGGTTTTACACTAGTTATTTTGGGGCCCTTTATAGCTTGTTGTTCGGTGTGAGCCAAGGCTCCGTGTTGAAGGCCGTACATTGACCTATAATGGTTTACTTTTTTTTAAATTAGTATTTGGATGGAGAGTTGTCTCATTGGCACTCACACCACATCTTCCTATATCTATGTAACAGTCAGAAATATCAAAAAAACTGTGCATGAGAATGTAAAAAAAGAGCTAAAACCTGACCTCCATTTAATTTTTATAACTATTTATAAAATGGAAATCTACTATAAGAAAGCAAAATTAAAGTAATTTCTGAAGCAACTACTTTGAGGCGGGTGACAGCCTGTGTGACTGATAATCATCTAGGGCGGATTAACCTGATCCAGTAGTTACGTATGTTAATTCTTATGATTTTTTTTATACTTAAGTAAGGATCAATAATTTTTTGTTTGGGATTAACTTTGAATAAAACTGAATAAAAATTACAATTACACGTTTAAATGCTTCTACAATCTGAACAAAAGTATTTAAACAATCAGCATGAATGAATAAAAAATTAAAAATCTCCTTTTAAAGTAAAAAAAGATTGAGTAGTTTTTTTTTCTTCAAATTTCCTAACACACGTTTTTGTATATTGTATTTCTCAATTGCTCAACCACTTTATGATTGATTTGAGAAACTTACATAAAATAAATACGGTCACAGATGTAAACATTTTCGTCGTATACTGTAAGAGAATAAAGAGTGCCAATGATTTAAAGATATTACTAATTAAAAGTTAAATGAATCGAAATATCAAAATATATATCATTGCTGTACAGGGCTGGACAGCACTACATTTGGCATCAGACAATGGTCTCACGGAAGTAGTCACTGTTCTCCTTGACCATGCTGCAGATCCCAACGTAAAAACTGCAGACGTGAGTTTATTTATATAATTTTTTTATACTTCAGTAAGGATCAATAATTTTGGTTTGGGAGCAACTTTGAATCAAACTGGATAAACGTTATATCTAAACGTTTAAATGCTTCTACAACCCGAATATAAATATTTGAAGAATCAGGATTAACGAATGAAAAATAAAAAAATCGCATTTGAAAATCAAAAAAAGAAAGAGTTCGGTTAATTTTTATTAAATTTTCTAACACATGTTTTTGTATATTGTTTTTTTTCAATTGCTTAACAACTTTATAATAGATTTGAGAAAATTACATAAAATAAATACGGTCACTGATGTAAAACGACACAGGCTCATTGGAGCCTCTAGTTTAATTAGCCTAGGAGTTCGTTTTTTTTTTTGTCATATTCTTTTTTCCTTCAAAATGACAAAATCGTTTTGCTTAAGGTTGCACTTTGTAAATACAGCTGTTTCTCAAACCATGCCTCTTTTTGGTAGATCTCGAGTATTTCAACAGTCCTGTATGTAAAATGCAACCTATATAGTGTGAAAAAAGACAACATAAAAAAAAATTGAGCAATCAGCATAAACGAATGAAAAATAAAAAATCGCCTTTAAAAATCATAAAATGATGAGTTCGGTTGGGGTTTTTTTATTTCCTAACACACGTTTTTGTATATTGTTGGTTTTTTTTTGCAATTGCTCAACAACTCTATGATAGATGTGAGAAACTTACATAAAATAAATACGGTCACAGATGTAAAACGTTTACTTCGTATACTGTAAGAGAATAAAAAGTGCATGACGATGAGTTAAAAATATCAATAAAGTTAAATGAATCGAAATATCAAATTGTATCATTGCTGCACAGGGCTGGACAGCACTATATTTATCATCAGAAAAAGGACACATCGAAGTAGTTACTGTTCTCCTCGACCATGATGCAGATCCAAACGCAAAAACTGCAGACGTGAGTATTTAGTTAATGACTTTATTCATGTTATGTTCATGAAAAAGACTATTGCCTATACCTGAAGAAGACTTTCACATAGCCTGTAACCTATGGTATAAATCAGAACTCAGTATTTCGCACGTTTTATTTTAATCTCTAACAAAACAGTATTATAACTGTATAAACCATATTTCTGTGAACACGAAAACCTGTTTTTAGTAAAACTGAACATTTTAAACATGTTAGACACCAATATGTAAAATACGAATAACAAAACGTGTGGTTATTTATTAAATAGACAGCTTGAATGAAACAAACACAAAAATAACCATATAAATAAAATTTAGAAAGGAAATTGGGAATGTGTCAAAGCGACAACAACCCGACCATAGAGCAGACAACAACCGAAGGCCACCAATGTGTCTTCAATGTAGCGAGAAACTCCCGCAACCTTAGGTGTCCTTCAGCTGGCCCCTTAAAAAATATGTATACTAGTACAGTGATAATGGACTAAACTCCGAATTGAATTATACACAAGAAACTGAAATTGAAAATCATACAAGACTAACAAAGGCCAGAGGCTCCTGACTTGGGACAGGCGCAAAATCGCGGCGGGGTTAAACATGTTTATGAGATCTCAACCCTCCCTCTATACATGTAGCCAATGTAGAAAAGTAAACGCATAACAATACGCACATTAAAATTCAGTTCAAGAGAAGTCCGAGTCCGATGTCATGAAATGTAACAATAGAAAATAAATAAAATGACAATAATACATAAATAACAACAGACTACTAGCAGTTAACTTACATGCCATCTCCAGACCTCAATTAAACTGATTGAACGATTATGTCTTCATCATATGAATATTAGGCACAATCTTTCCCGTTAGGGGTTTAGTATCATACTATCATGAAATATATGAGAAGAACATAACCCGTGTCATGCCAACAACTGTTTTTTAAATAAATGTGTTTAGTTCCGTTGCAAAGTCCCTAAGGTGAATCAATATTAAAGTCAAAATATGCAATCTTTAATGACCTGACAACAATATCGTAACTATATTCCTTCTTAATAAGTCTGTTTAAAGGTTTTGTAAGCTTTTGAGGTGAATACTGACATTTTTGTGCTTTGTGAAGAATATTACCATAAAAGATTGGATGTTAAATACCTGAACTTATAAGATGTCTGCATGTTGAGTTATATTTACGAATTATTTCCTTGTACCGATGATAAAATTTAGTAAATGTTTTGACTAGTTTATGATATCGACAACCCTGGTGTTATAATTTTTCAGTAATACATAAATTTCTCTCGCCTAAATCTAATACGTTTTTACATACATAAGCGAATCGTACAAGTTGAGATATATAAACACCATAAGATGTGACAATGGAACGTCATCATCTAAAAATGGATTATTAACGATAGGAAATGAAAAATCATCTCTTTTATCATAAATTGTTGTATTAAGCTTCCCGTTAATGATATAGATATCATGATCGAGGAAATGGCATTGGTCATTAGCTTTATTTAAAGTAAGTTCAACAGGATAAATTTCTTTAGTATACATACTGAAGTCGTCATTATTGAGCGCCAATATATCATCCAAATATCTAAAAGTATTCTTAAATTTTGTTATCAAATGTTGTTTCGATGGGTCTTTGCTAATTTTAGTCATAAATTGCAACTCACAACAATACAAAATCAGGTCTGCAATAAGTGGTGCACAGTTAGTCCCCATTGGAATTCCAACAACTTGACGATATACGGAATCTCCAAAGCGAACAAATATGTTATCAAGCAAAAATTCCAGCGTATATATAGTATCAAAGCATGTCCAATTGACATAGTTCTTTTGTTTATTGCTACTAAAAAATGACCTAAAAGAGCTTGAACATATGTACTCGCATTCTGACTTTTTAAATGCCCAGTTAATTAGGGATGTGAATTTTTTCTTGAAAATAATATGAGGCAAAGTGGTATATATGGTAGAAAAATCAAAACTTTGAACAGATTCAAAATCACCAATATATGCATGCAATTTATCAAATACTTCCAACGAGTTTTTGACACTCCAAAAGTAATTAATTCCACTATTTTCAAAGGCCTTATTTGAACAATTTATTATCAGGTTTTTTATTGTACCAAGTGTACTAGTAAGTAGAATAGATAATTTAGTAGTGGAACAATGGCTTGAAGATAAAATAAATCTATATTTGTAAGGTTTTTTGTGTAGCTTCGGAAGCCAGTACAAAATTGGGACCTTCATTGTATTTGGTTCTGCTTGTAAAGAAGTAGCTAAAAGATTGTGTTTGTTACAAATGTCGTTTTCTGAAAATGAAGTATGTTGAAATGTTGGTGAATTCATGATTTCCTTTTGCAGAACCTCAATATAAAATTTACGTCAAACAATAATGATGTTATTAGCAGCTTTATCAGCCGAGACAAAAAACAAATTCCTTGGCTAGTTCTTTTAGTTTATGTTTGATACTCGAAATAGGGTTTTTATGGTTGTTGTTAAGAGTAAAATGTTCTTTAAAATGTTGTATTCGAATATCAACTATCTTCATTACGGAATTAAAAAAAAGCGTTCAAAGATTTTTGTCAGCTTTTTCCCGTTTTACCCATTTCGAACAGTAGTTACGGAGTGAGTCGTGGATGATATTACGACACTCATTCCAATTAATAATTGATGGGGGACGATATGTAGGTCCTTTACTGAGGAATTAATTAAACTCTCGGTCGCGAACGATGTTAAGGTATCATGTTATGACATGGGAAATGGGACCATAAGTGTATTCGGAATTACTGCAATTACATGACATAGGTGTATTTTCAATGATATTTAACTCTTTACACAATTGGCTATTATCAAACACATATTTTCGAGTAGATTTCTTGGAAATATAACAAATAAGAGGGAGTTCAGTTTAATCAAAATATCCAGGAATTTGGTCTTTAACAGAATGGTCGTTAAAAATATCGGCAATATTTACAAATCAAAACTTTTATTGACATACTTTATTTTAATAAAATGTTTTTTATGATCTTCAGGGAGATCAATTTTGGGAAACAGTTTAGAATAACAATATGCCATTATAATTTGAACGATTTCATACTTAGGACTGTAATATTAGTAACGCATTTACAGTATTTTTAAGCATACAAATTGAGCAGTTTTGAATGTACATAAGTGTTCGTACCGGCAGACAAGGCAGCCAATAATGTAGTGGTGGTGTGATACATATATTACACGGAAGTTCTTCAAAACGAAATTATCAATTCCTCTACATTCAGGTCAGGTCCATACGCACCACAGAGAGTCAAATTGTTAGCAAGCATACCATTGCCACTACCCAGATTAAAGCATCTTCTGAACATTTGAAAGTCCCTACCATGTACTGGTTACCGAAATTAAACAAAAAACTATTTAAATTCCGTTTCATCTCCGCTTCGAGTAAGAGTTCTACTACTAATCTATCAGTGCTTCTAACTACCGCCCTTACTACTATCAAAGAACTACTGTCATTAACTTTTGTAATAAAGCTTATAAAAATAATGGTATTAATTATTTTTGGAGTGTTAAAAATTCTTTAGCGGTTTCAGATAAAATACATGCTTTCGATGGTCCTTACAATTCTGTTGACAGTTATGAATTTTCCACTCTGTACACTACACTTCCTCACAATCTTATAAAAAAAAAGTTTTTGTATTTGATAAAATGGTCTTTCGAAATATCCCATTGTAATTTATTTGCTGTAACTCGTTTAAAGCCTTTTTCTGTAAAAAAAAAACGAAAAAGGAAAGGATGCTAGATACACTTACTGGAAATGTGAAGATATGATTAAAGCTTTAAATTTTCTGCTAGATAACATTTATGTACGTTTCGGCGATAAAGTGTATCGTCAGGTAGTAGGTATTCCTATGGGCACTAACTGTGCCCCTTTAATAGCAGATTTATTTCTATATTGCTATGAATCTCAGTTTATGACCAAACTCAGTAAAGACCCATCATTGTTATATTTCGTTGATACATTCAAAAATATCTACCGTTATCTGGATGATATTTTTTCGTCGAAGAATCCAGAGTTCTCTAAATAAACTTCAGAAATTTACGCAAAAGAACTTACTTTAACTAAATCTAACATAAACAGCAACAGTTGTCCTTCTCTAGATTTAGACATTTCAATTTCAAACGGGAAACTGGCAATCATACCAAATCTTCCTTTTTATAATTCATACTAAAGTTAACGACAAAAGAGACGATTTTTCATTTCCTATTGTTAATTTTCCTTTTTTACACGGCGATGTGCCTTTTGCTCCATCATACGGTGTTTATATATCCCAACTCGTTCGGTTTGCCTTTATGTGTTCGGATGTCATAGATTTTAACGATTGTAATCAATGCATTACTGGGAAATTGTTGTGTCAGGGATTTCGTTACCATAAACTACTTAAAACTTTTACTAAATTCTTTCATAGATACAAAGATTTGATTAGTAAATTTGGCTATACTTGTAGAAAACTTATTAAAAATGGTATTTCACATCCTAAATTTTATGGTAATATTGTACTTATAGCGAGGGAATCACTACGTGATCCGTGTAAACTCATCGAACCTTTAAGCAAACTTATAAGTAAGGGTTATCGTACCAATATTGTAATTAGATCTCTGAATATAGTTTACATTGGCACTTATATCGATTTTGTCATTAGCAAATTAAAACATAACTAAATTGTATCTTCTTTTGAGGTTGGATGTATAGAGACACAGACACGTTAATTTGTATCTCTATATAAGTCGCTCCTCACTATCTTACTACATGTCGATACATTTATTTTTGGCATTGTACAAGTCATGTCTTCTCTGACTGTTAATGACTTTAAAATACTAAATTCCTGGGATGTGTTTTAGTTGATTTTAGTCTCTGATGCATGATTTTTTTATTATTAATTGATTTTAGCTTTTAACTAGCTGTCAGTAACTACGAGTACTCTCAAATCGTATTTTCTTGTTAATTCGACCTGTTGATACTGTTCAGAATGCTTTTTGTTATTGTATATAAATTTTCACTTCTTCTTACTAAATTTGTATAAATTTCAAGATTAACCTGTAATATGAAAACCGGTTTTTTTTCTAAAGTGAATATTTTCGCAGGGTTAAATATTTCGCAGTCGTGTCTTGCCATAGCTTTGTTTGGACTTGTGTGTTTGTCCCTAATATTTTATTAGCTGTGCATTTCCATTCAGATATCGCCGATCAAATTTATTCGTTCATAGTGTATTAATTTACGTTTTTAGATTGGGTTAGGCCTGCCAATTAATATTTTATCGTGTGTTTTTCTATGTTGTGATGTTATGCTATTGTTTCAGAAAAAGGGAGACGGTTTGGGTCCATTAAAACGTTTAATCCCGCTGCAAATGTTTGCACCTGTCCTAAGTCAGGAATCTGATGTACAGTAGTTGTCGTCTGTTTATGTAATTTATACGTGTTTCTCGTTTCTCGTTTTTTTTATATAGATTAGTCCGTTGGTTTTCCCGTTTGAATGGTTTTACACTTACTAGTCTAGTGATTTTGGGGCCCTTTATAGCTTGTTGTTCGGGGTGAGCCAAGGCTCCGTGTTGAAGGCCGTACATTGACCTATAATGGTTTACTTTTTTTTAAATGTTATATGGATGGAGAGTTGTCTCATTGGCACTCACACCACATCTTCCTATATCTATGTAACAGTCAGAAAAATCAAAAAAACTGTGCATGAGAATGTAAAAAAAGATCTAAAACCTGACCTCCATTTAATTTTTATAACTATTTATAAAATGGAAATCTACTATAAGAAAGCAAAATTAAAGTAATTTCTGAAGCAACTACTTTGAGGCGGGTGACAGCCTGTGTGACTGATAATCATCTAGGGCGGATTAACCTGATCCAGTGGTTACGTATGTTAATTCTTATGATTTTTTTATACTTAAGTAAAGATCAATAATTTTTTGTTTGGAATTAACTTTGAATAAAACTAAATAAAAATTATAATTACACGTTTAAATGCTTCTACAATCTGCACAAAAGTATTTAAACAATCAGCATGAATGAATGAAAAATTAAAAATCTCCTTTTAAAGTAAAAAAAGATAGAGTAGTTTTTTTTTCTTCAAATTTCCTAACACACGTTTTTGTATATTGTATTTCTCAATTGTTCAACCACTTTATGATTGATTTGAGAAACTTACATAAAATAAAAACGTCACAGATGTAAACGTTTTCGTCGTATACGGTAAGAGATAAAGAGTGCCAAGGATTTAAAGATATTACTAATTAAAAGTTAAATGAATCGTAATATCAAATTGTATCATTGCTGTACAGGACTGGACAGCACTACATTTGGCATCATACAATGGTCTCACGGAAGTAGTCACTGTTCTCCTTGACCATGCTGCAGATCCCAACGTAAAAACTGCAGACGTGAGTATATTTATAAAAAAAATTATACTTCAGTAAGGATTAATAATTTTGGTTTAGGAGCAACTTTGAATCAAACTGGATAAACGTTATATCTAAACGTTTAAATGCTTCTACAACCCGAATAGAAATATTTGAACAATCAGCATTAACGAATGAAATTTGAAAATCGCATTTGAAAATCAAAAAAAGAAAGAGTTTGGTTACTCTTTTTTTTTAATTTTCTAACACATGTTTTTGTATATTGTTTTTCAATTGCTCAACAACTTTATAATAGATTTGAGAAACTTACATAAAGTAGATACGATCACTGATGCCTGAGAATGTAAAAAAAGAGTTAGAACCTGACCTCCATTTAAGATTTATTATCATTTATAAAATGGAAATCTACTATAAGAAAGCAAAATTAAATTAATTTCTGAAGCAACTACTTTGAAGCGGGTGACAGCCTGTGTGGCTGATAATCATCTAGGGCGGATTAACCTGATCCAGTGGTTACGTATGTTAATTCTTATGATTTTTTAATACTTAAGTAAGGGTCAATAATTTTTTCTTTGGGATTAACTTTGAATAAAACTGGATAAAATTAATATTACACGTTTAAATGCTTCTACAATTGGAACAGAAGTATTTTTGTGCTTTTAAAGTAAAAAAAGATAGAGTAGTTTTTTTTTCTTCAAATTTCCTAACACACGTTTTTGTATATTGTATTTCTCAATTGTTCAACCACTTTATGATTGATTAGAGAAACTTACATAAAATAAATACGTCACAGATGTAAACGTTTTCGTCGTATACGGTAAGAGAATAAAGAGTGCAAATGATTTAAAGATATTACTAGTTAAAAGTTAAATGATTCGAAATATCAAATTGTATCATTGCTGTACAGGACTGGACAGCACTACATATGGCATCATACAATGGTCTCACGGAAGTAGTCACTGTTCTCCTTGACCATGCTGCAGATCCCAACGTAAAAACTGCAGACGTGAGTATATTTATATAATTTTTTTATACTTCAGTAAGGATCAATAATTTTGGTTTGGGAGCAACTTTGAATCAAACTGGATAAATGTTATATCTAAACGCATAAATGCTTCTACAATCCGAATATAAATATTTGAACAATCAGCATTAACGAATGAAAAATAAAAATCGCATTTGAAAATCAAAAAAAGAAAGAGTTCGGTTATTTTTTATTAAATTTTCTAACACATGTTTTTGTATATTGTTTTTTTTCAATTGCTCAACAACTTTATAATAGATTTGAGAAACTTACATACAATTAATACGGTCACTGATGTAAAACGTTTTCGTCGTATCAGGTATGCGAATAAAAAGTGCATGACAATGATTTAAAATATCACTCAAGTTAAATACTCGACATATCCAATTGTATCATTGCTGCACAGGGCGAGACATCACTACATTTTTCTTCCAAGAAAGGACACATAGAAGTAGTCACTGTTCTCCTTGTCAAGGCTGCAGATCCAAACGCAAAAGATGCAGACGTGAGTATTAAATTAATGAGTTAATTCATGTTATGTTTATAGAGAAAATTATTTTGACCGAAAATGCTTACCTTTTCCGAAGCACCTGTATAAAAATCTGTCTTTGAACGGGTTTGTAATGCGCTATTTTGTTTTTATCTTAAGTCCCTCGGGCGAAAATGACTATAGGTGAATTTATTAATAATATAATTTTTCAACTGTTAAGGGTTGTTATACGTTCCTTGCTTTCAAACATTTTGCTTTTGCCGTTCCTGATGAAGGTAAATCCCGAAAATCGTTTCGGACGCATGAATTTTATAACGTTTTCCTTTCCACTTTTGAACATTTTATATTGTGTTGATAATGTAAAAGTTGGTAAGAGTAATGATTATTTGACGGGGCGTGTCTGTACTCGATTAGGCAGTTCAGAATGGACATATCAAAATAGTGTCTGAACTTCTTCACAACGGTTGTGATCCAAGCAGACTGATGGACTATGTTAGTATTATTTTATTTATTCGGCCTCGCTGATCATAGCTTTAATATCTACCAATTTGAATGAAATTAAAAGTGTCTGAAATCAATTAAATAGTATACCTACGAAAATATCTAGTACACATTAGTTAGACATGTTCAACATTTTGATTATTTACAGATAAAAAAAAGAATAGATTTGAAATAGTCTACAATTAAAGAATGTATCAGTCTTAAATTATTATTTAAGGTTTACCAAACTGGTACTTTTCTACTGAATACAGTTGTCAAACACGACTGTTCTTCTAGATATATATGTTAACACAAATCATGTAAGATCAGTTCTTACATCTCTGGATTATGTAAAAAATAACCTCATTATGAATACCAGGATTGAAATTTTATATTTATGCCTGACACCATTTCGTCCACAAAAGACTCATCAGTGACGCTCGAATAAATGTTTTTTAAAGGGCCAAATAAAGTACAAAGTTGTAGAGAATTGAGGACTGCTATGCGGTCTGTTTGGACTGAATGATTTGGACATCTCTATCTATCTTTAACAAATTAATGTAATTTATCTATTAATTTGTTTTAAATTCCATTCTAATTATCTGAGATATTGTAAGACATCATTTTTTCTTTTTATATTGATTGTTTGTCCCTAATATTTTATTAACTGTGCATTTCCATTCAGATATCGCCGATCAAATTTCTTCGTTCGTAGTGTATTAATTTACGTTTTTTGATTGAGTTAGGCCTGCCAATTGATATTTTATCGTGTGTTTTTCTATGTTGTGATGTTATGCTATTGTTTCAGAAAAAGGGAGAAGGTTTGGATCCATTAAAACGTTTAATCCCGCTGCAAATGTTTGCACCTGTCCTAAGTCAGGAATCTGATGTACAGTAGTTGTCGTCTGTTTATGTAATTTATACGTGTTTCTCGTTTCTCGTTTTTTTATATAGATTAGACCGTTGGTTTTCCTGTTTGAATGGTTTTACACTAGTTATTTTGGGGCCCTTTATAGCTTGTTGTTCGGTGTGAGCCAAGGCTCCGTGTTGAAGGCCGTACATTGACCTATCATGGTTTCTTTTTTTAAATTGTTATTTGGATGGAGAGTTGTCTCATTGGCACTCACACCACATCTTCCTATATCTATGTAACAGTCAGAAATATGAAAAAAACTGTGCATGAGAATGTAAAAAAAAAGAGCTTAAACCTGACCTCCATTTAATTTTTATAACTATTTATAAAATGGAAATCTACTATAAGAAAGCAAAATTAAAGTAATTTCTGAAGCCACTACTTTAAAGCGGGTGACAGCCTGTGTGACTGATAATCATCTAGGGCGGATTAACCTGATCCAGTGGTTACGTATGTTTATTCTTATGATTTGTTTATACTTGGTAAGAGTAATGATTATTTGACAGGGCGTGTCTGTACTCTATTGGGCAGTTCAGAATGGACATAAGAAAATAGTGTCTGAACTTCTTCACAACGGTTGTGATCCAAGCAGACTGATGGACTATGTTAGTATTATTTTATTTATTCGGCCTCGCTGATCATAGCTTTAATATCTACCAATTTGAATGAAATTAAAAGTGTCTAAAATCAATTAAATAGTATACCTACGAACATATCTAGCACACATTAGTTAGACATGTTCAACATTTTGATTATTTACAGATAAAACAAAATGATTTGAAATAGTCTACAATTTAAGAATGTATCAGTCTTAAATTATTATTTAAGGTTTACAAAACTGGTACTTTTTTAAAAGAGGGACGAAAGATACCAAAGGGACAGTCAAACTCATAAATCTAAAACAAACTGACAACGCCATGGCTAAAAATGAAAAAGACAAACACTGAATACAGTTGTCAAACACGACTGTTCTTCTAGATATATATGTTAACACAAATCATGTAAGATCAGTTCTTACATCTCTGGATTATGTAAAAAATTACCTCATTATGAATACCAGGATTGAAATTTTATATTTGCGCCTGACACCATTTCGTCCACAAAAGACTCATCAGTGACGATCGAATAAATGTTTTTTCAAAGGCCAAATAAAGTACAAAGTTGTAGAGAATTGAGGACTGTTATGCGGTCTGTTTGGACTGAATGATTTGGACATCTCTATCTATCTTTAATAAAGTAATTTATCTATTAATTTGTTTTAAATTCCATTCTAATTATCTGAGATATTGTAAGACATCAATGTTTCTTTTTATATTCATTAAATATTGTTCGTTCTTTTATTGTTAGTATTTCAATGATTTGGTTTATTGGCTTTATGAGTTCTTGTTATTGGCGTTTATCATAATACGCATAATGATGATATACAAAATGTATATTAGAAATGTAAACAACATATTATATAATTTTACAATTTTCAATAGAATAAACGGATCACGTAGTAATCGAAATATCTTACCTGTAAAGCACTACAAACTGCTCCTTGAACTGTATAATTGTTTTTTTAAAAATATTATTATTTTTTATAATAGTTACGGAAATAGTCGAAATACAATTTGTTCAAATTTCAATATTGCCTGCTAGAATTCACAATAACGGTTCAACATTTTCACAGTTCTTACATGTAACATATTTTTCATAGATTCTACCCAGGAGTATATATCATAATGTCATTAACTGGCTGTTTCTGTAGTGGCTCTGTCATATAGATTTGAGATTATCTTTTTGGGCCCGAGACTCAAATAGTCAAGGACCAATAAAGCTGATTGAGAATCTTAAACAGAGCAAATACAGAAACAGCAAGTTCATAACACTTTTATGAAATGAATTTAGTTCTTCAATTAAACTAGACTTATCTCAAAGTAGAAGAAGGTACAGAAATTCATATCTGAACTTTGTTTTACAAATCAAGATGGATTTTTTTGTCAACATTTTCAGATGTAATTTTGATTATTCGCCCAAGTACTTAATTTTATGCTTTTACACTTCATTTTATCTACCTAATATAAAGAAGCTGGGAAGAATAAATCAGACAGTTTAACTTTTCTTGCTCTAGAATCGTCTGTGTTCTGCTGATCGATTAAAGGAAATGAAATAGCAAAATAATCGGAAGTCGTACTCGAAAAGGCTGAGTTAGAAAACACTGAACATCATGTAAACTTGTTCATGATATTAAGTTCAGAATATAAATGTATCTAATGTATAACGAAACCTCAAAAGGTAACTGTTAAGCTAGTTGTGGCGTAATGAATTTAAACCGGAAGTTAACGACCCGTATCAGCACATGGACTTATACGGGTGGCCGATATGGCTTTTTCCGTAATGGTCCCGTATTGGCCCTGTCCGAAAACCAATATGGACAACGTCACCAGTACTGCATATGCTGATTTATCCGTATAAGGGCTGAATTGCTTATATCATTTAAGAATAACACTATATACATATATATATACATGCTATGTAACAGACTATTCTTGCAGTGCTGAAGAGAATTTGTTTTTGTATTCAAACAATTAACTTCACATATTATATTATATTGTCTGTAGTCTTAATTTTGTTGCTCGAATTTGACCATCTTTTTTGTGGTATAATTTTGACATTCCTGCACATTTACCTCTGTATTTTGTATTTCAAATACTATTTATTTAAATATTTTGACAAAACTAATTTTGTAGGATAGAGCAGTCATTCTTAAGGCAGCTGAAAATGGACTAACAGAAATAGTTTCTGTACTGCTTGACAAAGATATAGACTTGATAAATCATGTTGACAAGGAAGTAAGTATTTACCTACACATTTATTAGTATTCTCCAACAAACTTCCATCTAAAACTGTACATTTACATTCAGAATTAAGGAATGGACATTATTTTGGTATTTTTTGTTATTATTGTTTAATACTGTAAATGTTAAATATCACAAGATGGAACAAAACATAATCATTTGAGAGTGTTGGTAATCCGTTTCTTTTTGGTCATGATATCGATTGCCTTTGAATAACCAGTAAACATGAATTGCGTAGATATAAGCTAAAGATCATCGTACAATAAACAAATCTCGTACAAACTCCGACATGATTACATGATAAACAATTGAGACAAGAAAACCAACGGCATGATTTATGACAACACAATCAACCATCGCCAACTAATGAACTATAAAATCCGAATTTGGAAAGGCATATTCATGAATAAGAAGAAAAAAACATATATGTTTGTCAACACTTAGTCACCTTCACTAAGATGAGACAATGGTGGAACAGCACAAAACAATAACACAATTTGATGATTTTTCTCATTTTTTGTTTAGATATTTGGCATTTCAAAGCGTATCCTATGTTATATGTAGATTGTGTTGTGTTGTTGTATTTTACTACCGTTTTCACCGCGATAACACCTCATTTTATTCACACAGAGGAATATTCAAAAACAAAAATTCGGTCGCCGGTAGTTGGCCCTTGACTCAAATATTGAAAATTTAGATTAAAGGCTTTAACAATGAAAAGTATCAATACCAACAAAAAATATTTTCGTGGATATAATCCTATCAAAAATGTATACTATTTTCAAATAGGCAAACCATCACATCTCTTTTTAAATGGGAAATAGTCACATGCATTACTATCAAAATTATGTTATCCTGATACAAAAGCTATCAAGTTTTTTTTATATAACGTGAGACTTGCAAATTTGTACTTTATTACTATTTTGATCTGAGCGTCAGAGATGAGCCTTATGTAGAAGAAGATAATTTAAATTCGAATGAATAAAACGTTGACGAGGCATACATTTAATGATTTGTACAGAGTAAACTCCTTTTAGTGATGCGTACCACCTTGTATTAAACATGATAGAAGGTACCCAATAAAAAAACACATATGCATGAAAATGCATTGAAGATTATCTCTAAAAACAAAATAAATTTAACTGTCAATTTTATCATTACTATATAGGGCAATACACCATTACATTTGTCTGCTGAGAATGGTCACAAGGAAGTAGTTTCTATTCTACTTGACAAAGCTGCAGATATAAACGCAAAAAACGTACATGTGAGTAATGAGATAAGAAAAGTATGTTTTTTTATATGTAATATCTGTTCATAAAGATTATTATTTCTTATACACGCATGAGGCAAACGCAATTACTTTCATCTTTACTGCCTTCTAAACGTTATTTGTGTAGGGCATCTCCAACCGAGTTTCAGAATGTTTAATTTTGTCGTTCAAGTGCAGCTTAATTTTCTCATTTTGTTATGTTATTTTTTGTTTTGTTTAAATAGTTATTTGTTTTATAGTGATTCGGATTACGACACAATGTTGTTATATATTTAGTTATTATGTCTTTTTGTCTTGTCCCTACATTGCTGTCAAAATAAATAAATACTATATGACTGCCATACACGTGAAAGGGTTCGCTAACTGCAAAACCAGGTTAAATCCCACTTTGGTACATAAGAAAAACCATGTACTAAGTCAAGACTAAGACAGTTGTTTTTCAATTTGTTTGATTATGATAATCGATTAGGAACATTCCATTTTAAATTTTCTTTGAAGTTTTGAATTTTTATTAATTTACCTTTGGCCACGTTTTGCCACAAAAAGTTCACCTGTCTTCCAATAATTAACTAGATTACATAAAATGCCTTCTGTGAATAATTTGTCAAACATGTATCTTGTAATAAATATAAATTTTCATCATAATGCATCAAAATGCATTAAAATAAGTGAAAACTTAAATACTATAAGTTTCAAGAAAATATTGTTTTATAAATGGATAGGGAATAACAGCACTACACAATTCAGCAAGGTATGGACATTTCTATTTCCGTCAACATAACACGATTTCCTCGCTAAAGGGCATACGATACAGTTTCGATCCAATATGCAATAGGCTATTTTTTGCCTGATTAAATCAAATATGTAATAAACAATATACCTTCATGTGCTACTTTTTGAGTAAAATGAGGTCGAAATTTTATATATTTGCTCAAAATTCGGAATTGTGGACGTATTTTTCCTTGAAAGAGAAATACATAACGTTTTTGTTTAAAAAGATAAACATAAACTGTATTTGTCAATTCTATTTTATATAAAATTTGTTTTTTCATAATATATTTATCAAATGTTCACGAATGTAGAGAAAAAAACATCAGTTTTTGCTGCATATTTATCAAATTTAGAAAATTTGCACTATTGACGTTCTTATGAAAGTTGACACACTTAATCTTCTTACGTAATCGTACCTAATGTAAGTCCATGAAGTCGTTTTCATGTTAAATAAATAAACTCATCATAGATACCAGGACTAAAATTTGTATATACGCGCAGACGCGCGTTTCGTCTACAAAAGACTCATCAGTGGCGTTCGAATCCAAAAAAGTTAAAAAGGCCAAAGTTTGATTGATGAATATCAGTCGAAAACTGAATCTTTTCCCGAAAAGTCATAGTTTGCAGTCGCGAAAATAACAATTTACGTTAAACTTAGTAACATCATTACCTCCCCTGTAACTGTATCATATGCCCTTAATGCGGCGTTCACATTGCTCCAGTTTGAGATCAGACAGCGCTAAGACACGAAAAGTTTAAAAGTCGGATTACTATCGTCAATGTTCTGGAATGTTCTATCATTGTCTCAACGAATTCGTATACGTTCGTAACAGATTCCTACGGATTGGGAATGGTCTGTAGAGGTTGACCAAAGTACTCCGACAGTTAGGTGCGTCCCGTAACAGTCAAGGAAACTTAACCGGTTTTATCTAGTTTGATTACAATCGTTATTATGTCGTTGTAGTTTCTAATGAATCGGATTAAAATCGTAACAATGTTCTGTGTTTTCTGGACGTTGTCCTCTTGAACGTGCATGATCGTGAAAAAATTTTCATTGCGTATTTTTTGCCTATTGAGGCCAAATTGCATCCAGATCTTGCCAAATGCGAACCGTCTTTGCCGACACCGTTCTGGAATAGTCCCGTTAGAAATACGAAATTCGGCATTAACACCCACGTTATAGTCAGACTTTTACAGACCTCAATAACAGACTGAGTCCAAACAAAGCCGCGTGCAATGCGATACAACAGACTGTGATAGGATTGCATTCCGACAGTACCCGATGAACCCGAATATGGCGACAATTTTCTAACGGATACCTTTGTCAGTGTCAGTTAACTGTCTGATTACTGTCTGATCTCTGTCGGATCACATTCTGGAGAATCGGGATGCTTTCAGGATAGGTCATTTTGTACCATGCGAAAGATACAAATCGGATCAGACTTGGATTGAGAACGGGATAATCAGGACAAATTCTATTGGAAACGGCTGAATTAGGACACTTCCTGGACGCTTGTTGTCGTGAGTCAATAAATGTTTTTACAAATTTTGACCAAATTTTAAGTTTCTAGCCACGATTCAAGGAATCTTGATCAGACTTTTGACACATTCTAATCAGGAATACTCCTGTTTGGGACGGCAGTAGAAATCGAGAATGTGTGACCCCAGCTACCTCCCTTTAAGGGCATACGATACAGTTACAGGGGAGGTAATGACGTTGCTAACGTCAAATGTTATTTTCGCGACGTCAAACTATGACATATCGGGAAAAGATGCATTTTTCGATTGATTTTTATCATTCAAACTGATTTAATTTGAAAGCGAGTGCATGGACCCCTATTCTTTAAAACGACATTTTGTTTCATTTTACAGGGAGATTATGTGGACCAAATTTTATAAAACTGTAAATAGTTCAATTTTTTTAATTTTGATAAATATACAGCAAAAAAAAGACGGTTTTTTTCTCAATTCATGACCATTTTATAAATATGAGTTATTTTTTAATAAAAAATGCATAAATTTTTATGATACTTATAAAATACAGAAATTACAAATTATTTAACAAAAAAAACAATTTGTGTTTATCTTTTAAAACAAAAAAGTTATGTCTTTCTTTCGAAAGGAAAAATACAGCCACAAATCCGAATGTTGGGCTAATATACAAAATTTCGACCTCATTTAACTCAAAAAGTAGCACATGGAAGTATATTTTTTATTACATATTTGATTTAATTAGGCCAAAAATAGCCTATATGGAAATTTTCATCAAACTAAATACAGGATCAAAACTGTATCGTATGCCCTTAACACAAAACAGTTTAAACAGCACAAACAAATAACAAGATATGTGGAATTATTGGTATTCCATAATACACAATTATAATAAAACATTCTTTAAATAGGCAAAAAGGCGTTTTCCATTGTGAAATTATGTTATGTTTATGTTCCAGACTATATAAGTATTTAGATCATGCGCGTAAGGTCATGACAATGACCGAGTATATACGGGCCGGACCATATGAGTTATTGGACTCTATGGTTTTTTTTAAAAATATGCATTACAAAAGTTTCAATAATACAATAAACTTTATCTAAATAAGAAATAATGATGGTTACATGAAAATGTATTAATTCTATAATTCAAGGGCTACAGAGATATTAAATATCACGGCCATAATTAATTTGCATCGCTAATTACATTCTGGCATGTAGGCTTAGGGCGAAATTTACTTCCACACGGTACCATTGATTTTTCGCATGGTTGTGTACGATCCTTTTCAGTTACACATTTTGTTTGCGAGTAAATGGATAGCCTTCTCAGAAGCTACGTGCAGTGATACTTTTACCATTTCGATATGTCTACAGTGTTTTCAAGAAGCGTTCAATCTCAAATATCGTATCATGACTGCAGTACATATTATTTACAAGACAACTCAAATAAAAACTCATTTAAACTATGTTCTCTGTCAGTGATTTCTTGTCTAAAGACATTTTTAGAAGTGTTCTTTCCAAGTCGACATATTTGCATTCACTCGTAATAACAAAGCCCGTAATGACAACGTGTACAACTTGTGTTTCATATAGTTTTTTACTAGTGACTGAGTTAAATTAACTAAGTATGCGATACTGCTTATCTTAATTTAGTTAATGTTTTTATTATAATATTATCAAAAAATAACCTATATGATAGCATCTTTTAAATGACGTGGCAACTAGTACAATCATACAATATGAAGAGTTTAAAAGTATTAAAAGAAAACGTGCAACGGAGTGTTTTATATTACCCCAACCATATGGTACAAAAAGTCACATGGTCCGGAACATTTATACAAATGCTACCAAGATTTCGTCATCTAAAAAGTCTTACACCAACTAGCAGCAGAATCGACCCAATGGTATAAATACACAACAACAAGATACTGAGGAAACATTCATTTACCATTTATGAACTTCAAAAATTATTCAAACAATCAAATATATCTGAATAAAACATCTCAAAAGTGTATACTTTTCTCAAAAGGGAAACCATTACATTTCTTTGTCAATGAAAATTAAGCACATGTATTACCATCAAAATTATGGTATCCCGATACAAAAGCTATCAAGTGTTATATATCACGTGAGACTTAGAACTGTGTACTTGTTTGACTTTATTACTTTTTTATTTGAGCGTCACTGATGGATCGTATGTAGACGAAACGCGCGTTTTGCGTATTAAATTATAATCCTGGTACCTTTGATAACTAATTAGACATACTAAGAAGTGGAATCTACCATATGTAAAAAAAATACAAAATTACAAGAAACTTGAAAACCTTAATTAACGTCAGTTCTATTCAAAACACAATAATTCAATTTGAACGAATAAAACGTTGACGAGGCATAAATTTAACTATCTTCACAGAGTAATCTTCAGTCGGTGTTGCGTACCACCTTGAACAAAACGTTTTCGAAGGTAAACAGTAAAAAACACATATCCATAATAATGCATTGAAGATTATCCCTGAAAATAGAATAAATTTAAATGTCAATTTTATCATTACTATTTAGGGCAATACTACATTACACATGTCTACTGAGAATGGTCACAAGGAAATAGTTTCTATTCTACTTGACAAAGCTGCAGATATAAACGCAAAAAACGTACAGGTGAGTAATGAGTGAAGACAAGATTTTTTTTATGTTATATCTGTTCCTAAAGATTATTATTTCTTATACACGTATGAGGCAAATGCAGTTACTTTCATCTTTACTGCCATCTGTATTTCAGGATGGACTTCAATTTTTTTACATAAATGAGGCCGTTAATTTCTCGTTTGAATTGTTTTACATTGTCTTATCGGGGCCTATTATAGCTGACTATGCGGTATGGGCTTTGCTCATTGTTGAAGGCCGTACGGTCACCTATAGTTGTTAATGTCTGTGTCATTTTGGTCTTTTGTGGATAGTTGTCTCATTGGCAATCATACCACATCTTCTTTTTTATATTTGGGAACATTAAAAAACGGTTAACATGTTTAAACACTTTTACTTTTTGGAATATTGGATCCTCAATGCTCTTCAACTTTTTACTTGTTTGGCCTTATACATATTTTGATATGAGCGTCAATGATGAGGGTTATGTAGACGAAACGCACGTCTGGCGTACTAAATTATAATCCTGGTACCTTTGATAACTTTTACAACCTTAACACTGCTAAAGGAAATGATTACAACAATCACCAAAGAGGTGACTTCTAAACGTAACTTTTGTATGGCGTCTCAGACCGAGTTTCAGAATGTTTACTACTGTTGTCCAAGTGCTCCTCAATTTTCTCATTTTTTATGCTATTTTTTAAGAAAAATATTTATTTGTTTTATAGTGATTAGAATTATAACACAATGTTGACAGCCGTACCCTAATGTGTTATATATTTATCTATTATGTCTTTTCGTTTTGACCACACATTGTTGTCAATATAAATGAATACTATATGATGTTCATACATAAACCAGGTTAAATCCACCCTTTTGTACATTAGGAAAAGCATGAACTAAGTCAAGAATATGACAGTTGTTTTTCAATTTGATTGAATTTGCTATTTGATTAAGGACATTTCATTTTTAATTTTCTTTGAAGTTTTGAATTTTTGTTAATTTTACTTTTACCACATAAAATCCCTTCTGTGATTAATTTTCTTATATCTTGTAATAAATATAAATTGTCATCATTATGCATCAAAACCTAAAGTAAAAATAAGTGATAACTAAAATACAATAAGTGTCAATAAGAAATTGTTTTATAAATGGATAGGGCATAACAGCACTACACAATTCAGCAAGGTATGGACATACGGAAGTATTCAATCTACTCCTTGAAAATTCTGCAGATCCAAATGCAAAAACTACAAATGTAAGTTATGAGTTTATATGTAGTGTTATGTTTTATCTTTTCTTATTCACTAATATCTATGGCATAAATTACAACTGAGTATTACATGCAGATACAAATGCATGATTTCTATTTTCCGTCAACATATCACAGCTTCTTCGCATAACAGCAAATAGTTTAAATAGTACAAAACATTCGGTGTTGACTTGAATATCAATCATATGGTCATTTTAATAAATTTCCTGTTACAAATTTGAATTTTTCGAAAAAAAAGGATTTTCCTATCCCCGGAATATTTTTTACTTTAGCTGTATTTCGCACCAAGTTTTGTATTGTTTGAGCCTCAATACCTTTGATAACTATTTATTTAAGTTTTGACTAGTGACCAGGTTAAATTAACAATGTGAAACTGCTTATCTTAACTTAGTGAATATTCTTATAATATTATAATAAATAACTTACATGATAGCATCTTGTTAATGACGTGACAACTAGAACGGTCATACAATATGAAGAGTTTAAAAAGTATTAAAAGTAAACGTGCAACATAGTGTTTTAAGTTACCCCGACCATATGTGTATATACGAGTATATACATGTACCCATATGGTAATGGCCATACGCGTATGGTCCGAATACTCATATGGTTCGGAACGTTTATACAAATGCTACCACGTTTTAGTCATCTAAGAAGTCTTATACCAACCAGCAATAGAATCGACCCAATGGTATAAATACACAATAACAAGATACTGTGGAACAGTTCATTCACCATTCATGAACTTAAAAAGTTATCAAACTATCAAATATATTTGCATCAGTGTAGTATTATAGAATATTACACGCTTACTTTCCGTTACGATGCGTCGAAAATATCAGTCATTTAAAAAAAATGAACATCTTTCGGTTATTGTCTATTGTCTGTTTAATTTATAAGTTTGACATAATATTTCAATTTAACATTGTTTACACATTGTGCAAGATAGTACATGCAAATATAAGTGTGCAAAAAGTTTTTTATATTTTTTTTATATTCGTTGAAGTATGAAAATTAGTATGAAAATTCGCCAATTTTCATGCTTCATTTTTGATAATTAAAATTTTCATTCAAATTATCTGAAGATAAAACTGCATTTAAAGGTAAACAGAAAGATTATTTTTCATTTAGTAACTTCATAATTCAAAATAAATAACTTTTCATGTTCATATCATGAAAACTTCTATTCCACAGTCACTGGAATGTCTGTTCATGAATATTTGTCCTTCCTCTTACTTTTTATTTGTTTACGGACAAAACTAGTTTCTCCTTTTAATAACGGCGGTTTTTCATGGTGACGTCGTAGGCTTGGATACAGGACGTAACGACGTGGTGAATTTTTCTGTGGTGAGTTTTTGGACATCAGAATCAAAAGATCGGTAAGTACTGATGTATGTGTACCTTTTTATAATGTCTTTATTTTACCAGTTGATAGATAATTTTTAATTGCATAAGACTAATGAAACGTTTGTTACCGAAACTTAAACTTACGCATTGGCCGGAAGTATAAAAATACTGCATCAATTATAAGGGAACGACTATTATAAAACCAATAATGGTTATGTACTAATTTTATATCCTGTTACTGTCCTTCCTGTTACAAAGGCAATGGTAACAGGAGGGACAAAAAGGTAACAGGATAGACATACTTTGTAAGAAAATTCAAAATGCCTCGGACATTATCGCAAATAAATTGTTAAAGATATTTTTTACCGTACGGTATATTAATGCACAAAATGTACATTTGTATTGTGGTATTTCTAGAACAAGTCAAGTGCTATCTTGACTGGTAACAGGATGGACAAAATTATTAATTGTGCAACTATTATTTAGAATTCAGTTGCCGATATTACTATACAGCTGTTATTCAAGCGTTTCATATAGAATACGCATTGTTTCTTTTTAATACTCTTTGAATGTTTTACCCTTTTCGATTTGTACTTAAATGTTATCTTTGGGACCTGAACCTAATTTGGTTCATTTTATTCCTTGATCTGTTATTTAGTTTTGCTTTGGTTGTAAAACTATCTTCATATTTTCCAACTTTTGTTCTACTTTCTTTGAGACATGGTACTTTCTCGTTACAGGCAAATATAGGTACAGACCTTGCGAGACGACAGCAACACTCATGACACAAAACAATGTAATTTATTCCCAAAAGAGGATATAGTCAAAGCAGCTAATAATGGCAAGTTTTATATCTATTATATTACAAAATGTTGTCCTATCCTATTAGTTTCTTTGTTTCTTTTCGGATTTCTTTTTTAGCAGTCGATTTTATTTTAGTTAGATAATTAATATGAACAAATAAAGAGAAAAGAACACACAATCAGTTATCTTTTTTTGTTGGAATTTTCAATAGACTGTTATTGTTTACCCAAACGGAACCTCCCGAATACTCCTATTTTTATGGGTTTTTTTCTATCTGCAAGGTCGTGTTGTTCGTTTTTCGTTTATTTGCGTATTGAGTCCCTTGTGCTTATTTAAATGTTCCCGAAATGTAATTTTGTCTCGATTTTCTTTTGAAAAAAACTCTTTTAGAAACAATCACTGCGAACAAAGTGAGAATCTGACACACGATTGGTGTGTTTGACAGATAAAATGCGATACTGTCTTCCTTTATTCCGCTTCCCATATCCATTGTTGTTCATAAGCGAAGTGTTGCATTATATTCATAGTTGAGCAATAATATCAGACTTTAAAAACAACTAAATCAACGTCGAAACCTGAAAATTGCAAATATCATTATAGTCCCCTAGTTCATGACGGAAGTTCTAGGTTCGCACTTTGTTAACACATGATAAGGTATAGGTTGTTCATGGTCCTTGTATTGCGGCATGATCTATCAAATTTTAGAATACTTTATTGCTTTTTTTCATTTTAATTGTAGTTGAACATGTGTTTAAGAAGAATAAGAACAACACCAAAGGTCAATTTTGATAACCTAAAGACGGACGAGGATAATTTTTGAACAAAGAAATTCATAAAGCCACAAAAACAAGACTTACAACGAGCACAATCAACTTAGCGAATTAATGCTTACAGTCACAACCCAAAAACACGAGAAAAATGACTGTGATATAAGTATTGGTAGTGTTAAAAATCAATTTGAAAATGCTTTTTTTCCTCAAGAAACTATTTTGATGAGTGATAAAATTATTGTATGGGAAGATGACTTTAATAAAATGTTTTTTTTTCAATTGTCATTTGTTTTTTGGTTGTAATTTTGTTTACATGATGAAAAGAATTGGGGCAATTAATGTTTTCTTTATTTCAGTGAATGAACTATCATTTACCTGTAATGTAAGAATTAGTTATGCTACCTTTAGCTGTCCAATATTTATAAGAAATAGGAGGGCTATTCTTAAAAATACTGGACAGCTAAAAGTAACATAATGGTAAATTATAGTCCAATCAATGAAATAAAGAAAGTGGTAAAACAATAGAATGACGTCACAACAATGTTTTAAGCCACATCTTCAACCTTCTCTAAGACGGTACGATGGTTGGTTGTTCTTGTGATTGGTTAGCCATCAGTGGACACTTAAAGGCATATTCAGGAAGAGATATTACAAATAAATAACAACCAACATGCTAGACTTGATCATTGATAGTGGTAGTTCACAGAAAGGCATGACATCATATGTACCCTGATTTTACGACTAGCGGCATCCAAATCTTACTTCATACTTAGCGAGAAAAAAAGCAATACCAATTTTTCGTTTGGTTTTTTTGACCCGGACAGGGATGATACACGTATTCATGGTTCGTGTATAATGTTTAAATACTTCTATCTCTCGTGTGTATCCCTATAGGAAATTCAAGTTTTTTGTTATTGATTTTTTTTACTTAAATTATGTTTTGTCTCTACTGTTACCATCTTGTCCTCCCTATTACTGCCTTTCTTCGTTCTTGTTACCCCAAGAAATGTGTAAAATAACTTTGACAACCAACATAACTGGTCTATTGACTTAGTTTCCAGTCAGTATCATTGAAAAGGGACATTATAGTAAATTTTCGCTGCCACTGTCTCCACAATTTTTTTTTAAGAGTATTTGACAAATAAGAAGTGTGATGATTTTCTTGAAAGTACAGACTATCTGCAATTTTTTTTTTGGGGGGAGGGGGTTATCTACATAAATGATAAATGTAAATGTGAATTCAAATAAACACTGCTATGCAAGTGTGAGCCACACTTTTCATTGGATATTTTCATTTCTCTTATCACTTTTGCTATTAGTTATAAAAAGTAACAGGATGGAGAAAATTGAACACCAGCTGGCACACCATTTAAAAAAATAATTCTCGGGTGTTGGTAAGATTGCATAGTTTGAAAAAATATTAACAAAGCAATATGCTATTGGTTTATAAATTAATTTGTTTATTTTAACTTTTTTTTGGAAAAGTTCAGATTCCGAATTTGTACTTTATTTTGAAATGACTGTACAACTTCTTTTATTGAATTACGATAATCAATG
Source organism: Mytilus edulis (assembly GCF_963676685.1). NCBI lineage: Eukaryota > Metazoa > Mollusca > Bivalvia > Mytilida > Mytilidae > Mytilus > Mytilus edulis. The sequence continues at coordinate 73,226,185 of NC_092351.1, forward strand.
TAGTAAACACAATGAATGCAAACAGATTAAGCACTTGAGGTTGCAATTCTGTAAATATAGACAATGCAATTTCCCATAAGAACTCCCTTTGCGGCTTAAACTGTGGCACGTTGACGTTTCGTAAAAAATATATCCTAAAACAGAATGTTGATACGCACTACTTTTTTTCAAAGGTCAAAACATAGGGCTGTGCGGTCTATTTTCAACATGTATAGGTCCCGAACTTCTAAGAGTTTAAACCTATACAAAAATTATGTACTTCCCCAAACTTCACGTTGGTCTTAATAACATGATTATATCTTGGAACCAGTACGTAAACAAAACAAAATAACCATGACTATTCTATATTTCACAAAAAGAGGCGTGGCTTGATGAACAGCTGTATATACAGAGTGCAACCTTCAAAGCCAATAATATGGACCTTGTCCAATCATACAGAATATAAATGATAGAAAGATTTTTTGGAAACACTTCGCAAAGGGTGCTCAAATTAAAAAAGTTTGGGAAGCCAAAAAGTAAGAAAAAACATATACGCTTATTAGTGAAGAAATTTCAAATTTTGAAAAATAATGAACAAAATGAACTATAAAAGAATGTGTAATCATAATGACATTTGCATCATTTAAGCGAGACAAGTAAAGCAAAATTAATTGAATACATAATCAACTAAGTGAAATCATTTTTCACTATTTGAAGGGCTTGTTGTCACTCCATTTAGCAGCTCAGAATGGTCACGTGGAAATAGTAAGTGAATTACTCCGTGGAGGATCGAATTCGAATGCAGTTGCATTAGATGTAAGTACATAATAAACATATAAATATTGCTAACTAAAGATTTAAGTGTAATATTCACTTTTAAAGCAAGTTAACCAAGTCAACCATGTTGTTTTGGTTTGAAACCCACTTCCGAAAATATTAGAGTACATAAAATAAGCACTTTTGTGAACTTGGAAGATTATCAAAAAACATAAGCATGATATCCAGCGAAAACATTAATTTTGAAAGCTTTATGAGAGTTTCTAATACGATCTGTTCACGTAGTTATAACGTGGTTTCTAATGGTTCAGTTATATTATGTTATAAGCAATCTGATTAACACGATGTAATACTTGTAGTACTGTACGTACACTTAAAGAAAATATTTAAGAAGGTATCCGGTAAGAGAAATATATATGCAGGTTTTTGCATTAAAGATTATCCCTGAAGTAGTTTTCATTCTGTTTAAAAATGCTGCAGATCTGAATGCAAAAAAATGTAAATGTGAGTAATGAGTTGAGCAGATAATATTGTCTTATTTAAAATCTTTTCCTCTAGAAGATTTATTCCATTTCACTTAGGAGTCAAACAATTATTCCCCAAACATAGAGGAGACAAATGCTGTAAACGTTCATATCAACAGTAATCTATATGGCTGTAAACTATAATGTATATTTTTGGATTAAGTTAAAATAATACCAAAGCAAAGAGTAGCATTGTTTGTTTATCCACTTAAACAACATAAAAAGAATATAAGGGAGAAGACGTTATTAAAATCAAAATATGTTGTATTGGCGAAGTAAGATCATGGCTTCTGTCGGTAACCAACCCACAAACAAAGGGTCTTTGGGCAACCGTAAATTAGATGCAAATAAAATAGATAAATAAAATTCAAAATTCAAATAAAAACTAAAATGAAATAAAATTTTGAAATAATGGGGTGCTGACTTGAACCCTGGCAACAGATGTCCAAAATCAACATGAGAAACTACGTTTGAGGTGGAAATGAAGATTACATGGATTAATGTTCTAAATTAAATAACAATACAGTGATCAATCAAGTTCATCGGTACTGGTGCAGCCTATAAAGTCCGACCTAGTGATGAACTCTGCCAAAAGACTGTCATAACATTATTTATCGGTACACTATGACTGTTAATCCGTTATCACTCATCAGATGGACGTCATACTGTGGTTAATTGTGTTTATAGACTGGTGAAGAGTTGTAAATCCAGAAGCCGTGACAGGAGTTCTATGTTGAAGTTAAAAACAAGCAGAAATCTGTAAAATAAGACATAAAACAGCAGTATCGAAAAAATAAAAGAGGAGGGATGGGTGGGTTTACATTAATTTTGCGTACAATAAACTCAACAATCTGACCTTAGATAAATTCAGTTACTTCCTAGCAGACCGTGCATTCAAAATATTGTGAGGAGTGCTTTAGCTGTTAAAATTGATATTCCGTGTAATCAAATTAAGACATGCGCGTTACATTGACCTGTGCATGAACTGTCGCAAGTCTTGCCTTCCTCTGATAACGTGATTTAACGGTCAAGCCCTTTAAATCGAATTAAAGCAACATGAACAATCAGCATGTATATGCCTAATTAACGCTATTTTGTGTAAGATGCACCATGACAAATTCCAGGATGTTCACTATTATCTTTCACGTGCTGATATTTTACCATGTCGCTTGCCCCATAGTGCCATCAGATATAAAAGAGGGACGAAAGATACCAAAGGGACAGTCAAACTCATAAATCCAAAACAAACTGACAACGCCATGGCTAAAAATGAAAAAGATAAAATAATACCAATTTGAAAGCAAAGAGTAACATTGTTTGTTTATCCGCTTAAACAACATAAAAAGAACAATTAAAGCAACATGAACAATCATCATGTATATGCCTAATTTACGCTATTTTGTGTAAGGTGCACCCTGATGAATTCCAGGATGTTCACTATTATCTTTCACGTGCTGATAATTTACCATGTCGCTTGCCCCATAGTGCCATCAGAGATAAAAATGTGTCCTTTCAAAAAAAGAAATTAATTAATAAGAATCCTTCTGTAGTAAATTGTCTGAGGATCCATTAAGAATAATACACTTTCATGATCATGCTTCAAAAATAAAATCAAATAAAAATATCATAAAAAAAATATTTTAATGTCAATTTGTATGTTCATTGCCATTATAGGGCAATACACCATTACATATGTCTGCTGAAAATGGTCACAAGGAAGTAGTTTCTATTCTAATTGACAATGCTGCAGATCTAAATGCAACAAATGTAGACGTGAGTAATTAGTAAAGGAAAAGAGGGAAATCACAAAAATACTGAATTCAGGAAAAGTCAATCGCAAAGTCCCTAATCAAATGGCAAAATCAAATGACAAAACACATCAAACGAATGGACAACAACTGTCATATTTCTGACTTTGTACAGGCATTTTAAGATGTAGAAAATGGTGGATTGTACCTAGTTTTATAGCGCTTAACCTCTCACTTATACGACAGTCGCATCAAATTCCGTAATATTTACAACTAAAAAGTGATGTCTTATTTAATATCTTTCATATGAACTAACAAATTTATGACCCAAATTACAAAATGTATAATTGTATATTGCGGCATCGACTTAACACTTAAATACGATAATCATTAAATGTTTTGAACGCTTTTACAACCTGTAGAGAATGGTTAACAACAATTAGCATGGAGCTGTATACTAAACATGCTAAATGTTATTTTTTTATGAGACGGCATCATGAGAATCTCGGCATTTTTACCTTTTTCTATGATGTGCTGCTTTTTAATCTCTTGTGATTTGTAACGTTATGCCGCAACTAGCACAACAATAAAACAAATAAAGGCAACATTAGTATACCGCTATTCAAAATTCATAAAACGATACAAAAAACAGAAATCCGGGTTACAAACTAAAACAGAAGAAAACACATCAAATATAAGAGGAGAACTACGACACAACAGAAACACATCATTAGTATGTAAAACGAACTATTATATAACAATATCCATATTCCTTACTTGGTACAGGACATTTTAAGTAAATTTACCATCGGTGGGTAAACTCACAATCCTAGTCAATTAGGATTGGAGTCGAGTGCACCTTCCACGTGCGGGACTACAACTCACAAACTCAGTGTTGACAGTTTAATAATACAAAAGTTGAAATACTTACACCACTTCGTCACTGCAGTTCCTTGGTGTATATCAATTAGTAGGTCACCAACTTAGAATTTTCCACGAATATTATATTACCGACTGTGACTTTAGAAATATGTAACATCAAATCAAGCGTCCGAAAAAGATGTATCTTGTATTATCGTTGTGCACAAGTGTCACAGAAAATTACCCTTTTCCCTATATTTTGGAAAAATCAATAGCAGGATGAAGGTGTTAGTACAATCTTAAGTTTTGTAAGGCATCGCATAGTTAACTTTGGGATTTAAACTTTTGCTTTTTTTGTATTGATGTATAATCTGATGTCAAACTGCAATAAAATGAACTAGCCTTTCAATAAAGTTAAGTGATGTCAATATAAAGACTGTCTGTGGATCCGGTAATAAAGATACACTTTCACAATTATGCATCAAAAATTAAATTAAAATAACTTATCACTAAAATGTAATATTTTGAAAAATCAAATGATATCATCACTGCAGGGTTCTACTGCCCTACATTTGTCATCGAAGAATGGACACAAGGAAGTAGTTACTATTCTTCTAGACCATGCAGCAGATCCAAACATAAAAGACGTGGCAAGTTACTCAAGAAAATATGTCTTATCCATGAAGGAGGCAAATATAGTTTACTTTCATTTTCACTGTTACATATGATATTAATCAGAAACTGAGTATTCAATTAAAATCTTTGATAGAAAAGAAGAATACATGTGTTGCCAATTTTAACAGTTATATTTCACCTGTTGATTTTTTATATCGTTTATTTTGTCTTTTTTGATGAATTTCAATTTTTCGAACAGTTCTTTTTACTTGTTCCAATTACGGTTATCGTTTTTTTTTTAGTCAATTTTTGTGAACTTCTTTTTGGAATAGTTACGTTTTAGTAGTTTTGGTCATTGCTGTCGTTATATTGTTCTTAGATTCTATAGACTTTCCCTCTTTTGTTTTTTTACTTGTTCAGTTGATTGATGTCGTTTGATTTTTTCAGTGTTGATGCAATTCTCCTTTAAAGCTCACCTGGTCCAAAGGGCCTATTGAGCTTTTCTTATCACTTCGCGTCCGTCGTCCGTAGTCATTTGTCCGTCGTCCGTCGTTTTCTTTTACACAAATCTTCCATCTGAAACTACCGGGCCAAATTTAACAAACTTGTCACAGTCATCACCCCGGTATCTAGTTTATAAAATCTGTCCGATTATCCTTCCTGCCAACCAAGATGTCCGCCATAGATAAAAATAGAACATAGTGGTAAAATTAGTTTGTTAGCTTATATCTATGAAACCAGAGCATTTATAGCAAATCTGACTAGGTAAAATTGTTTATTAGTTCATGGTATATCTGCCCTACAATTTTCAGATAAACAGGAAATTTTGCAGTTTTTGGTTATTATCTTGAATATCATTATAGATAGACATTAAATGAAAAGAGCAGAACTGTTGAACAAAGTAAGATCTACAAATAACTCAACATGGCCAAAATGCTCAATTGACCTCGCAAGGAGGTATTGTTTTTTGTAATAAATTTTTAATAAGACTTTGTACATTTTTATTATATTATAAAACTCTGAAACTACTGAGACACATCTAACCACACTTGGTTACAATCAATATTAATGTATCTAGTATACAAAATGTGTCTAATGACCCACCCCTCATGCCAATCAAAATGGCTGACATGGTTAAAAATTGAACATAGGGGTAAAATGCTTTTTTTTGGCTTATATCTCTGAAACTAAAGCATTTAGAGCAAATTTGCCATTTGATAAAAAGTGTTCAGCACAGGTGAAAATCTATCTGTCCTGAAAATTGCAGACGAATCAGACAAGCTGTTGTTGTTTTTCTGCCCCTGAATTAGTAATTGTAAGAAAACTGCAGTTTTTGGTTTTATCTTGAATGTTATTATAGATAAATATAAACTGTGAACAACAAAAATTTTCAGCAAAGTAAGATCTAGAATAAGTCAACGTGACCAAAGTGGTCAATTGACCACATAAGGAGTTATTGCACTTTATACACAAATTAAACTTTTTTCGTAAATTTTTGTAATCTTTTAAAAAATCTGTTCCTGATGCCACAATCAGCATTAGGATATCTAGTTAAAAATGCGTCCAATGACCCTGCCTACCAATCAAAATGACAGAAATAACTTAAAATAGAACATAGGGGAGAAATGCAGTATTTGAAAGTAAGGCAAACGTGTAAAAGCTGCATTATTCCGTGAATCAATTGTAAATAGAAATATCAGGTGAGCGACACAGGCTCATTGGAGCCTCTAGTTTAATTTGCCTAGGAGTTCGTTTTTTTGTCATACTTTTTTTTCCTTCAAAATGACAAAATCTCTTTGCATAAGGTTGCACTTTGTAAATACAGCTGTTTCTCAAACCATGCCTCTTTTTGGGAGATCTAGAATATTTCCACAGTCCGGTATATAAAATGCAACCTATATAGGGTGAAAAAAAGAGAACATTCAGAATTTAAGCAAATTTGCTTTATCTCACAGATTTTAAAGAAATTTACTCAAATATAAAGTTTAATAAATATTTCATGAGGATGGATAGAATCCTGGACCTTAGATATGATGACTCAGCATAAATTCACAGTTTACAGTATGCATAGGTTACTTAAAGTCCGGAATAAAAAATTAATTCACAATATTTGCATATATGTAAGTTAAATTGTTAAGAAGTGCTTATATTTACTCTTCGCACTCATTGCAACTCATCGATCCTTCTTGAATTTTATTTATGGGATGTTTGTGTCCTGTCGATAACCCAAAAGTAAGCCGTAACACCTAAACCTGCTCTTTTGTCTACACGGCATAAAAAATACAAGCTATAAATATAAAAATATCTCAACAAAACTTACACTAGCAAGTTCTATCCTTATTATGTACTTAATATTCCAAATTGTTAGAAACAACAGAATAATTTAGGAATGTTGAGACCCCAGGGGCAAAAACATAGAAAATTGCCTACCACTGGGTCATAAAACAAATAATTTAACTTGCTATGATTTTATGATATTTAAGTTCTTGATATAAAAAACAGTAACAATGCTTTGAAGTTAAGCAAAAATCAGATGTTAGTAGTTATCTTTAAAACATTTTAAGTGAATTAATATTAAACAGACTGGTATCTGCATACATACAACTATTGCAAATATGGCTTTGTTTGAACAATTCTAGTATATTTATCAGGTAAATTGTGTCAGATATATGGTTACAGATGATACTGTTGTGTCAAGAATTCTAAATTGACCATTTGAGGTAGAAAATGTGAACTTTAATTGACAAATATGCATACAGTAAGATGTGGACTGGTGACAGAGGCAGGATTGAATACTTTACTACAATCTCGAATGTTGTAATGATTGACTGCTAAACATTACATTTATAATATTCTGATATGCTTTCAATATGTTATCAAAACATTTTTAAACAGGTTCTAAACATTTCATATCAGGAAATATGCAAATAGGGCAAGCTGGTAATAATTAAAATCTTGTTTTCAAATTCTTTTAAAAATTAAAACAGGGGAGGGGGTATAAAATGAGCAGTAAAAAAAACTTCGAGTATACACAGTGATTTCTTTAAGACTACATTTCTGATAAATCAGTGTTAATGTAAGAAAACCTAATTGAAGAGAGTTTTCTATTGGAATAAATGTTTGTATAGGTTGCACTTTGTAAATAGAGCTGTTTCTTAAACCACGCCTCTTTTGGGGAGATCTAGAATATTCATAGAAAATTAAATTTGTTTACATACTGGTTCCCAGTTATGCTCTCTGTGTTCCATCTCATAGAGACATAACTTGGGAATGTTACCAGTAAATATACATAAATATTTACTGCAGGGTTTGTAAATAAGGGTTTGCAGGGTCTGACTGTAAACGTTCATATCAACAGTAATCTATATGGCTGTAAACTATAATGTATATTTTTGGATTAAGATAAAATAATACCAATTTGAAAGCAAAGAGTAACATTGTTTGTTTATCCGCTTAAACAACATAAAAAGAACAATTAAAGCAACATGAACAATCAGCATGTATATGCCTAATATTTACAACTACATAGTGATGTCTTATTTGATATCTTTCATATTAACTAACAACTTTATGACCCAAATTACAAAATGTATAATTGTATATTGCGGTATCGACTTAACACTTAAATACGATAATCATTAAATGTTTAAACGCTTTAACAACCTGTAGAGAATGATTAACAACAATTAGCATGGAGCTGTATACTAAACATGCTAAATGTTATCTTTTTATGAGACGGCATCTTGAGAATTTCGGGATTTTTACTTTTTTCTATGATGTGCTGCTTTTTAATCTCATGTGATTTGTAACGTTATGCCGCAACTAGCACAACAATAAAACAAATAAAGGCAACATTAGTATACCGCTATTCAAAATTCATAACTCGATTGAAAAAAAAAGAAATCCGTGTTACAAACTAATACTGAAGAAAACACATCAAATATAAGAGGAGAACTTCGACACAACAGAAACACATCATTAGTATGTAAAACGAACTATTATATAACAATATCCATATTCCTTACTTGGTACAGGACGTTTTAGGTAAATTTACCATCGGTGGGTAAACTCACAATCCTAGTCAATTAGGATTGGAGTGGAGTGCACCTTCCACGTGCGGGACTACAACTCACAAACTCAATGTTGACGGTTTAATAATACAAAAGTTGAAATACTTACACCACTTGGTCACTGCGGTTCCTTGATGTATATCAATTAGTAGGTAGGCCACCAACTAAGAATTTTCCACGAATATTATATTACCGACTGTGACTTTAGAAATATATAACATCAAATCAAGAGTCCGAAGAAGATGTATCTGTATTATCGTTGTGCACAAGTGTCACAGAAAATTACCCTTTCCCTATATTTTGGAAAAATCAATAGCAGGATGAAGGTGTTAGTACAATCTTAAGTTCTGTAATGCATCGCATAGTTAACTTTGGGATTTAAACTTTTGCTTTTCCTTTATTGATGTATAATCTGATGTCAAAATGCAATAAAATGAACTAGCCTTTCAATAACTTAAGTGATGTCAATATAAAGACTGTCTTTTAATCAAGTAATAAAGATACACTTTCACAATTATGCATCAAAAATTAAATTAAAATAACTTATCACTAAAATGTAATATTTTGAAAAATCAAATGATATCATCACTGCAGGGTTCTACTGCCCTACATTTGTCATCGAATAATGGACACAAGGAAGTAGTTACTATTCTTCTAGACCATGCAGCAGATCCAAACATAAAAAATACAGACGTGAGTATTAAGTTATGTCCTGGCAAGTTCCTCAAGAAAAATATATCTTATCCATGAAGGAGGCAAATATAGTTTACTTTCATTTTCACTGTAACATATGATATTAATCAGAAACTGAGTATTCAATTAAAACCTTTGATAGAAAAGAAGAATACATGTATTGCCAATTTTAACAGTTACATTTCACTTATTCTGTTGATTTTTTATATCGTTTATTTTGTCTTTGTTGATGAATTTCAATTTTTTGAACAGTTCTTTTTACTTGTTCCAATTACGGTTCTTGTTTTTTTTAGTCAATTTTTGTGAACTTCTTTTTGGAATAGTTACGTTTTAGTAGTTTCGGTCATTGCTGTCGTTATATTTTTCTTAGATTCTATAGACTTTCCCTCTTTTGTTTTTTTACTTGTTCAGTTGATTGATGTCGTTTGATTTTTTCAGTGTTGATGCAATTCTCCTTTAAAGCTCACCTGGTCCAAAGGGCCTATTGAGCGTTTCTCATCACTTCGCGTCCGTCGTCCGTCGTCAGTTGTCCGTGATTAACAACAATTAGCATGGAGCTGTATACTAAACATGCTAAATGTTATCTTTTTATGAGACGGCATCTTGAGAATTTCAGGATTTTTACTTTTTTCTATGATGTGCTGCTTTTTAATCTCATGTGATTTGTAACGTTATGCCGCAACTAGCACAACAATAAAACAAATAAAGGCAACATTAGTATACCGCTATTCAAAATTCATAACTCGATTGAAAAAAAAGAAATCCGGGTTACAAACTAAAACTGAAGAAAACACATCAAATATAAGAGGAGAACTACGACACAACAGAAACACATCATTAGTATGTAAAACGAACTATTATATAACAATATCCATATTCCTTACTTGGTACAGGACGTTTTAGGTAAATTTACCATCGGTGGGTTAACTCACAATCCTAGTCAATTAGGATTGGAGTCGAGTGCACCTTCCACGTGCGGGACTACAACTCACAAACTCAATGTTGACAGTTTAATAATACAAAAGTTGAAATACTTACACTAATTGGTCACTGCGGTTCCTTGGTGTATATCAATTAGTAGGTATGCCACCAACTTAGAATTTTCCACGAATATTATATTACCGACTGTGACTTTAGAAATATATAACATCAAATCAAGAGTCCGAAGAAGATGTATCTTGGATTATCGTTATGCACAAGTGTCACAGAAAATTACCCTTCCCCTATATCTTGGAAATAATCAATAGCAGGATGAAGGTGTTAGTACAATCTTAAGTTCTGTAAGGCATCGCATAGTTAACTTTGGGATTTAAACTTTTGCCTTTCCTGTATTGATGTATAATCTGATGTCAAACTGCAATAAAATGAACTAGCCTTTCAATAAACTTAAGTGATGTCAATATAAAGACTGTCTTTTAATCCAGTAATAAAGATACACTTTCACAATTATGCATCAAAAATTAAATTAAAATAACTTATCACTAAAATGTAATATTTTGAAAAATCAAATGATATCATCACTGCAGGGTTCTACTGCCCTACATTTGTCATCAAATAATGGACACAAGGAAGTAGTTACTATTCTTCTAGACCATGCAGCAGATCCAAACATAAAAAATACAGACGTGAGTATTCAGTTATGTCCTGGCAAGTTCCTCAAGAAAAATATATCTTATCCACGAAGGAGGCAAATATAGTTTACTTTCATTTTCACTGTAACATATGATATTAATCAGAAACTGAGTATTCAATTAAAACCTTTGATAGAAAAGAAGAATACATGTATTGCCAATTTTAACAGTTACATTCCACTTATTCTGTTGATTTTTTATATCGTTTATATTGTCTTTGTTGATGAATTTCAATTTTTTTAACAGTTCTTTATACTTGTTCCAATTACGGTTCTTGTTTTTTTTAGTCAATTTTTGTAAACTTCTTTTTGGAATAGTTACGTTTTAGTAGTTTCGGTCATTGCTGTCGTTATATTTTTCTTAGATTCTATAGACTTTCCCTCTTTTGTTTTTTTACTTGTTCAGTTGATTGGTGTCGTTTGGTTTTTTAAGTGTTGATGCAATTCTCCTTTAAAGCTCACCTGGTCCAAAAGGCCTATTGAGCGTTTCTCATCACTTCGCGTCCGTCGTCCGTCGTCAGTTGTCCGTCGTCCGTCGTTTTCTTTTACAAAAATCTTCCATCTGAAACTACCGGGCCAAATTTAACAAACTTGTCACAGTCATCACCTGGGATTTCTAGTTTATAAAATCTGTCCGATTATCCTTCCTGCCAACAAAGATGTCCGCCATAGATGAAAATAGAACATAGGGGTAAAATTAGTTTGTTGGCTTATATCTATGAAACCAGAGCATTTAGAGCAAATCTGACTAGGCAAAATTGTTTAATAGTTCATGGTATATCTGCCCTACAATTTTCAGACAAATAGGAAATTTTGCAGTTCTTGGTTATTATCTTGAATATTATTATAGATAGACATTAAATGAAAAGAGCAGAACTGTTGAACAAAGTAAGATCTACAAATAACTCGACATGGCAGAAATGGTCAATTGACCTCGCAAGGAGTTATTGTCCTTTGTAGTAAATTTTTAATAAGACTTTGTACATTTTTATTATATTATAAAACTCTGAAACTACTGAGAAAAATCTAACCACACTTGGTTATAATCAATATTAATGTATCTAGTATACAAAATGTGTCTAATGACCCACCCCTCATGCCAATCAAGATGACCGACATGGCTACAAATAGAACATAGAGGTAAAATGAATTCTTTGGCTTATATCTCTGAAACTAAAGCATTTAGAGCAAATTTGCCATTTGATAAAAAGTGTTTAGCACAGGTGAAAATCTATCTGTCCTGAAAATTTCAGACGAATCAGACAAGCTGTTGTTGTTTTTCTGCCCCTGAATTAGTAAAAGTAAGGAAACTGCAGTTTTTGGTTTTATCTTGAATATTATTATAGATAAATATAAACTGTGAACAACAATAATGTTCATCAAAGTAAGATGTAAAATAAGTCAACGTGACCAAAATGGTCAATTGACCACGAAAGGAGTTATTGCACTGTATACACAAATTTAACTTTTTCGTAAATTTTTGTAATCTTTTTAAAAAATCTGTTCCTGATGCCACAATCAGCATTAGGATATCTAGTTAAAAATGTGTCCAATGACCCTGCCTACCAATCAAAATGACAGAAATGGCTAAAAATAGAACATAGGGGGGAAATGAAGTTTTTGAAACTAAAGCAAACGTGTAAAAGCTGCATTATTCCGTGAATCAATTGTAAATAGAAATATCAGGTGAGCGACACAGGCTCATTGGAGCCTCTAGTTTAATTAGCCTAGGAGTTCGGTTTTTTTTTTTGTCATATTCTTTTTTCCTTCAAAATGCCAAAATCGCTTTGCTTAAGGTTGCACTTTGTAAATACAGCTGTTTCTCAAACCATGCCACTTTTTGGGAGATCTAGAATATTTCCACAGTCCTGTATGTAAAATGCAACCTATATAGTGTGAAAAAAGAGAACATTCAGAATTTTAGCAAATTTGCTTTATCTCACAGATTTTAAAGAAATTAACTCAAATATAAAGTTTTATAAATATTTCATGAAGATTGATAGAATCCTGGACCTTAGATATGATGACTCAGCATAAATTCACAGATACTCTCTGAATTTTATTTAAAGGGTGTTTGTGTCCTGTCGATAACCCAAAAGTAAGCCGTAACACCGAAATCTGCTTTTTTGTCACCACGGCATTTTAAGTTCTTGATATAGAAAACAGTAACAATGCTTTGAAGTTATGCAAAAATCAGATGTTAAATGTAATAGTCATCTTTAAAACATTTTAAGTGAATTAATTTCACAGACTGGTATCTGCATACATACAACTATTGAAAATATGGCTTTGTTTGAACACTTCTAGTATATTTATCAGGTAAATTGTGTCAGATAAATGGTTACAGATGATACTTTTGTGTCAATAATTTTAAATTGACCATTTGAGGTAGAAAATGTGAACTTTTATTGACAAATATGCATACAGTAAGATATGGACTGGAGACAGAGGCAGGATTGGATACTTTAATACAATCTCGAATGTTGTAATGATTGACTGCTAAACATAACATTTATAGTATTCTGATATGCTTTCAATATGTTATCAAAACAGTTTTAAACAGATTCATATCAGAAAATATGCAAATAGGGCAAGCTGGCAATAAATAAAATCTTGTTTTCAAATTCTTTTAAAAATTAAAACAGGGGAGGGGGTATAAAATGATCAGTAAAAAAAAACTTCGAGTATACACAGTGATTTCTTTAAGTCTACATTTCTGATAAATCAGTGTTAATGTAAGAAAAACTAATTTAAGAGAGTTTTCTATTGGAATAAATGTTTGTATAGGTTGCACTTTGTAAATAGAGCTGTTTCTTAAACCACGCCTCTTTTGGGGAGATCTAGAATATTCATAGAAAATTAAATTTGTTTACATACTGGTTCATAGTTATACTCTCTGTGTTCCATCTCATAGAGACAAAACTTTAGAATGTTACCAGTAAATATACACAAATATTTACTGCAGGGTTTGTTACTTTTCCTGTGTGGATGCAGTAGAATGTGTCCCCGTGCTTGTAGGGTATGCCCTTATATTTTTGGATGTATTCATACTCATCCATGCGTGCTTTGTCATTATTGCCCCCTGCTATGGTTTAACTAAGATTTTTTACAACCTCTGTTTTTGCCCTGTGTTTGTTATATAATTCAGTTTTATTATATTTAAATCTTTACGTCGGGCTTCTTAAAATAGTTTTTATAAGAGTTCTTTACTGCATTCCCTATTATTCCCTATCCCGTAACTGTGATCCTCATTCAATGTTACAACCTACGGTCTTTTGTATCGTTTCTATACACCTATTTAATAATCATCATGTTACGGAATGGATTTTTTTTTATTAACAACACAACTTCTAGGTTATATACGTGCATAAAAAAACGTATTGGTAATGCCACTACAGCCAGATTATTAAACAAAAATGCACAAATCCACAAATTTTCCCGTGCAATGCCAAAAAATGACTAACCTGTTTAGATTAACTTCTCAAAATACTATAAGGTCAACAATGAACGGGAGAACCTTTTCGCTCTTCTCTTCCTGTGATATTACCTGAAAGACTCAAAACATTATATATGTGGTAACTTGAACCCAACCTAAGTGTGGTTTTCAATATGTGGGACAGACGGTACGAGAATATTACAGAAATAATCAAGAAGACCTCTACCGCTTTCGTAGACCCAAAAAATGTAAAAGTTTAGTATATCAACATTAAGATAAGCATAATCACAATCTTAAATATATAAAATTCCAACCCCTCCAAACCGTTCAGAAACAGCCAGGAGAATCACACAAGCAATTTGAAAAATCACGCGAAGTTCGCGAATTGTTTTGGATAAAAAGACTGCAAACAGCTTATCCTCTCGGTCTCAATGACAAAATATTAGGGCAAGGGAACATATCTAAAACTTCTATCGATGTTATTAATATTGTTGATAAAAGACTTAGAAATAATAGGTCTCATTGTAAACGCAAAAACCGTAATCAACGCATTAACATCGTATAAATTATACACTTGCTGATCTGTCATCTATCATAAAGAATAATGGTAAACATCAAGTATTATTCAAACTGGGTCAGATACCTATAAGTAAATTATATGCTATTTTTCTGGAGTGTGAATTTTTTTTTTACCCATTTTATGAATACACCCGTATTGTTACAGCCTTTTGTCATCACAGGCTATTTCCTAGTATTGATAAACCTGAAAATCATAAACGACATTTTCTTAAATTAAAATATATAAATAGAGGTATTCATTTTATTAACTTGTCTAGCATATTCAATGACTCTTCCGTCTATAGCTTAATGCCTTCATATTTTGATAATACAGAACAATCCATTATTTCATATTCTTATAAAAAAACGAGCAGAAATTTGATTTTTAATTATGCGTAAATTACATCAGACGTTAATATAGAAAATAATATTCCTTCCACTTGAGACTTCGAAACATCTAGTTTTAGATATGTTCCCTATGGTCATGTTATTACAGGAGACCTCAACATCATCGAAGACCGTGAAGTCATAACTTTTCTAAAGAAAGGACCGAAATACCGTCCTCCATCTATAATAGATTGGAAACAGTGTCGTCAGGTCATTTAAGACGCTCTGTCTGCCTACTGTAAAAATTGGTGCAAACGTGAAAAATCTGATAAAACATCTTTAGACAGTTATTTGAATAAAATTATGAATACTGTTAATATTCGAATATCTCATTTAGAAAACAGTTCTGAAATTAATAATAGGATCGAAGATATTCCCATTTCTAGAATAAAAAATAAACTCAAGGTACTCACAGAACGGTTTGTGTTCGTACCGGCAGACAAGGCAGCCAATAATGTAGTGGTGATGTAACGCATATATTACACGGAAGTACTTCAAAACGAAATTATCAATTCCTCTACATTCAGGTCCATACGCACCACAGAGAGTCAAATCGTTAACAAGCATACCACTGCCACTACCCAGCTTAAAGCATCTTCCGAACATGTACTGGTAACCGAAATTACACAAAAACCCATTTAAATTCCGTTTTATTTCCGCAGCGATCTACTAATCTATCAGTGCTTCTAACTACCTCCCTTACTACTATCAAAGAACTGGTTATTAACTTTTGTAATAAAGCTTATGAAAATAATGGTATTAATTATTTTTGGAGTGTTAAAAAATCTTTAGAGGTTTTAGATAAAATACATGCTTTTGATGGTCCTTATAATTCTTTTGACAGTTATGATTTTTCTACTCTGTACACTACACTTTTACACAATCTTATAAAGAGAAAGATTTTGTATTTGATGAAATGATCTTTCGAAAAATCTCATTGTAATTTTATTTGCTGTAACTCGTTTAAAGCGTTTTTCTGTAACGAAAAAGGAAAGTATGCTAGATACACTTACTGGAAATGTGAGGATAAAATTGAAGCTTTAAATTTTCTGCTAGATAACATTTATGTACGTTTCTGCGATAAAGTGTATCGTCAGGTAGTAGGTATTCATATGGGCACTAACTGTGCCCCTTTAATGGCAGATTTATTTCTACATTGCTATGAATCTCAGTAAAGACTCATCATTGTTATATTTGGTTGATACATTCAACAATACCTACTGTTATCTGGATGATATTTTTTCGTTAAATAATCCAGAGTTCTCTAGATATACTTCCGAAATTTACCCAAAAGAACTTACCTAAATCTAACATAAACATCAGCAGTTGCCCTTTTCTAGATTTGAAAATTTCAATTTCTAACGGGAAATTAATTACTAAAATTTACGACAAAAGAGACGATTTTTCATTTCCTATTGTTAATTTTCCTTTTTTTAGACGACGATGTGCCTTTTGCTCCATCATACGGTGTTTATATATTCCAACTCTTTCGGTATGCCCGTGTGTGTTCTGATGTCATAGATTTCAACAAACGCAATCAATGCATCACTGGGAAATTAATGTGTCAGGGATTTCGATACCATAAATTACTTAAAACTTTTACTAAATTCTTTCATAGATACAAAGATTTGATTAGTAAATTTGGCTGTACCTGTAGAAAATTATTAAAAATGGTATTTCACAACCTAAATTTTACGGTAATATTGTACTTTAAGCGCGGAAATCACTATGTGATCCGTGTTAACTCATCGAACCTTTAAACAAACTTATAAGTAAGGGTTATAGTACAAATATTGTAATTAGATCTCTGAGTATAGTTTACATTGGCACTAATATCGATTTTGTCATTAGCAAATTAAAACATAACTAAATTCTATCTTATTTTGAGGCGGGATGTATAGAGATACACACACGTTAATTTTTATCTCTAAAGAAGTCGCTCCTCACTATCCTACTTCCTGTCGATACATATATTTTTGGCATTGCACAAGTCATGTCTTCTCTGACTGTACATGACGTTAAAATATTTAATCCCTGGGATGTGTTTTAGTTGATTTTAAACTCTGATGCATGATTTTTTTTTAATTGTTTTTGGCTTTTAACTAGCTGTCAGAAACTGCGAGTACTCTCAAATCGTACTTTCTTGTTAATTTGACCTGTTGATACTAGTTGTAATGCTTTTTTGTTATTTTATATTAATATGGATATTGTCTATATACCATCTTTGATTATTTGGAATATCTACTAATTTTCACTACCTTGTACTAAATTTGTATCAACATCAAAATTTTTCTCCTCAAATTTGTACAGGGATTTTTTTTATCTAGCTCTAATTGTATAGATTTATTGTTGATATTCACCCCATATGTATCTAGTGTTAAATTTTGGTATTTATTTGACAGAACTTTCTTTGTATTCCTAAATATTGGAAAATTTTATATACACAGAAGTAGTATACCTAAAACGACAAACTTATTTTTCATTTACCTGTGTATATTATGAAAACCGGGTTTTTTTCAAAAATGATTATTTTCTAAGGGTTATTAAGTATTTCGCGGTGGTGTCTTGCCAAGGCATTTTTTTTAACTTGTATTTTGCTTTTTGGCCTTGAATGTTTGTCCCTAATATTTTATTAATTATGTATTTGCATTCAGGTATCGCAGGTCAGATTTATTCGTTCATAGTGTGTTAGTCTACGTTTTTTGATTGAGTTAAGCCTTTCAATTGATATTTTGATATCTATGTTGTGATGTTATACTATTGTTTTAGAAAAAGGAAGAAGGTTTGGTACCATTAAAACGTTTAATCCCGCTGCAAATGTTTGCACCTGTTCTAAGTCAGGAATCTGATGTACAGTAGTTGTCGTTTGTTTATGTAATTTATACGTGTTTCTCGTATTTTTTGTTTTTTATATAGATTAGACCGTTGGTTTTCCCGTTTGAATGGTTTTACACTAGTAATTTTGGGGCCCTTTATAGCTTATTGTTCGGTGTGAGCCAATGTTCCGTGTTGAAGGCCGTACATTGACCTATAATGGCTTACTTTTGAATTGTTATTTGGATGGAGAGTTGTTGCACTCACACCACATCTAAATTTAAACTCTGAAAAGTTCAGGGCATATAAACGTTGAAAATATGCCGCACAGCTCTATATTTTGACATTTCTAAAAATTGTAGCGCATATGAACTTTAAATTCTAGGATAAGATTTTTTTTCAAAACTTCATAGTAAAAGTTGTACAGTTTTATCCGTAAAAGGAGTTCCTATGGGAAATTGCATTGTCAATATTTACAGAAAAGCAACCTTAAACCGAACGGTGTAAAACATAAAAAAATTAATATGAACAACAAAACATTTGGGAATTCAAGAAGGAGACAGTAGTACAACAATAAAACAAAACCAAACACACACAATGTAACTTTATTAAGCAAATACCTTATTTATAAGCAGCAACATCAATCGGTTTTGAATATAACAGCCTGAAATTTATAACAATGACTTTGCCTGGGAATATAAAAAAATGGTTTGTATCCTCGACTTTACTACAATTGCCATATTAAGGTAGATCATACGTAAATGTTTTTTGAGACAGAATTTTCTTATATTTTGCTAAAATAAAGATTTTACTATGCCTTTTTTAAAAAAATAATAAAAAGTATCGGTCACCGTGCTATTTTTCAAGCTATGAGTCGTTAAAAATTGCCGAAATTTGGTTACTTTGTTCATGAAAAAACACATAAGAGTGCATAAAAAAAAATCTATGAGATAGATTTTTTAAAATAAACTGTGAGAAGAAAGGTTTCATAATATGTTTTAAGAAAATAAAAAGAAAAGATGGTGTCACCGAACTTGTTTTCTTGCCACAAGTAAAAATTAAAAATTTCCCTATTAGCCCAGTATAAATTTTGTACTTAAAGAGTTATCTCCCTTTAAATGGCTCATTTGAAAAATATGGTTTTAAAAACCAAAACGTTTGATATTTGTTAAAATATTTTTAAAAATATAATAAATTAATAAGTTTTCATTATGTAAATAAACAGACTAACCATAAAATTGCAAATCTGTTTGCTGATTTGGTTAAATACCTAGACCGATTTTTTACTATGATTATACAATCCAAGATGGCGGTATACCATGAATCTCCCTTAATAAACGCTGAATTTGACATACACAAAAACAAGAGGCCAATGAAATACCCTAACTTATATAATTGCTATACGCCTTCTTAATTTTTAATCGATAAACTTACCTTTTTTAATTATGATAAATTTTGCTTCACTCAAATATTCCAAATATAAACAAAATGACATTTTGCTGAGATATTTGAATTCACGAAGTGCTTATTTGAATTTAATTATAACGATTATATATATAAAAACAAACAATGCTTTCAAATCGATATAACACCTAACAGTGCATGAACCGACAATATGGACAATAGCCAAACATTTACAATTCGGTAAGTAAATGCTTTTTTTGGAAATATTAGCCGTCAAGGACTTTCAGAAGCAAAGGCTCCTCGGAAAAATCATTAAAACAATAAGAGGGAAATCCTAGTTTAAAAATCTCCTTTGCAAGTCAAAAAAAAACAGTGTTCGTTTTTTTTTCAAATTTCCTAACACATGATTTAGTATATTATTTTTCTCAATTGCTCAATCATGAATGATTTGAGAAACTTACATAAAATAAATACGGTCACAGATGTAAATGTTTTCGTCGTATACGGTAAGAGAATAAAAAGTGCATAACAATGATTTAAAGATATTACATATTAAAAGTTTAATGAATCGAAATATCAAAATGTATCATTGCTGCACAGGACTGGACAGCACTACATTTGGCATCAGAAAATGGTCACATGGAAGTAGTCAGTGATCTCCTTGATCATAGTGCAGATCCCAACGGTAAAACTGCAGACGTGAGTATATTTATATACTTTTTTTATACTTCAGTAAGGCTCAATAATTTTGGTTTGGGAGCAACTTTGCATCAAACTGGATAAACGTTATATCTAAACGTTTAAATGCTTCTACAACCTAAATAGAAATATTTTAACAATCAGCACAAACAAATGAAAAATTAATTATCGCCTTTGAAAATCAAAAAAAAAGATAGAGTTCGGTTGTTTGTTTGGTTTTTTTTTTTATTTACACAAGTTTTTGTATATTGTTCTTTCAATTGCTCAACAACTTTATGTTGATTTGAGAAACTTATATAAAACAAATACGGTCACAGATGCAAAAAGGTTTTCGTCGTATACGCGAGCTAATAAAAGGTGCATGACAATGATTTAAATATATCACTTAAGTTTAATGATTCGAAAAATCAAATTGTATCATTGCTACACAGGGCTGGACAGCACTACATTTCGCATCAGACAAGGGTTACAAAGAAGTTGTTACTGTTCTCCTTGAGAAGGCAGCAGATCCCAATGCAAAAGATGAAGACGTGAGTATTAAATTAATGAGTTAATTCATGTTATGTTTATAGAGAAAATTAGTCCCTACACCTGAAGAAGACTTCACATTCCCTGTAATCTATGATATAAATCAAAACTGAGTATTTCACATGTTTCATTGAAATCTCTTACAAAACAGTAGTATAAATGTATAGATATTCTTTCTGTGAACACGAAAACATTCTGAAATAAAACTGAACATTTTAAACATGTTAGACATAAATATGTAAAATATGAATAACAAAACGTGTGGTTATTTATTAATGAAACAGCTTTACAACAATGAAACAAACACACAAAAAACATATAATGCATTTACAGTATTTATAAGCATAAATATCGAGCGCTTTTTAATGAAACAACCAGAAATATGAATTCATAGATTTTTTTTTATACTTAAGTAAGGATAAATGATTTTTGGTTTGGGACCAACTTTGAATTAACCTGGATTACAGGTATAATTATACGTTTAAACGCTTCTACAACCTGAACAAAAGTATCTAAACACTCAGCATAAATGAATGAAAAATTAAAATCTTCTTTTAAAGTAAATATAAAAAAAGATACAGTAGGGTTTTTTCTTCAAATTTCCTTGCGTCGGTTAAAGACTAATCTTATATAGAATAACAATACCATGAACGCATCAATTAAACCACTGAATTGAAAAGTTGTATTAATCGTTTAGGGAAACTCCTAAACGTAACAGGTGATTAAATTCTACAAATTAAACGATCACAGCACGATTTGAAAAAAAAAACACTTAGGCTGTCCGTAACTTCAAAACAACTTGTCCGTAAATTTTTATTATACTAATGTGGATGTCATGTCCGTAACTTTCAAAGAATCGACATACGTGGCTGTTATGTTTAAACTTATGATATAGATTGTATCGAATACATAATCAGAAATGAAGTAGATTTTTAGAAATAGTATGTTATAGTTCATTGTATCGATGGAAGACAAAATTGGAAATATGAAAAAAGTAACGATACATCCGTAAAACTCGGGTCTGATTTTGTGTAACGTCGGAGTACCCAAATCGCCCATTTCGGAGGGTGGTTTAGACCATTGCAGATAAACTGTTGAAACATCATTGTTGATTTTTATTAATGAACAAGTAGACTACACAATTATTTTTTTCACACATACATATGGCGTTTATACACTTACTGATTGTCTGCCAGCAATAACAAGGGTAGTATGAATCCTGGATGTTGAAGGGGAACCCAAATTGCCCAGGCAGTGGATTGACTATGCGAGACTTCAGTGCACAAACTTCTTTCTGTCTTTTAAAAACTTTTCTCTCATCCCCACTAAAACAAAAATCCCATCAGCATTGCCAGTAAAATAGAAGGGGGTTTGCAATCTGGGCACACTGTGACGTTGCGCACGATATTGCGCCCACAGTTAGCTACTGTATATGTTCTGAGTCTCTTGTCGCTTGGTTATTTAGACATATATTGTTATATTGTATCAGAAATCTCATGACAATTATCAAAGGTTCAGCCAAAAACGAGTATATTTAAAATGACATAATACGATTCTATTACAATTGTGTGGCCTGTTGCATTCGATGCTCCAACTTTGAAGATTTGCAGTAAATGAGAAAACTTGAGGAAAGGACATATTGTAAAAATGGATAAACCTAGTTTTACAGCTAGCTGCATATTTCACTTGTCTGCAAGTTGCGTTAAATTTCATTAAATTGAACAAATATAAAAGACACAATAGGTAAAAGTCAGTGACAATAAAGGGAATAGAGCAGTCAGAATAGTTTAACAATTAGAAATAGTATGTGAAAATATAAATCACTAAGACAACAGGGTCATTTAATGGTACAATAATCTCTGATAACATACAAAGAGAAAACAAATAAACATACAAGGAAACATATTCCAAAAAGCATAACACTATAACCAACTGATGGCATGTATAAATACCGAGTAGCGTCAAAGAGTATTCATCAAATAAACTCATCATATATATATACCAGGACTAAATTTTGTATATACGCCAGACGCGCAATTCGTCTACAAAAGACTCATCAGTGACGCTCGAATCCAAAAAAGTCAAAAAGGCCAAATAAAGTACGAAGATGAAGAGCATTGAGGACCAAAATTCCTAAAAGTTTTGCCAAATACACATACAAAAAAACAGAGGTGAAAGTAAACCGCAAACAGATTATTAAACTAAAAAAAATAAAGAGTATGACAAAGCCATGGTCCGAAGCGAAAAACGTCGATAAGACACACATTAGTTAATAAAAGTTCAAACCATAACTTGGATCGAATACAAACCCCACATAAAACTTCCGTTGTGTAAGTATGATGCGCTAATAAAGTCACATTTGGTTGTGAATGAGCAGTATAAACGGCCGTGTAGGTTACAAATAAGGGGTTTTAGGATGTTAATTGTCCTTTAATTGTTGAAATTATAACTCTTAAAATTTTAAATTAAAAGTTACCCACATCTGAAAATAAAGTTACGGACAGTCTGTTTAGTTTCGATCAAAACGTTACGGACGTCTTATGCTTTTTTCTAAAATTGGCCTTGCATTTTAGTGAACTCTAAATTACAAACTTATGATAATTGGTAGTGATCTCTTTATTCAAGAATCCTATAAATATTTACATTATGCATGAAAAACGTCACAAAAGGTAGATTTTGTAAGAATTAAATATCAACGAGATAAGAGTCCGCCATCTTGGGCTGTGGGTAACTTAAGTTAATATAAGCATAATATAAAAATGAGCGGTTTTGAACGTTACAGCCAGAAATATGAAAAAAATGTGCTTGAGAATGTAAAAAAAAAGAATTAGAACCTGACCTCCATTTAATTTTATTATCATTTATAAATGGAAACCTACTATGAGAAAGCTGAATTAAATTAATTTCTAAAGCAACTAATAAAATTGAGAATGGAAATGGGGAATGTGTCAAAGAGACAACAACCCGATCATAGAGCAGACAACAGCAGAAGGTCACCAACAGGCTTTCAATGCAGCGAAAAATTCCCGCACCCGGAAGCGTCCTTCAGCTGGCCCCTAAACAAATATATATACTAGTTCAGTGACAATGAACGCCATACTAAACTCCATATTGTACACAAGAAACTAAAATCAAAAATTATACAAGACTATAACAAAGGCCAGAGGCTCCTGACTCGGGACAGGCGCAAACATGCGGCGGGGTTAAACATGTTCATGAGATATCAACCCTCCCCTATACCTCTAGTCAATGCAGAAAAGTAACCGCATAACAATACGCATATTAAAATTCAGTTCAAGAGAAGTCAGAGTTTGATGTCAGAAGTTGTAACCAAAGAAAATAAACAAAATGACCATTATACATAAATATCAACAGACTACTAGCCGTAAACTGATCTGCCAACTCCAGACTTCAATTTAACTGATTGAAAGATTATGTCTTCATCATATGAATATCAGGCACAATCCTTCCCGTTAGTTTGAATAAATTAATTTCTGAAGCAACTTTAAACAGCCTGTATGACTGATAATAATGTAGGGGCGAACCTAATCCTGTAGTTACGTATGATAATGCATCCACATTTTTCATACTTAAGTAAAGATTAAAGATTTTTGGTTTGGGAGCACACTTGAATCAAACTGAATAAAAGTTTTGATTAAACGTTTAAATGATTCTACAACCCGAACCAAAATATTTATCAATTAGCATAAATGAAATTAAATCTCTTTTAAAAATCAAAAAAAGATAGAGTTCGTTTTTTTTTTTAATTTCCTAACACGTTTTTTTTATATTGTTTTTCAATTGCTCAACAACTTTATGATTGATATGAGAAACTTAAATAAAATAAATACAGTCACAGATGTAAAACGTTTTCGTCGTATCAGGTATGCGAATAAAAAGTGCATGACAATGATTTAAAAATATCACCCAAGTTAAATGACTCGACATATCCAATTGTATCATTGCTGCACAGGGCGAGACATCATTACATTTATCTTCCAAGAAAGGACACATAGAAGTAGTCACTGTTCTCCTTGTCAAGGCTGCAGATCCAAACGCAAAAGATGCAGACGTGAGTATTAAATTAATGAGTTAATTCATGTTATGTTTATAGAGAAAATTATTTTGACCGAAAATGCTTACCTTTTCCGCAGCACCTGTATAAACCTCTGTCTTTGAGCGGGTTTGTAATGCGCTATTTTTTTTTTATCTTAAGTCCCTCGGGCGAAAATTACTATAGGTGAGTTTATTAATAATATAACTTTTCAACTGTTAAGGGTTGTTATACGTGCCTTGCTTTCAAACATTTGGCTTTTGCCGTTCCTGATGAAGGTAAATCCCGAAAATCGTTTCGGACGCATGAATTTTATAACGTTTTCCTTTCCATTTTTGAACATTTAATATTGTGTTGATAATGTAAAAGTTGGTAAGAGTAATGATTATTTGACGGGGCGTGTCTGTACTCGATTAGGCAGTTCAGAATGGACATATCAAAATAGTGTCTGAACTTCTTCACAACGGTTATGATCCAAGCAGACTGATGGACTATGTTAGTACTATTTTATTTATTCGGCCTCGCTGATCATAGCTTTAATATCTACCAATTTGGATGAAATTAAAAGTGTCTGAAATCAATTAAATAGTATACCTACGAAATTATGTAGCACACATTAGTTATACATGTTCAACATTTTGATTATTTACAGATAAAAAAAGAATAGATTTGAAATAGTCTACAATTTAAGAATGTATCAGTCTTAAATTATTATTTAAGGTTTACAAAACTAGTACTTTTCTACTAAATACAGTTGTCAAACACGACTGTTCTTCTAGATATATATGTTAACACAAATCATGTAAGATCATGTCTTACATCTCTGGATTATGTAAAAAATAACCTCATTATGAATACCAGGATTGAAATTTTATATTTGCGCCTGACACCATTTCGTCCACAAAAGACTCATCAGTGACGCTCGAATAAATGTTTTTTAAAAGGCCAAATTAAGTACAAAGTTGTAGAGAATTGAGGACTGCTATGCGGTCTGTTTGGACTGAATGATTTGGACATCTCTATCTATCTTTAACAATGTAATGTATCTATTAATTTGTTTTAAATTCCATTCTAATTATCTGAAATATTGTAAGACATCAATGTTTCTTTTTATATTGATTGTTCGTCCCTAATATTTTATTAACTGTGCATTTCCATTCAGATATCGCCGATCAAATTTATTCGTTCATAGTGTATTAATTTACGATATTTTATCGTGTGTTTTTCTATGTTGTGATGTTATGCTATTATTTCAGAAAAAGGGAGAAGGTTTGGATCCATTAAAACGTTTAATCCCGCTGCAAATGTTTGCACCTGTCCTACGTCAGGAATCTGATGTACAATGGTTGTCGTCTTTTTTATGTAATTTATACGTGTTTCTCGTTTCTCGTTTTTTTTATATAGATTAGACCGTTGGTTTTCTTGTTTGAATGGTTTTACACTAGTAATTTTGGGGCCCCTTATAGCTTGTTGTTCGGTGTGAGCCAAGGCTCCGTGTTGAAGGCCGTACATTGACCTATAATGGTTTCTTTTTTTAAATTGTTATTTGGATGGAGAGTTGTCTAATTGGCACTCTCACCACATCTTCTTATATCTATGTAACAGTCAGAAATATGGAAAAAACTGCATGAGAATGTAAAAAAGAACTACAACCTGACCTCCATTTAATTTTTATAACTATTTATCAGTAATTTCTGAAGCAACTTCTTTGAAGCGGGTGACAGCCTGTGTGACTGATAATCATCTAGGGCGGATTAACCTGATCCAGTGGTTACGTATGTTAATTCTTATGATTTTTTTATACTTGGTAAGAGTAATGATTATTTGACAGGGCGTGTCTGTACTCTATTGGGCAGTTCAGAATGGACATAAGAAAATAGTGTCTGAACTTCTTCACAACGGTTGTGATCCAAGCAGACTGATGGACTATGTTAGTATTATTTTATTTATTCGGCCTCGCTGATCATAGCTTTAATATCTACCAATTTGAATGAAATTAAAAGTGTCTAAAATCAATTAAATAGTATACCTACGAACATATCTAGCACACATTAGTTAGACATGTTCAACATTTTGATTATTTACAGATAAAAAAAAATAGATTTGAAATAGTCTACAATTTAAGAATGTATCAGTCTTAAATTATTATTTAAGGTTTACAAAACTGGTACTTTTCTACTGAATACAGTTGTCAAACACGACTGTTCTTCTAGATATATATGTTAACACACATCATGTAAGATCAGTTCTTACATCTCTGGATTATGTAAAAAAATAACCTCATTATGAATACCAGGATTGACATTTTATATTTGCGCCTGACACCATTTCGTCCACAAAAGACTCATCAGTGACGCTCGAATAAATGTTTTTTCAAAGGCCAAATAAAGTACAAAGTTGTAGAGAATTGAGGACTGTTATGCGGTCTGTTTGGACTGAATGATTTGGACATCTCTATATATCTTTAATAAAGTAATTTATCTATTGATTTGTTTTAAATTCCATTCTAATTATCTGAGATATTGTAAGACATTAATGTTTCTTTTTATATTGATTAAATATTGTTCGTTCTTTTATTGTTAGTATTCCAATGATTTGGTTTATTGGCTTTATGAGTTCTTGTTATTGGCGTTTATCATAATACGCATAATGATGATATACAAAATGTGTATTAGAAATGTAAACAACAGATTATATAATTTTACAATTTTCAATAGAATAAACGGATCACGTAGCAATCAAAATATCTTACCTGTAAAACACTACAAACTGCTCCTTGAACTGTATAATTGTTTTTAAAAAAATATTATTATTTTTTATAATAGTTACGGAAATAGTCGAAATACAATTTGGTCAAATTTCAATATTGCCTGCTAGAATTCACAATAACGGTTCAACATTTTCACAGTTCTTACATGTAACATATTCTCATAGATTCTATCCAGGAGTATATATCATAATGTCATTAACTGGCTGTTTCTGTAGTGGCTCTGTTATATAGATTTGAGATTATCTTTTTGGGCCCGAGACTCAAATAGTCAAGGACCAATAAAGCTGATTGAGAATCTTAAACAGAGCAAATACAGAAACAGCAAGTTCATAACACTTTTATGAAATGAATTTAGTTCTTCAATTAAACTAGACTTATCTCAAAGTAGAAGAAGGTACAGAAATTCATATCTGAACTTGTTTTTACAAATCAAGATGGATTTTTTTGTCAACATTTTCAGATGTAATTTTGATTATTCGCCCAAGTACTTAATTTTATGCTTTTACACTTCATTTTATCTAGCTAATATAAAGAAGCTGGGAAGAATAAATCAGACAGTTTAACTTTTCTTGCTCTAGAATCGTCTGTGTTCTGCTGATCGATTAAAGGAAATGAAATAGCAAAATAATCGGAAGTCGTACTCGAAAAGGCTGAGTTAGAAAACACTGAACATCATGTAATCTTGTTCATGATATTAAGTTCAGAATATAAATGTATCTAATGTATAACGAAACATCAAAAGGTAACTGATAAGCTACTTGTGGCGTAATAAATTTAAACCGGAAGTTAACGACCCGTATCAGCACATGGACTTATACGGGTGGCCGATATGGCTTTTTCCGTAATGGTCCCGTATTGGCCCTGTCCGAAAACCAATATGGACAACGTCACCAGTACTGCATATGCTGATTTATCCGTATAAGGGCTGAATTGCTTATATCATTTAAGAATAACACTATTTATCTTACCTCCTATACATTTCCAGGAATATGATTGGTTAAAAGCGTCCGCGTGCAAACCGTGTATATTTAATATTAGGTTAGTAGGGAGGCGGGGCTTATCTCATACACGGTTAGTAGTGGAGTTACGTCCCTTTATATTCCTATTAGGTAAGAAGGGGGCGGGGCTTATTTCATACACGGTTAGTAATGGTGTTATGTCCCTTTATAAAAAACATGACGGTACTGAGAAAAAATCTTAAAAGTTCCAACAGACGAAGAAATTGATGATTAAGATTGAAACAAACTCATAAAACACATTTAAACCTTACAAATCGGTATTGTTGGCATCTGTTTTGTAGGATCAATGGAAGTATTTTCTTAGTGCTAACAGTATTGAAGATTTGCTATTTTGAGAATCACTAGTCTTAATTTCACACGTAAAGATAGTCGGTAAGATAAATTCGTTACATAGTGTGCTAGTGACGTAATACGGTATATATGGGGTCAGTAAATATATACCGTATTAGGTCACTAGCACACTATGTAACTAATAATACATATATATATATACATGCTATGTAACAGACTATTCTTGCAGTGCTGAAGAGAATTTGTTTTTGTATTCAAACAATAAACTTCACATATTATATTATATTGTCTGTAGTCTTAATTTTGTTGCTCGAATTTGACCATCTTTTTTGTGGTATAATTTTGACATTCCTGCACATTTACCTCTGTATTTTGTATTTCAAATACTATTTATTTAAATATTTTGACAAAACTAATTTTGTAGGATAGAGCAGTCATTCTTAAGGCAGCTGAAAATGGACTAACAGAAATAGTTTCTGTACTGCTTGACAAAGATATAGACTTGATAAATCATGTTGACAAGGAAGTTAGTATTTACCTACACATTTATTAGTATTCTCCAACAAACTTCCATCTAAAACTGTACATTTACATTCATAATTAAGGAATGGACATTATTTTGGTATTTTTTTGTTATTATTGTTTAATACTGTAAATGTTAAATATCACAAGATGGAACAAAACATAATCATTTGAGAGTGTTGGTAATCCGTTTCTTTTTGGTCATGATATCGATTGCCTTTGAATAACCAGTAAACATGAATTGCGTAGATATAAGCTAAAGATCATCGTACAATAAACAAAACTCGTACAAACTCCGACATGATTACATGATAAACAATTGAGACAATAAAACCAATGGCATGATTTATGACAACACAATCAACCAACGCCAACTAATGAACTATAGAATCCGAATTAGGACAGGTATATTCATGAATAAGAAGAGAAATACGTATGTTTTTTTCCAACATTTAGCCGCCTCCACTTAGCTGAGACAATGGCAGAACAGCACAAAACAAGAACACAATTTGATTATTTTTCTCATTTTTTGTTTAGATGTTGGGCATATTCAAAGCGTATCCTATGTTATATGTAGATTGTGTTGTGTTGTTGTATTTTACTACCGTATTCATCTCGATAACACTTCATTTTATTCATACAGAGGAATATTCAAAAACAAAAATTCTGCCGCCGGTGGTTTGGCCCTGACTTATATATCGAAAATGTAAGTCAGAGGCTTTAACAATAAAAAAATTCAATATCAACCAAAAATATTTTCGTGGATAAAATCTTTCAAAAATGTTTACTTTATTCAAAAAGGTAAACCATCACATCCCTTTTAAATGGAAAACAGTCACATATATTACTATCAAAATTATGTTATCCCAATACAAAAGCTATCAAGTTTTATATATTACGTAAGACTCACAACTTTGTACTTGTTTGCCTTCATTACTATTTTGATCTGAGCGTCACAGATGAAT
This sequence comes from Mytilus edulis, assembly GCF_963676685.1. NCBI lineage: Eukaryota > Metazoa > Mollusca > Bivalvia > Mytilida > Mytilidae > Mytilus > Mytilus edulis. Next base: position 73,256,529 of record NC_092351.1, read on the forward strand.
CTTATGTAGACGAAACTCGAGTCTGGCGTATAAAGTTATAATCATGGTACCTTTGATAACTAATTAGACATAATTAGAAGTGGAATCGACCAAGTGTAAAAAATTACATAATAACAAGAAACTGGAAATCATTGATTCATGTCAGTTCTATTCAAAACAAAATAATTCGGATTGACTTAAATACCAAGGCAAGGTTACATTGATTGTTTATCCACTGAAACAACATAAAAAGAACAATTAAAACAATCCGCCTGGATATGCATCATAAACGCTATGTTGTGTACGGTGCACCCTGGCATATTTCAGGATGTTAACTTTTGTCTTTCACGTGCTGTCTCTTAATATCGTGTCGTTTACCCGTCATGCCACCAGAAAGTAAACGTGTCATCAAACAAATTAAATTATTTCATGAGAATTCTTCTGTGAATAATTGTCTGAGGATCCGTTAAGAATAATACACTTTTAATATCATGCTTAATTTTTTTTTTAGAAAAACATGTAATAAAAAAGGTTTAAATGTCAAATTGTATATTCGTTACCATTATAGGGCAATACACCATTACATATGTCTGCTGCGAATGGTCATAAGGAAGTAGTTTCTCTTTTACTTGATAACGCTGCAGATCTAAACATAACAAAAATAGACGTGAGTAATTAGAAAAGGAAATAGTGATGTATTATTTATTATCTTTCATAGTCCCTAATAATTATATGACCCAAACTACAAAATGTATATTGCATATTGCGGTTTTGACTTTAGAATTCTTAAAAATAATTATCATCAAATGTTTAAACGCTTTTACAACCTGAAGAGAATGATTAAAACAATTAGCATGGAGCTGTATACTAAACATGCTAAATGTTATCTTTTTATGAGACGGCATCTGGAGAATTTCGGCATTTTTACGATTTCTATGATGTGCTGCTTTTTAATTTCATGTCATTTGTAACATTATGCCGCCACTAGCACAACATTAAAACAAATAAACGCAACATTAGTATACCGCTATTCGAAATTCATAAACGGATTGAGAAAAAAACAAATCTGGGTTACAAACTAAAACTGAGGAAAACACATCAAATATAAGAGGAGTACTACTAAACATTAAAATGTAATACACACAGAAACGAACTCTTAAATAACAATATCCATATTCCTGACTTGGTACAGGACATTTTAAGAAACAAATAGTGGGTTGAACCTGGTTCTGTGGCTAGCAAAACCTCCCGCTTTTGTGGCAATGTTAATTATAACATTAAAAAGGACAACATTACATGATAGGACTCGATACAAATAAATGGGAGAACATATACGACAAGAAAACACACGAATAATAGTTAACAAAAGGTACCAGGTTTAAAATTCAATACGCAAGACACGCGTTTTGTCCACACAAGACTAACCAGTGACGCTCAGATGAAAAAAATCGGAAAGCCAAAACAAGTACAAAGTTTAAGAGCATTGAGGACCAAATTTTCCAAAACGTTGTTCCTAATACGGCTAAGGTTTTCTGCCTGGATTAAGAACATCCTTATTATTAAGAACAATTCATACTTTTTGCAAACAGTAAATATACCATCTGTGGGTAAACTCACAATCCTTGTTAATCGGGATTGGAGTCGAGTGCACCTTCTACGTGCGGGACCAGAACTCCATCTTCAGTGTTGAGAGTTTAATAATACAAAAGTTGAAATGCGTACACCACCTGGTCACCGCGGTTCCTTGGTGTATATCAATTAGTAGGTAGGCCACCAACTTAGCATTTTCCACGAATACTATATTACCGACTTGTGACTTTAGAAATTTGTAACATCAAATCATGAGTCCGAATAAAATGTATCTTGTGCAAAAGTGTCACCGAAAATTATTTTTTTCCCTATATTTTGGAAAGATCAATCCAAAACCAATATGTAAACTAGCAGAATAGAGGTGTCAGTACAATCTTAAGTTCTGTAAGGCATCGCATAGTTAACTTTGTGATATAAACTTTTGCCTTCCCTGTATTGATGTTAATTCTGATGTCAAACTGCAATAAAATGAACTTACCTTTCAATAAACTTAAGTGGTGTCAAAATAAAGACTGTCTTTGGATCCTGTAATAAAGATATATTTTCACAATTATGCATCAAACATTAAATTAAAATAAATTATCACCTAAATGTAATATTCTGAAAAATCAAATTATATCATCACTGCAGCGTTCTACTGCCTTACATTTGTCATCAAAGAATGGACACAAGGAAGTAGTTACTATACTTCTAGACCATGCGGCAGATCCAAACGTAAAAAATACAGACGTGAGTATTAAGTTGTGTCCTGCCATGTTCCTCAAGAATAATATATCTTATCCATGAAGGAGGCAAATGTAGTTTACTTTCATTTTCACTGCAACCTATGATATTAATCAGAAACTGAGTATTCAATCAAAACCTTTAATAGAAAAGAAGAAAATATGTATTGTCAAATTTAACAGTTGTATTTCACTTATTCTGTTGATTTTTTACATCGTTTGTTTTGTCATTTATAATGAATTTCAATTTTTTGAAACAGTTGTTTTCACTATTTCCAATTACTTATATCGTTTTATTTAGTTAAATTTTTGTGAACGTTCGCTTTTTGAAACTCGTGTCTTTTATTTTTTCCGTTCATTGCTATCGTTTGATTTTGTTAATTTTATGAACACCCATTTTTTAAATAGTTATGTTTTAGTAGTCCCGGTCATTGCTGTCGTTTGATTTTGTTAGATTCTATAGACTTCCCCCTTTTTTTTTCTTGTTGATTGATGTCGTTTGATTTTGTCAGTTTTTATGCAATTCTCCTTTTAAGCCCATTTTTTATTATTCGATAAACCTTCTTTTTTTCCTATGATAAGTTTTTCTTTAGTCATAAAAGTAAAATCACAAAAATACTGAACTCCGAGGAAAATTCAAACGGAAGAAATGATCATGCACTTGAACTTTTCTTACCGGATACTATGAAAACGTATTTTACCGATTATGTCTGTTTTGTTCACATATCGTTATTAAAATAATGGAATTGATGCGACTGTCATACAAGTGGTTTGACGCTATAAAACCAGTTTCAATCCACCATTTTCTACATTTGAAAATGCCTGTACCAAGTCAGGAATATGGCAGTTGTCCATTCGTTAGATGTGTTTTACCATTTGAATTTGCCATTTGATTAGAGACTTTCTGTTTTGAATTTTCCTCGGAGTTCAGTATTTTTGTGAAATTTCCAATTTGATCATAACTGTACAGGGCATGACATCACTACATTTGTCATCAAGCAATGGACACTTGGCAGTAGTTACTGTTCTACTTGACCATGATGCAGATTCAAACGCAAAAAAATACAAAATTGAGTAATAAATTAATGAGTTAATCAATGTTATGTTCACGAATAAAACTAGTCCCTTTATCTGAGGAAGACTTTTAATGTCCCTGTAATCTATGATATACACAAGAACTGAGTATTTCACATGTTTCATTATCAATTCTATAAAAAAAAATATATGTTAGAACCATCTTTCTGTGAACACAAAAACATTTTTAAATAAAACTGAACATTTTAAACATGTTACACAAAAAAGTGTAAAATATGAATAACAAAACTTGTGGTTATTTATTAAAGAGACAGCTTTACAACAATGAAAAAACTAAAAAAAAAACATATAAAGCATTTACACTATTTATCAGCATACAAATCGAGCGGTTTTGAATGTAACAGCCAGAAATATGAAAATAACTGTTCCTGATAATTTAAAAAAAAATAGTTAGATAATTTTCAAAGGTACCAGGGTTATAATTGAGTACGCCAGACGCGCATTTCGTCTACAAAAGACTCATCAGTGACAACCTGACCGCTATTTAATTTTATTATTATTTATAAAACGAAAATCTATCATCAGAAAGCAAATTAAATTAATTTCTGAAGCAACTACTTTGAAGCGGGGTGACTGATAAACATCTAGGGCGGATAAACCTGACGTATGATGATTCATATCATTTTTTATACTTAAGTAAGCATCAATGATTTTTTGCTTGGGATCATCTCTGAATAACACCGGATAAAAGTTATAACTAAACCACTGTACTTAAACAGCTGTGGGTAACTTACCCAAGGTTAAAGACTAATCTTCTATAGAATAACAATACCATGAATGCATCAATTAAACCACTGAATTGTAAAGTTGTATTAATCGTTTAGGGAAACTCATAACTTAACAGTTGGTTACATTCTACAAATTAAACGATCACAGCACGATTTGAAAAAAAAACACATAGGCTGTCCGTAACTTTTTTCATTGAACCAATATGGATGTCCGTAACGTTCAAAGGATCGACATACGTCGCTGTAATGTTTAAACTTATGATATAGATTGCATCGAATACATAATCAGAAATGAAGTAGATTTCTAGAACTAGTATGATATAATTCATTGTATCGATGGAAGACAAAATTGGGAATATGAAAAAAGTAACAATACATCCGTAAAACTCGGGTCTGATTTTGTGTAACGTCGGAGTACCCAAATCGCCCAGTTCGGAGGGTGGTTTCCGAACATTGCAGCTTAACTGTTGAAACATAATTGTTGATTTTTATTTTTGAACAAGTAGACTACACAATTATTTTTTTCACACATACATGTGGCGTGTATACACTTACTGATTGTCTGCCAGTAATGACAAGGGTAGCATGAATCCGGGATGTTGGAGGGGAACCAAAATTGCCCAGGCAGTGGATAGACTATGCGAGACTTCAGTGCACAAACTTCTTTCTGTCTTTTAAACTCTTTTCTCTTATCCCCACAAAAACAAAAATTTCATCAGCATTGACAGTAAAATAAAAGAGATTGGCAATCTGGGCACACTGGGACGTTGTACACGATATTGCGCCCAACGTTAGCTACTGTATATTTTATGAGTCCCTTGTATCTTGATTATTTTGACGCATATTGTTATATTGTATCAAAAATCACATGACAATTATCAAAGGTTCAGCCAAAAACGAGTATATTTAAAAGACATTTCATTTCCATCTATTAAAACAAAATCACTTAATTGTTAAGTCAATTACTGACATAATACGATTCTATTACAATTGTGTGGCCTGTTGCATTCCATGCTCGAACTTTAACGATTTGCAGTAAATGGGAAAACTTGAGGAAAGGACACATTCTAAAAATGGATAAACCTAGTTTTACAGCTAGCTGCTTATTTCACTTGTATGCAAGTTGTGTTAAATTTTATTAAATTGAACAAATCTAAAAGAGGGACGAAAGATACCAAAGGGACAGTCAAACTCATAAATCTAAAACAAACTGACAACGCCATGGCTAAAAATGAAAAAGACAAACAGAAAAACAATAGTACACATGACACAACATAGAAAACTAAAGAATAAACAACACGAACCCCACCAAAAACTAGGGGTGATCTCAGGTGCTCCGGAAGGGTAAGCAGATCCTGCTCCACATGCGGCACCCGTCGTGTTGCTTATGTGATTACAAATCCGGTAAATAGTCTAATTCGGTAGGTCAAATTCATGAAAGGGAAGGGGATTGTAGTTACGACGTGAGGAACATATCCGATATCATTTGTGAAATGGTTATTCCATAACGGTCAACCAACTCGTGATGGCGTCCGTAAAATTTACGAAGGGATGATTTCAACTTCACCATTTGGAACTCTTGATTTAATAGCTTCCTTGTGAGCAGTAACCCTCTATCAAGAAAATCATGATAGGAAATGCAAGCACGGGAATATCGTATCAATTGAGAGATATATACCCCGTATGCAGGTGCTGCTGGAATGTTGCTACTTAGAAATGGAAAGTTCACAATTGGAAAGCTGAAATCATCTCTTTTGTCGTAAAGTTTTGTCTTCAACCGACCCTCATTGTCAATTTCTAGATGTAAGTCAAGATATGAAGCTGACTTAACTGTATCTGTAGTATCCTTTATCTCCAATTCGATGGGATAGATGCGTTCCACATAGTCACCAAATTTTGAATTGTTTAGTGAAAGAACGTCATCTATATAGCGGAAAGTAGAGTTAAAGGATATTGCTAACTTCTTATCTTTCTTCCTAAGAAGATCCTGCATGAAGTCAGCCTCATAATAATAAAGAAACAAGTCAGCAAGTAGAGGGGCACAGTTTGTTCCCATTGGTATGCCGACAGTCTGTTGAAAAACACGTCCTCCGAACGTAACAAATATATTGTCAATCAAGAAATCAAGCATCTTGATAATATCGGTTTCAGAGAATTTTTTGTTTGAATCAGAGTGATTCTTTACAAAGTAGGATTTATCCCTCCCTAAGACAAGATACTTGTATCTACGTTGGCCATTCTTTTTTATGAAGCAAAGTAATACCAACTCTTTAAATTTGTCTTTAAGTTTGGAATGTGGAATACTTGTGTAAAGAGTAGAGAAGTCAAATGTTTTAATACTGTTACAAGATGAAAGAGAGTTAGATTGTATGTACTCTAAAAGATCTTTGGAATTTTTAAGTATCCACATCTGATTCACGCCACCTCTAGAATAGGCAGTTTCACAATAACTTTGAAGCCCGTCTTTGATTGCTGATAAAATGGATGTTAATAATTTAGAAAGAGGTTTTGTGGAGCACTTGGAAGACCCAGCAATAAAAGACACAATAGGTAAAAGTCAGTGACAATGAAGGGAATAGAGCAGTCAGAATAGTTTAACAATTAGAAATAGTATGTGAAAATATAAATCACTAAGACAACAGGGTCTTTTAATAGTATAACCATCTCTGATAAAATACAAAGAGAAAACAAATAAACATACAAGGAAACATATTCAAAAAAACATAACACTATAACCAACTGATGGCATGTATAAATACCGAGTAGCGTCAAAGAGTATTCATCAAATAAACTCATCATATATATGTACCAGGACTAAATTTTGTATATACGCCAGACGCGCGTTTCGTCTACAAAAGACTCATCAGTGACGCTCGAATCTAAAAAAGTCAAAAAGGCCAAAAAATTAAAGAGTATGACAAAGCCATGGTCCGAAGCGAAAAATGTCGATAAGACACACATTAGTTAATAAAAGTTCAAACCATAACTTGGATCGAATACAAACCCCACATAAAACTTCCGTTGTGTAAGTATGATGCGTTAATAAAGTCACATTTGGTTGTGAATGAGCAGTATAAACGGCCGTGTAGGTTACACATAAGGGGTTTTATGATGTTAATTGTCCTTTAATTGTTGAAATTATAACTCTTAAAATTTTAAATTAAAAGTTACCCACATCTGAAAATAAAGTTACGGACAGTCTGTTTAGTTTCGATCAAAACGTTACGGATGTCTTATGATTTTTTTCTAAAATTGGCCTTGCATTTTAGTGAACTCTAAATTACAAACTTATGATAATTGTTAGTGATCTCTTTATTCAAGAATCCTTTAAATATTTACATTATGCATGAAAAACGTCACAAAGGGTAGATTTTGTAAGAATTAAATATCAACGAGATAAGAGTCCGCCATCTTGGGCTGTGGGTAACTTATATATTCTTTATTCCAAAAGCAATACTACTTATAGGTATCAAGTACAATAAATATTACATTAAATATAATAAGCAACAAATATTACAATACGGTAATTCATTAATATGCCATTTATACAATTGAAAACAAATGCAGGAGCATGATATTAATTAGCATTATTTAACAATCTTAGTTAAAGTATGATATACACATTCAACGATTTCGAATTTTTTCGGCAATACATAAATACTTTCCAAAATTATTAAGTTCTTTTATATTACGAACAGATAACAATTGTATAAGTTTAAATACTGATGGATTTCTCCAATAATAAGGTTTGATATACTTCATACGAATATCTTTGTATCCAATACATTCCAAAATAAAATGATATTCATCTTCAACAGAATCACAGTTGCACACATTACATATTCTATCGTTTCTGTTTATATTGAAAAACCTTCCAGTTTCAATGTTCAAATTATGTGCATGTATACGATACTTGCTTATTAATGATTTATATCTAAAATTAACAGGTCTACTCAGATAAAACTGCAAACCATGACTGTCATATATGTAGTTGTAAAACAGACATTTAGAAGACTCCTCAAAAAATGACATTGCTTCAGATATAAACCTATCAGTAACACGCTGTTTGAAATCAGCTATAAAAACATCTACATTTAAAACATTTTGTGTCAACCAGACATGATTTAAGCCATAATTACATAATAAATCTCGTATTTTACTTGACCAATTCAATTTATTTTTACTTTTTACATTGCTAGCCTCCAGCATTTCTGCATAACAATTTTTCAGAATACAATTGTCAGTGTTTAACAATTTACACCAATACTTCATCATTTTACAGTATCTTTGTACATACATAGGGACTCTACCTAGTTCAAAATACACCATGTAATTTGTAGTACTCTTCTTAACTTTCAAAATCCTCTTTAAAAAATATAAGTGAAGAGTTTCAATATCAATTGCTTTATGATATCCCCAAACTTCGCTACCATAATTCACTATGCTTGACACATATGTATCAAACAAAGACAGTAGTGTTTCTGTATTAAAAAAGTCTTCTTGAATTTTACTGAATAAACTAAAAACAGCTTTTTTACCTTGATTTGACAACCTTTTCTGAGTATTCGTAAAAATACCATTATAATTTAACAGAATACCTAGATCTACAAATTCATCACATAACTCAATATTCTCTCCATTAATGAACCATTTTTCTTCTGGTTTGATAGCACCTCTGTTTCTAAATACAACAATCTTAGTTTTTAACATATTTATATGTAAATTATACCCTTCAGAACATATTTGTACAACATCTATCATTTTTTGAAGATCGTTTATATTTTCGCTGAAAATAACAGTATCGTCAGCATACATTAATAAGTAAAGATTGAGCATTCTCATGTCATATGATTGACAACCCTGTTTTATTAACTCTATTTCAATATCATTGACATACATAGCATATAAAAAAGGCGACAAGGATTCCCCTTGCATTAGACGCATATCACAGTTAAAGAACTCAGAAAAATTTCCCTCATGTTTAACACATGATTTCAAGTTAGAATACATTGATTTTATTAAATGTAACAATTTTCCGGTTATACCACATTTAGCTAATTTCATCCATAGTTTAAAATGCTTAACACTGTCAAAAGCTTTTTTATAATCAATAAAACAACAATATAACCTTTTTCCGTTTCTCAAAGATTTTGATATGATGGAATGAAGAGCAAATATGGCATCATGGGTTCCGTGGCCAGGTCTGAATCCGAACTGTGCGTCTGTGATGATACTGTGTTCCTCGCTCCATTTCAACAGTCTCGTATTGATAGTAGCTGTAAAAAGTTTTCCTATATGAGACACTAATGATATACCTCGGTAATTTCAGGTTCATTAACCGGACCTTTTTTAAATAACGGCACTATAATACTTTTCACCCAAAGTTCTGGGAAGAATCCAGTACATAAAATTACATTAAAGAGTTTACACAATAAAGGTAATAAAACTGGCTTGCTTTCAATTATATATTCGTTCACAATATTGTCCACTCCTTGAGATTTATTCTTGTTTAATTTTCTAACATTGTCTTCAAGTTCCTTTTCTGTGAAATTTCTGTCTAATTCTTCGAAAATAGACACGTCATCTCCTTCTATCTGATCCTCAGCACTTGCATCATTGTCATCTTTAGACATCAGATTTTTAAGTGATCAAAAAACTGTTCTATTGAAATGTTACTTGAAAAAGTTTTTTTTCGGTTTTTAAATTTTCGGTAAAAACGTTTCGGATTCGATTTTCTCATGGCGTTAAACATGTTTCCTTGTTTGTTTTTATAATTTCGTTTAAGTTTGTTCTCCGTAACTTTATATTTTTGTTTATCTAAGTTCAGTTTTAGTCTATTTTCCTCGGAATGATTTCGGTTAAACTGCATAAGTGCATGTTTATAGTTCTTATATAGTAATTTGCAATCGTCTGTTATCCATGGTTTGTCTGGTTTAAATTTCGAATGTGTATTCGGTTTACGACCAGTGCAATTATCACAGCGTATTGTTCGTTCTACTTCTTTATGTGTATATTTCTCAAATATATTTGTCAAAATAGCATTCATTTCATTCACAGTATTATTAATAGCATCGGCGTCTTCTGTAATAATTTTGTGCAGTTCTTCGAATTTCTGTGCATTATGTATTAGATCTTCTCTGACTTCATCCCTAAACTCTTCATTCCATCGTATCGTATTATATTTTATCTTTTTACATGTACATACAGTTTTCTGGCATAAACCTTTTAATTTAATATCTACAAATAATGGAGCATGACATGAAAAAGTTGTAAAATTTCCTACAATAAAACTATTAACAATTGAAAATGAGTTACAAGATAACAACATGTAATCTATGACACTACAACCATTTTTATTTTGAAATGTAAACTGTTTACTTGAGTCACCGAAACGTCCATTGCATATCCTAAGACCCGCAGATTTACACAAATCTAATATGCGTTTACCAAAAGAGTTCGGTGTTTTTAAATCTTCAGTCAATCTATCAACTAACGGTACATCCGCATTATAGTCAATTAAATTGTCAACTTTATCCAGTAATTCTTTGTTTAACCCGTCTTGTAAAATATAGTCTGGTTCGTTACCCACTCGACCGTTTAAATTACCAATAACGGCAATGTTCCCTAATTTTGAATAAATTTCAATTTGTTGTTGTAAAACATCAAAAACGTCAATATCATACTTTCTATAATAAACATTTTTATCGGGTGGTATGTATATAGCACAAATAAAGAAATTTTCATTATCGAACATTAATTTTTTATTAATTTTTATCCATATCATACAATCAATACAACAATCGATAATTTCTAAATAAGACTTTAACCATTTCTTATAGAACACTATTACGCCACCCCCGTAACACTTTTCTCTAGATAAATACTTCTTTTCATATCCAATTACATCGAATTCCTTAGGGCATTTGACCCAACACTCATTAAAACATATAACATCGTATTCACACAACATATTTACAAATTCCTCGTCTGCTAATTTACGTAGTAAGCCCTTTGAAATATTCCACGAGCATATTTTTAAATTTTTCGAAACTGATTTTTCACTAATATCATCCTCCTCGGATTCCTATTTCTCCCATAATTTACCATCGAAATACAATTTATCGTCAACTAAGTAAGCTGATAGTTTTTCTTGTCTTTTCTGAAACATCACAGGTAGCAGTTTTTTTCTTTTCTCCAAAATTTCAAGCGGATATTGCTGACTTATTCCGAAACCGGAACCCTTCAAACGTTTTGACATTTTTCGTACCATTTCACGATCTGAAAAGTTCTTAAATTTTACGACTATTGGTCGCGGTCTAACTGACTCTTTTTTAAACTTTCCTAAACGGAACGCACTTTCAATCTTTATTGCTGTTTTTGCATGTTCAATTTTAAGTGTATTCTCACAAAAATCCAGTATGGTATCAATGCAGTTTTCATTGTCTTTGTTGGTTTGATGTCCTAAATGTCTATTTTCTATTATACCCGTTACACCCCCCGTTGCACCCGTTACACCCCCGTTGCTTCGTCCACTTTGTTTCCGTCGGTTAAGTTAATATAAACATAATATAAAAATGAGCGGTTTTGAACGTTACAGCCAGAAATATGAAAAAAATGTGCTTGAGAATATAAAAAAAAAGAATTAGAACCTAACCTCCATTTAATTTTATTATCATTTATAAATGGAAACCTACTATGAGAAAGCTAAATTAAATTAATTTCTAAAGCAACTAATAAAATTGAGAACGGAAATGGGGAATGTGTCAAAGAGACAACAACCCGATCATAGCGCAGACAACAGCAGAAGGTCACCAACAGGTTTTCAATGCAGCGAAAAATTCCCGCACCCGGAGGCGTCCTTCAGCTGGCCCCTAAACAAATATATATACTAGTTCAGTGACAATGAACGCCATACTAAACTCCATATTGTACACAAGAAACTGAAATCAAAAATATACAAGACTATAACAAAGGCCAGAGGCTCCTGACTCGGGACAGGCGCAAACATGCGGCGGGGTTAAACATGTTCATGAGATATCAACCCTCCCCTATACCTCTAGTCAATGCAGAAAAGTAACCGCATAACAATACGCATATTAAAATTCAGTTCAAGAGAAGTCAGAGTTTGATGTCAGAAGTTGTAACCAAAGAAAATAAACAAAATGACCATAATACATACATATCAACAGACTACTAGCAGTAAACTGATCTGCCAACTCCAGACTTCAATTTAACTGATTGAAAGATTATGTCTTCATCATATGAATATCAGGCACAATCCTTCCCGTTAGTTTGAATAAATTAATTTCTGAAGCAACTTTAAACAGCCTGTATGACTGATAATAATATAGGGGCGAACTTAATCCAGTGGTTACGTATGATAATTCATACACATTTTTCATACTTAAGTAAGGATTAAAGATTTTTGGTTTGGGAGCACCCTTGAATCAAACTGAATAAAAGTTTTAATTAAACGTTTAAATGATTCTACAACCCGAACCAAAATATTTATCAATTAGCATGAATGAAATTAAATCTCTTTTGAAAATCAAAAAAAGATAGAGTTCGTTTTTTTTTTTTTATTTCCTAACACACTTTTTTTTTTATATTGTTTTCAATTGCTCAACAAATTAAATAAAATAAATACAGTCACAGATGTAAAACGTTTTCGTCGTATACGGTAAGAGAATAAAAAGTGCATGACAATGATTTAAAAATATCACTTAAGTTAATTGATTCGAAATATCAAATTGTATCATTGCTGCACAGGGCGTGACAGCACTACATTTCGCATCAGACAAGGGTCACAAAGAAGTTGTTACTGTTCTCCTTGAGAAGGCAGCAGATCCCAATGCAAAAGATGCAGACGTGAGTATTAAATTAATGAGTTAATTCATGTTATGTTTATAGAGAAAATTAGTCCTTACACCTAAGACTTCACATTCCCTGTAATCTATGATATAAATCAAAACTGAGTATTTCACATGTTTCATTGAAATATCTTACAAAACAGTAGTATAAATGTATAGATATTCTTTCTGTGAACACGAAAACATTTTGAAATAAAACTGAACATTTTAAACATGTTAGACATAAATATGTAAAATATGAATAACAAAACGTGTGGTTATTTATTAATGAGACAGATTTACAACAATGAAACAAACACAAAAACAACCATATAATGCATTTACAGTATTTATAAGCATACAAATCGAGCGGCTTTGAATGATACAGCATACAATATGAAAAACTATGCCTGAGAATGTAAAAAAAAGAGTTAGAACCTGACCTCCATTTAATTTTATTATCATTTATAAATGGAAACCTACTATAAGAAAACAAAATTAAATTAATTTCTGAAGCAACTAGTTTTCAGCGGGTGACAGCCTGTGTAACTGAGAATCATCAAGGGCGGATTAACCTGATCCAGTTGTTACGCATGATAATTCATATAATTATTTGTATACTTAAGTAAGGATTAATGATTTTTGGCTTTTCAATGTAATTACACTTGTGCATTACCTATACATTTCGACATCAACAACAAGATCAGTAGATAACTAAAGAAAACTTAAATACTCACCGTATATTATTATCACATAAGTTAAATCCTGTGGATAATAATAATAATAATTAGACGAAACACATCAAAACGATACCATGAAAACGCACATGTGAAAAACAACACTATGCCAAATAGTAATGAAAACAGGGATCATATTGATTCTGGAAAAATAAGTACTATTAAAAAAATATTAAAAAAGAAAAAAAGAAAAAAATATGTAAGTGTAGTTACAAGAATTTATCAAATTTATTTTGTGAAATAAATTATGTTATGAATACTAATATTATGAAGAAATAATATCTTCCAAATAGTGCTTCCCTTAACTATTAGGTAATCTAACATAAGGGATACTAAGTTAAACTTAGTAAATTGTTACAGCAAATATGCAATAAAGATATTTTTACATTGGACAAAAAAAAATACGGTCACAGATGTAAAACGTTTTCGTCGTAAACGGTAAGTGAATAACAAGTGTATGACAATGATTTAAAGATATCACTAAAGTAAAATGAATCAAAATATCAAATTGTATCTTTGTTGCACAGAGCTGTACATCACTACATTTGGACACATGGAAGTAGTTACTATTCTCCTTAACCATGATGCAAATTCAAAAAAGAATCAACTTTGAATAAAACTGGATATACAAATGTATAAAAAAAATTCGCTAGTTTTGTAAGGAGTCCCATACAGAACTTAACGGTTTTCATTATTGCCTTATATTGATGTATAAAGTCATGAGGTTTTTTTAATGTCAAAGTGCAATTAAAATGAACTTGCTATCCGACAAACTTCCGGGATGAAAATATCTAGACTGATACAATAGAAATGTCAACGTTAAAACCTTGGAAAATAAATTAGAGAAAACCGTGCTTACAAAATGATATAACACTTAAAAATACAAGAACCGAAAATATGAACCAAATCCAAATATTCATTTATTAAAACTTTCGGCACCATTGACTTTCAGAAGAAAAGATTCGAGCAACCAAAAGGTTAGACAAACTGTCATATACGCTTATATGAGGTTAACTAGCTTTTCGACGAAATATCATGAAAACAAATCAACGAGTTTGTCACCATACAATAGTTATCAAATTGTGATAATTGAAATAAATTAAGTTGGACACAATTAGTTTTATAAACATGATAAAGACCCGAATAATTAAAATATTTTTAGGGCTGTGTCAATCTGAAGCTTTAAAACAGAGGTTTCTAGTTTGTTTTTGGTTCATTTTTGAAGCAACATGTATAATATAATCAATGCTCTCTGGTTGGTTTCAACTATAACATTAGAACAAACTAGGTTTAAGACATAACAAAAATCATTAAAGCAATAAGAGGGAAACGCTAGTTCAAAATCACATTTAAAAGACGTCAAAGATAGCTAAGCCATTTGAGGAATAAATAAAGAATATCACATGAATAAAAACGATCACGGATGTAATTCGTTTTCATAGTATCCAATGAGAGAAGTGCAAGTGCATGATTATGATTTAAAATTAATACTAAAGTTAAATGAGTTGAAATATCAAATTGTATCATTATTGCACAGGGCGAGACAGCACTACATTGGGCATCTTTGAAAGGACACATTGAAGTAGTTACTATTCTCCTTGACCATGATGCAGATCCAAACGAAAAAAATACAAAAGTGAGTAATAAGTTAATGAGGTTATGTCGTGTCATGTTCCTCAAGAAAATTCATATCAAGGAGGCAATTGTAGTTTACTTTCTTTTTCACTGTAATCTTTGATATATATAAAACCTGAGTATTCCATTTAGACTTTTAATAAATTTATAAGAAGTTTAAATGTATGATCCCAATTATTAAAAGCAGTTGTTTTTCCCTTCATCGTTTATTTATATTGTTTGATTTTATCAGTTTTAATGGACTTTCCCTTGTTAGAACAGTTGTTTTTGCACTTGCTTCGTTTATTTCTTTCCGTGTCATTTGTCAGATTTTATGGACTCTCCCTTTTGAAAAAAAATGAGTTTTCACGTGTTCCATTGATTGGTGTGTTTTTATTTTGTCAGTTTTTTATGTAATTTTGTTCTTTGTTAAATTGCAAAATGGAAAATATACAGACGTGATTAATAAGTTTATTAGGATATGTCGTGCTATATTCCTCCAAAACACTATATCTTATCCGAGCAGAATACAGTTGTAGTTTACTTTCATTTTCCTTGTAATTTATAATATCAATTAGAAACTGAGAATAAATTATCAATGAATTCGTTAACATGATTTATTATTTATCATTGAAACCACTTAAGTTGGCCTCAATCTATTACATAAAGAATCAACTTAAAATGTTTTTAGGGCTGGTTATCACTTCATTGCGCAGCTTCCAGTGGATACATAGACGTTGTAAGTGAATTACTCCGTAGAGGAACAGATGCAAATGCAGAAATAACTGACGTAAGTGTCAATCTGAAGCTTGCAAATATAGATTACTACTTTTTTGTCCTTTTTCAAAGCAACATGCATAATGATAATAATGCCCTCTGCTTGGTTTCGAATAATACTCTAGAACAAACAAGGTTTAAAACATAACAATTATGGTTAAAACGTCAATAGGGAGCCACTAGTGAAAGATCACATTAAAAAGACGCCAAAGGTAGAGTTTCACTTTGTTTTTATTTCTTCGCGCATGTTTAAGTATGATAGTTTGACAATTACTTAGCCATTTAAGGAATATATTTAAAAAATCACTTGAATAAATACAATCACAGATGTAATATGGTTTCATAGTATCCGGTAAGAGAAGTACAAGTGCATGATCATGATTTAAATTAATACAAAAGTTAAATGTACTGCAATATCAATGGTAACATTACTCCACAGGGCATGACAGCACTACATCTGGCATCAAGCACTGGACACAAGGAAGTAGGAACTATTCTCCTTGATCATTTTGCAGATCCAAACGCAATTGTGAGTAATAAGTTAATACGGTTATGTCGTGTCATCTTCCTCCGAAAAAACTATAAATATCATCCATGAATGATGCAAATGTAGTATACTTTTATTTTAACTGTAATCCATGATATGTATACGTAACTTAGTATTCCATTAAATACTTTAAGAAGTAAGTATAAATGTATGATCCAAATTTAAAGAAACTCACTCGAATAAATACGATCACAGAAGTAAAAAGTTTTTATAGTATCCGGTGATAGAAGTACAAGTGTATGATCATGGTTTAAAACTAATACAAAAGTTAAATGTACTGCAATATCAATGGTAACATTACTTCACAGGGCATGACAGCACTACATCTGGCATCAAGTAATGGACACAAGGAAGTAGTAACTATTCTCCTTGATCATGATGCAGATCCAAACGCAAAACATACAAACGTGAGTAATAAGTTAATACGGTTATGTCGTATCATCTTCCTCCGAAAAAACTATAAATCTCATCCATGAATGATGCAAATGTAGTATACTTTCATTTTAACTGTAATCCATGATATGTATAAGTTACTTAGTATTCCATTAAATACTTTAAGAAGTAAGTATAAATGTATGATCCAAATTTAAAGAAACTCACTCGAATAAATACGATCACAGAAGTAAAAAGCTTTTATAGTATCCGGTGATAGAAGTACAAGTGCATGATTATGATTTAAAATTAATACTAAAGTTAAATAAATGTAATGAAATATCAAATTGTATCATCCCTTAACAGGGTTCTACAGCACTACATTGGGCAACTTGGAAAGGACACAAAGAAGTAGTTACTATTCTCCTTGACCATGATGCAGATCCAAACGTAAAAGATACAAAAGTGAGTAATAAGTTAATGAGGTAATTTCGTGTCATGTTCCTCAAGAAAATTCATATCAAGGAGGCAATTGTCGTTTACTTTCATTTTCACTGTAATCTTTGATATATATAAGCATCTGAGTATTCCATTTAGACTTTTAATAAATAAGAAGTTTAAATGTATGATCCAAATTAAGCAGTTGCTTTTCCCTTCTCTGTTTATTGACATTGTTTGTTTTATCAGTTTTAATGGACTTCCTCTTGTTGAAACAGATGTTTTTGCACTTGCTTCGTTTATTTCTTTCCGTGTTTTTTGACAGCTTTTATGGACTCTCCCTTTTGAACTAAAAAATGTTTTCACGTGTTCCATTGATTGGTGTGTATTTATTTTGTCGGTTTTTATGTAATTTTCATTCTTTTTTAATGCAAAACGCAAATTATACAGACGTGAGTAATGTGTTATTTCATCGCGCATGTTTTGTTATGATATTTTTTTATAATTTCTCAGCCATTTGAGGAATAATATAACTTGAATAAATACAATCACAGATGTAATACGTTTTCATAGTATCCGGTGAGAGAAATAAAAGTGCATGATGACGATTTGAAATTAATACTAAAGTTAAATGATTTGAAATATCAAATTGTATCATTATTGCACAGGGCGAGACAGCACTACATTTATTATCAAGAAAAGGACACAAAGAAGTAGTTACTATTCTCCTTGACCATGATGCAGATCCAAACGCAAAAAATACCAAAGTGAGTAATAAGTAAATAAGGTTATGTCGTCTCATGTTCCTCATGAAAATTCATATCAAATAGGCAATTGTAGTTTACTTTTATTTTCACTGTAATCTTTGATATATATATGTATAAGAATCTGAGTATTCCATTTAGACTTTTAATAAATTTATAAGAAGCATGAATGTATGATCCAAATTAAGCAGATGTTTTTCCCTTCTCTGTTTATTGACATTGTTTGTTTTATCAGTTTTAATGGACTTCCTCTTGTTGAAACAGATGTTTTTGCACTTGCTTCGTTTATTTCTTTCCGTGTTATTTGACAGCTTTTATGGACTCTCCCTTTTGAACTAAAAAATGTTTTCACGTGTTCCATGATTGGTATGTATTTATTTTGTAGGTCTTTATTTTATTCTCATTTTTTTAAATTGCAAAACACAAAATATACAGACGTCAGTAATATGTTTATAAGGTTATGTCGTGTTATCTTCCTCCTAAAAACTATATCTTATCTACGCAGACTACAGTTGTAGTTAACGTTCATTTTCACTTGTTATCTAGAATATAAATAAGAACCTGAGAATCAATTATCAATGAATTCGTCAACATAATTAAATTTTAACCATTTGAATCACTTAAGTAGGCAACTCTATTACATCAAAGAATCAACTAATTAAAAGTGTTTTTATTATTCGATAAACCTTCTCTTTTTCCTATGATAAGTTTTTATTTAGTCACAAAAATACTGAACTCCGAGGAAAATACAAACGGAAGAAATGATCATGCACTTGAACTTATCTTACCGGATACTATGAAAACGTATTTTAACGATTATGTCTGTTTTTGGCATATTTGGCAACACTTTTAGGAATTTTGGATCTCAATGTTTTTCAACTTCGTACTTTATTTGGCTTTTTTTCAACTTTTTTGGATTCGAGCGTCACTGATGAGTCTTTTGTAGACGAAACGCGCGTCTGCCGTATATATAAAATTTAGTCCTGGTATCTATGATGAGTTTATTTTGTTCACACATCGTTATAAAAATAATGGAATTGATGCGACTGTCATACATGTGGTTTGGCGCTATAAAACCAGGTTCAATCCACCATTTTCTACATTTGAAAATGCCTGTACCAAGTCAGGAATATGGCAGTTGTCCATTCGTTAGATGTGTTTTACCATTTGATTTTGCCATTTGATTAGGGACTTTCCGTTTTGAATTTTCCTCGGAATTCAGTATTTTTGTGAAATTCCCGATTTGATCATTACTGCACAGGGCGTGACACTACATTTGTCATCAAGCAATGGACACTTGGAAGAAGTTACTGTTCTCCTTGACCATGATGCAGATTCAAACGCAAAAAATACAAAATTGAGAAATAAGTAAATGAGTTAATTCATGTTATGTTCGTGAATAAAACTATTCCCTTTATCTGAGGAAGACCTTCAATGTCCCTGTAATCTATGATATACACAAGAACTGAGTATTTCACATGTTTCATTTTCAATTCTATAAAAAAAATAATAGATGTTTGAACCATAAAAACATTTTTAAATAAAATTGAACATTTTCAACATGTTAGACAAAAAATGTAAATTACGAATAACAAAATGTGTGGTTGTTTATTAAAGAGACAGTTTTACAACTGTTACAATGAAAAAAAATCTAAAATAACCATATATAGTATTTACAGTATATATAAGCATACAAATTGAGCGGGTTTGAATGTAACTGCCAGAATTATGAAAAAAACTGGGCCTGAGAATGTAAAAAAAATAGTTAGATAGTTATCAAAGGTACCCGGGTTATAATTTAGTACGCCAGACGCGCGTTTCGTCTACAAAAGACTCAGCAGTGAAAACCTGAGCGCCATTCAATGTAAATATTATTTATAAAACGAAATTCTACTACCAGAAAGCAAATTAAATTAATTTCTGAAGAAACTACTTGAAGCGGGGTGACTGGTAAACATCTAGGGTGGATTAACCTGATCCAGTGGTTACGTATGATAATTCATATCATTTTTTAATACTTAAGTGAGGATCAATGATTTTTTGTTTGGGATCATCTTTAAAAAACACCGGATAAAAGTTATAACTAAACCACCGTGCTTAAACAGCTGTGGGTAACTTACGCCTTGCGTCGGTCAAAGACTAATCTTATATAGAATAACAATACCATGAACGCAACAATTAAACCACTGAATTGAAAAGTTGTATTAATCGTTTAGGGAAACTCCTAAACGTAATAGGTGATTAAATTCTACAAATTAAACGATCACAGCACGATTTGAAAAAAAAACAACACTTAGGCTGTCCGTCACTTCAAAACAACTTGTCCGTAAATTTTTATTATACTAATATGGATGTCATGTCCGTAACTTTCAAAGAATCGACATACGTGGCTGTTATGTTTAAACTTATGATATAGATTGTATCGAATAAATAATCAGAAATGAAGTAGATTTTTAGAAATAGTATGTTATAGTTCATTGTATCGATGGAAGACAAAATTGGAAATATGAAAAAAGTAACGATACATCCGTAAAACTCGGGTCTGATTTTGTGTAACGTCGGAGTACCCAAATCGCCCATTTCGGAGGGTGGTTTATACCATTGCAGATAAACTGTTGAAACATCATTGTTGATTTTTATTAATGAACAAGTAGACTACACAATTATTTTTTTCACACATACATATGGCGTTTATACACTTACTGATTGTCTGCCAGCAATAACAAGGGTAGTATGAATCCTGGATGTTGAAGGGGAACCCAAATTGCCCAGGCAGTGGAAAGACTATGCGAGACTTCAGTGCACAAACTTCTTTCTGTCTTTTAAAAACTTTTCTCTCATCCCCACTAAAACAAAAATCCCATCAGCATTGACAGTAAAATAGAAGGGGGTTTGCAATCTGGGCGCACTGTGACGTTGCGCACGATATTGCGCCCACAGCTAGCTACTGTATATGTTCTGAGTCTCTTGTCGTTTGGTTATTTAGACATATATTGTTATATTGTATCAAAAATCTCATGACAATTATCAAAGGTTCAGCCAAAAACGAGTATATTTAAAAGACATTTCATTTCCATCTTTTAAAACAAAATCACTTAATTGTTAAGTCCAATTTATGACATAATACGATTCTATTACAATTTTGTGGCCTGTTGCATTCGATGCTCCAACTTTGAAGATTTGCAGTAAATGAGAAAACTTGAGGAAAGGACATATTGTAAAAATGGATAAACCTAGTTTTACAGCTAGCTGCATATTTCACTTGTCTGCAAGTTGCGTTAAATTTCATTAAATTGAACAAATATAAAAGACACAATAGGTAAAAGTCAGTGACAATAAAGGGAATAGAGCAGTCAGAATAGTTTAACAATTAGACATAGTATGTGAAAATATAAATCACTAAGACAACAGGGTCATTTAATAGTATAACAATCTCTGATAACATACAAAGAGAAAACAACTAAACATACAAGGAAACATATTCCAAAAAGCATAACATTATAACCAACTGATGGCATGTATAAATACCGAGTAGCGTCAAAGAGTATTCATCAAATAAACTCATCATATATATATACCAGGACTAAATTTTGTATATACGCCAGACGCGCGTTTCGTCTACAAAAGACTCATCAGTGACGCTCGAATCCAAAAAAGTCAAAAAGGCCAAATAAAGTACGAAGATGAAGAGCATTGAGGACCAAAATTCCTAAAAGTTTTGCCAAATACACATAAAAAAAAACAGAGGTGAAAGTAAACCGCAAACAGATTATTAAACTAAAAAAATTAAAGAGTATGACAAAGCCATGGTCCGAAGCGAAAAACGTCGATAAGACACACTTTAGTTAATAAAAGTTCAAACCATAACTTTGATCGAATACAAACCCCACATAAAACTTCCGTTGTGTAAGTATGATGCGTTAATAAAGTCACATTTGGTTGTGAATGAGCAGTATAAACGGCCGTGTAGGTTACAAATAAAGGGTTTTAGGATGTTAATTGTCCTTTAATTGTTGAAATTATAACTCTTAAAATTTTAAATTAAAAGTTACCCACATCTGAAAATAAAGTTACGGACAGTCTGTTTAGTTTCGATCAAAACGTTACGGACGTCTTATGCTTTTTTCTAAAATTGGCCTTGAATTTTAGTGAACTCTAAATTACAAACTTATGATAATTGTTAGTGATCTCTTTATTCAAGAATCCTATAAATATTTACATTATGCATGAAAAACGTCACAAAAGGTAGATTTTGTAAGAATTAAATATCAACGAGATAAGAGTCCGCCATCTTGGGCTGTGGGTAACTTAAGTTAATATAAACATAATATAAAAATGAGCGGTTTTGAACGTTACAGCCAGAAATATGAAAAAAAATGTGCTTGAGAATGTAAAAAAAAAGAATTAGAACCTGACCTCCATTTAATTTTATTATCATTTATAAATGGAAACCTACTATGAGAAAGCTAAATTAAATTAATTTCTAAAGCAACTAATAAAATGGAGAATGGAAATGGGGAATGTGTCAAAGAGACAACAACCCGATCATAGAGCAGACAACAGCAGAAGGTCACCAACAGGTTTTCAATGCAGCGAAAAATTCCCGCACCCGGAGGCGTCCTTCAGCTGGCCCCTAAACAAATATATATACTAGTTCAGTGACAATGAACGCCATACTAAACTCCATATTGTACACAAGAAACTAAAATCAAAAATTATACAAGACTATAACAAAGGCCAGAGGCTCCTGACTCGGGACAGGCGCAAACATGCGGCGGGGTTAAACATGTTCATGAGATATCAACCCTCCCCTATACCTCTAGTCAATGCAGAAAAGTAACCGCATAACAATGCGCATATTAAAATTCAGTTCAAGAGAAGTCAGAGTTTGATGTCAGAAGTTGTAACCAAAGAAAATAAACAAAATGACCATAATACATACATATCAACAGACTACTAGCAGTAAACTGATCTGCCAACTTCAGACTTCAATTTAACTGATTGAAAGATTATGTCTTCATCATATGAATATCAGGCACAATCCTTCCCGTTAGTTTGAATAAATTAATTTCTGAAGCAACTTTAAACAGCCTGTATGACTGATAATAATGTAGGGGCGAACCTAATCCTGTAGTTACGTATGATAATTCATACACATTTTTCATACTTAAGTAAGGATTAAAGATTTTTGGTTTGGGAGCACCCTTGAATCAAACTGAATAAAAGTTTTGATTAAACGTTTAAATGATTCTACAACCCGAACCAAAATATTTATCAATTAGCATAAATGAAATTAAATCTCTTTTGAAAATCAAAAAAAGATAGAGTTCGTTTTTTTTAATTTCCTAACACACGTTTTTTTATATTGTTTTTCAATTGCTCAACAACTTTATGATTGATATAAGAAACTTAAATAAAATTAAAAACCAATTGTTCAGAGAACAATTGAAGGTCTTTCCATCAAAACAATGTATTTTGATATGAAAAGTTGTGAAACTAAGTTTAAAATGTCATTTCAATCGTCAAATGATAGCTCCTGGTAAGCTGATTCCAAAAATATATTGTTTCCATACATTTTTTTTTAAATAAGGGAGATAATTTGTTACTTCCGGTTTGAAAAATGTTACTTCCGATTATATTTGAATATTTACTTGACACTGATTCCAAAAATATCTGGTTCTATATACTTTTATATTAATAAAGTACAAAAAATTAGCTATTTCCGGTTTACAAAAGGTCACTTCCGGTTGTTTT
The DNA here is from genome assembly GCF_963676685.1 of Mytilus edulis. Taxonomy (NCBI): domain Eukaryota; kingdom Metazoa; phylum Mollusca; class Bivalvia; order Mytilida; family Mytilidae; genus Mytilus; species Mytilus edulis. Next base: position 73,280,495 of record NC_092351.1, read on the forward strand.
TTACAAGGTTAAATGGTTTGATACCTTTTTCTAAAAGTTGTATATCTTTATCATGTATACATATAGAATAAAAGCAAAGGTCAAAATCTAGAACGTCAAATTAAGCTATGACCTTGAGATCAATTTCAAGGTCATAAACCAAGGACCTCAAATCAAAAGACCATAGGTCTTTATTATATTTAGTTAATGAGTTATATCACCAAACGCGTATTTTTAAATACAAGAGGGGAGAAAACTCCCTTTTACATTCAACGTACGCTTGCAATCAAAATTTACATCTTACGACATGTCGCAACTAACAATTTAGTAAAAATAATTTGTTGATATCTTATACAGTCTTTGGATATAAGTGAAAATAAGCCAAATTCAAATATTAGAATATGACCTTGACCTTTGACCTTGACCTAATTTTCATTTTTTGGGACCAAGGACCTCAAATCAAAAAATCCTAGGTCTCTATCACTTATGATTTATAAGATAGAAATTCATATCACTTATATCAGATGCAAAAGGGGAAATAACTCTCATATGGAGCGGTCATATCGCTTCGGTCAAAATAGGACAAATCATGCGAAGGATATAACGAGCAATTTTGTAAAATAAATTTGTCATAATCTTTTACGGTTGCGAAGGAGATGCGCTAACAAGGAAAACAGTGTTTGGGGAGATAACTCCTACAAAGAAAAGTATTCGTTTACGCAGGGTAAATTTCAAAAGCGCATAAACTGTTCGATATCATATACCAAATATCTAAGCGACATATTGCGAAACAAATGTTTATCGCAAGAACAAAATTAGGCGGAAGAAAAAAAAAAAAAAAAAAAAAATAATCAGAAGAAAAACAATAGGTCTTTCCACAGAAAAGTGGAAAGACCTAATAAATACAGTCACAGATGTAAAACGTTTTCGTCGTATACGGTAAGAGAATAAAAAGTGCATGACAATGATTTAAAAATATCACTTAAGTTAATTGATTCGAAATATCAAATTGTATCATTGCTGCACAGGGCGTGACAGCACTACATATCGCATCAAACAAGGGTCACAAAGAAGTTGTTACTCTTCTCCTTGAGAAGGCAGCAGATCCCAATGCAAAAGATGAAGACGTGAGTATTGAATTAATGAGTTAATTCATGTTATGTTTATAGAGAAAATTAGTCCCTACACCTGAAGAAGACTTCACATTCCCTGTAATCTATGATATAAATCAAAACTGAGTATTTCACATGTTTCTGTCATATACGCTTATATGAGGTTAACAAGTTTTTCGACGAAATATCATGAAAACAAATCAACGAGTTTGTAACCACACAATAGTTATCAAATTGTGATAATTGAAATAAATTAAGTTGGACACAGAGGTTTCTAGTTTTTTGGTTCATTTTTGAAGCAACATGTATAATATAATCAATGCTCTCTGGTTGGTTTCGACTAATACATTAGAACAAACTAGGTTTAAGACATAACAAAAATCATTAAAGCAATAAGAGGAAAACGCTAGTTCAAAATCACATTTAAAGACGTCAAAGATAGCTAAGCCATTTGAGGAATAAATAAAGAATATCACATGAATAAATACGATCACGGATGTAATTCGTTTTCATAGTATCCAATGAGAGAAGTGCAAGTGCATGATTGTGATTTAAAATCAATACTAAAGTTAAATGAGTTGAAATATAAAATTGTATCATTATTGCACAGGGCGAGACAGCACTACATTGGGCATCTTGGGAAGGACACATTGAAGTAGTTACTATTCTCCTTGACCATGATGCAGATCCAAACGAAAAAGATACAAAAGTGAGTAATAAGTTAATGAGGTTATGTCGTGTCATGTTTCTCAAGAAAATTCATATCAAGGAGGCAATTGTAGTTTACTTTCATTTTCACTGTAATCTTTGATATATATAAGCATCTGAGTATTCCATTTAGACTTTTAATAAATAAGAAGTTTAAATGTATGATCCAAATTAAGCAGTTGTTTTTCCCTTCTCTGTTTATTGACATTGTTTGTTTTATCAGTTTTAATGGACTTCCTCTTGTTGAAACAGATGTTTTTGCACTTGCTTCGTTTATTTCTTTCCGTGTTTTTTTGACAGCTTTTATGGACTCTCCCTTTTGAACTAAAAAATGTTTTCACGTGTTCCATTGATTGGTGTGTATTTATTTTGTCGGTTTTTATGTAATTTTCATTCTTTTTTAATGCAAAACGCAAAATATACAGACGTGAGTAATGTGTTATTTCATCGCGCATGTTTTGGTATGATATTTTTTTTCCTTATTTCTTCTATTTTTTCGCGCATGATATTTTAACAATTGCTAAGCTATTTGAGGAATTAATAAAGAATATCACATGAATAAATACGATCACGGATGTAATACGTTTTCATAGTATCTAATGAGTAGGCAACTATCTATTCCATAAAGAATCAACTATCTATTCCATAAAGAATCAACTTATTTAAAAAATTTTAGGGTTGGTTACCACTCCATTGCGCAGCTTCCGCTGGAGACAGAGACATTGTAAGTGAATTACTCCGTAGAGGAACAGATGCAAATGCAGAAACATCAAAAGTAAGTGTCAATCTAAAGCTTGCAAACAGAGATTTCTAGTGTTTTGTTCATTTTCGAAGCAGCATGTATAATGTTAGTAATGCTCTCTGCTTGGTTTCGACTAATACTCTAGACCAAACAAGGTTTAAAAAAGGAAAAGGAAAAATTGATTGAAACAATAAGATCGAAAAACTATTTAAATCACATTTTTAATTTATTTTAATTTCGCTTGTTTTGATATGATATTTTTGAAAGTTGCTCAGCCGTTTGAGGAATAAATTTTAAAAATCACACAAATAAATACGATCACAGATGTAATACGTTATCATCGTATACGGTAAAAAAAGAACAAGTGCATGACAATAATTTAAAGATATTCCTAAAGTTAAATGAATCGAAATATACAAGAGGTCATGTCATGTCATGTTCACACAGGCAATTGATCCCTATACCCGAAGAAGGCAAACATGGTATACTTACTTATTCACTGTTATCTATGATATAATTTATAACTGAGTATTCCATTAAATTTCTTTAATAAACCAAAAGTTTAGATGTAAGATTTAAATAAGGCAGTTGTTTGTCACTTGTACCGTTGATTGATATCGTTTCATTTTATTCATGTGATTCAAATAAGGCAGTTGTTTAACTTGTACCGTTGATTGATATCGTTTCATTTTATTCATGTGATTCAAATAAGGCAGTTGTTTAACTTGTACCGTTGATTGATATCGTTTCATTTTATTCATGTGATTCAAATAAGGCAGTTGTTTAACTTGTACCGTTGATTGATATCGTTTCATTTTATTCATGTGATTCAAATAAGGCAGTTGTTTAACTTGTACCGTTGATTGATATCGTTTCATTTTATTCATGTGATTCAAATAAGGCAGTTGTTTTTTTTCTATTGTACCGTTGATTGATATCAATTGATTTTGTTTATGTTATTCTCTGTTTTCTAATTTGCCTTGGAGTTCGGTTTTTCTCATACTCCTTTTTTTCATCAACATGACAAAACGACAAAATCTCTTTGTTTGAAACATGAATCTGAACAACAACAAAATTGGGAATTCAACAATGAGACAGTAGCACAACAATAATTTGGCATAAAAATTAAAAAGATCATATAATAGGGAACATGTGTACTAAGTTTTAAGTTGATTGGACTTCAACTTCATCAAACACTACCTTGACCAAAAACTATAACCTGAAGCGGGACAGACGCACAGACGAACGGACGGGCGAACGGACGCACAGATCAGAAAACACAATGCCCCTCTACTATCGTAGGTGGGGCATGAAAATGTTATAAGTGTAAATCCACAATGCATCCATGTTCTTTGTGCTATGTTAAAACAAATGGACAGATGAAGAAGGTTATGGAACATCTGTTTTGAGAATTTTATGTGCAAATGAACAAGAAATTCAAACTGAGAGAACTGACACAACTAAATGTATAAAACAGAAGCAGTACGAATGATTTGCAGTATCTGTTATGATTTTAATTGATTTTTACACGATGTCCAAAACCAAAATAGATCAGATGAGCGACAAAAGTTCTTGAGCTTCTAGTTTAAGTACGTCAGATGTTTGTAATTAAATTTTTATTTCTCTAAGACGTGTAGGAAAATTTTAATCGAATTTAAAGGTTTATAAAAATGTTGTGGTAAAAAAAAAATGTGAATCAAATAGATGTGCCTGTAGAAAAGCAAAGTTGCAATAGTCGATGTCATCCAAATTAAGTTCGTAAAGATATATGATTGTTTTTGAAATATTGTTCTAAACCTTTTAATATATTGTTCCTTAAATTTGATATGTTGTGCTCACATTTTAATGGATTGAGGTTATCATTTTAATATATTTTGCTTAACATTTCACAATTAATGTTTTTATTGATGTTTTGATATGAACTTGTGGAAGGAATTATTTAACTTTTATTCAATTTCTATACAAATAGAACTAATTCATCATTTCAGTTATTATGTATAATCCCTGACATTATTTCTACTGACCATACAGTTGTTATCCCTAAACTGACCAGTGATTCTACATTATCACTGATTCCACAAATTCACTGTTACATATATAAGTAACTTAGTATTCCGTTTAAACCTTTACTAAATAAGAAGTATAAATGTATGATCTAAATTAAGCAGTTGTTTTTTTGTTAGTTTTTATGTAATTCCTTTTTTTTTTATTTCAAAACGCAAAATATCCAGACCTGAGTAATACGTTTATAAGGTTATGTTATGTCATCTTCATCCGAAAATCTATATCTTATCCACGCAGAATACAATTGTAGTTCACTTTCATTTTCACTGTAATCTAGGATTTCAATAAGAAACTGAGAATAAACTATCAATGAATTCGTTAACATGATTACATTTAATCATTGAAACCACTTTAGTAGGCAACAATCTATTGCATAAAGAATCAACTTATTTAAAATGTTTTAGGGTTGGTTACCACTCCATTGCGCAGCTTCCGCTGGATACATAGACATTGTAAGTGAATTACTCCGTAAAGGAACAGATGCAAATGCAGAAACAACAAAAGTAAGTGTCAATCTGAAGATTGCAAACAGAGATTTCTATTTTTTTGTTCATTTTCGAAGCAGCATGTATAATGTTAGTAATGCTCTCTGCTTGGTTTCGACTAATACTCTAGACCAAACAAGGTTTAAAAAAGGAAAAATGATTGAAACAATAAGATCGAAATACTATTTAAATCACATTTTTAATTTATTTTAATTTCTTCAGGTGTAATACCACCAAATCATGGTACGTCACATCCGGTTGTATACGAAAATAGGTCGAAAAAAAATATTCCCTTGAATTTGACAGTTGTAGGTAATTAATCCTACATTTTATTGCAGTAAAATAGTTCTGTGTCATAAACATATGTCTTGGATATTTCAAAGCACCATTATGTTTTTATTTGGGATTTCTATAGAATATTTTGTAATCTTGAGATTACATGGTGACTAAACCTTGTACACAGATAAAATAAGGGGAGAAATTTGATTGGTTAACTTCCAGTGATGGTTATTTTGTTATAGGCAATGAAATGTTATGTGAATTTTTTTCTATAGTACTGGACAGGATAAACCTTTAATCATGCCAAGTATTTCTTTATTTGAAACAAAGATAAATTCTACAGAATTTTTTGAAAAGTGCAAATTTAACAAAGACTAATAGGGGAAAATCAATGGTGGTATTACACCTAATATGGGAAGCTGTACAGTCACCTTTGACCTTGTGAGTAATCTCATGTCTTAAAATTTCTTGTTATTTAATTGAAATATTACAAAAAATGAGATATTCTGAGTGGATTGAGTCTCCAAACACACATTTTATGAGAGTTTTTACTTGAAATAGGACTGTTCCTTGATATTAAGTTTTTTGGGGTTTTTTGGGGCGGGGGGGGGGGGGGGGCTTTTTCTCCTTACTTCTTATAATCTGCTATGACAGAACATTTTCCTAGGAAATACTTAGATAGATAAATATTTATAAGTTAATGAAATTATTTTTAATGCTGTAACGACAAATTATTCACTAAAAGGAAAGCCTTTTAGATCCCTCTCTGGAACGCGGCGTAAATTTAATTTTGACGTAAGGACTTATTGAAACCTCCTTGGAGACCGTAAACTTGTATATGGATTGTTCATTCTGCTGAAATACTTCAATTACTCATTTCTGAAAACATTTCTATCATAAATTAGTGAAAGTTACCCAATTATTTTTACTTATTTGGCCTGAAAAGTTGAAATTTTGAGGAAATGAGAGCTAAAATTGACCAAATGAGACCTTATAAAGAAGTCAAAGAGATCCATTAGTGGTATTTTTCTACCTAAACTCATCTTGAGTATCATATTCAACTGTTTGTAGGCAGATAAGATAAATATTTGATCATTTATTGGTCCACACTATTATCTATCTTGATGCGGCTTGGTTTGGATTTGTCGAAGAAATTTTGCTCGAATCGCTGTAGATGTCGTCTTTCATTATACTAGATTTTTCTCAAACTATCGAACTGATTATGACAAAACTTGACAGAAAAGCTTGAAATAACCGGTATTACAAGGGAAAAAAGTCACAATCAGTTTATTAACAATAAAGTCTTCTTTAGGTGTAATACCACCAAATCATGGTACGTCACATCCGGTTGTATACGAAAATAGGTCGGAAAAAATATTCCCTTGAATTTGACAGTTATAGGTAATTAATCCTACATTTTATTGCAGTAAAATATTTCTGTGTCATAAACATATGTCTTGGGTATTTCAAAGCACCTTTTTTTTTTATTTTGGTATTTCTATAGAATATTTTGTAATCTTGAGGTAATACGGTGACTAAACCTTGTACACAGATAAAATAAGGGGAGAAATTTGATTAGTTAACTTCCAGTGATGGTTATTTTCTTATATGCAATGAAATGTTATGTGAATTTTTTTCTATAGCACTGGACAGGATAAACCTTTACTCATGCCAAGTATTTCTTTATTTGAAACAAAGATAAATTCTACAGAATTTTTTGAAAAGTGCAAATTTAACAAAGACTAATAGGGGAAAATCAATGGTGGTATTACACCTAATATGGGAAGCTGTACAGTCACCTTTGACCTTGTGAGTAATCTCATGTCTTAAAATTTCTTGTTATTTAATTGAAATATTACAAAAATTAAGATATTCTGATTGGATTAAGTCTCCAAACACACATTTTATGAGAATTTTTACTTGAAATAGGACTGTTCCTTGATATTAAGTTTTTTGGGGTTTTTTTGGGGGAGGGGGGGGGGCTTTTTCTCCTTACTTCTTATAATCTGCTATGATAGAACATTTTCCTAGGAAATACTTAGATAGATATATATTTATAAGTTAATGAAATTATTTTTAATGCTGTAACGACAAATAATTCACTAAAAGAAAAGCCTTTTAGATCCCTCTCTGGAACGCGGCGTAAATTTAATTTTGACGTAAGGACTTATTGAAACCTCCTTGGAGACCGTAAACTTGTATATGGATTGTTCATTCTGCTGAAATACTTCAATTACTCATTTCTGAAAACATTTCTATCATAAATTAGTGAAAGTTACCCAATTATTTTTACTTATTTGGCCTGAAAAGTTGAAATTTTGAGGAAATGAGAGCTAAAATTGACCAAATGAGACCTTATAAAGAAGTCAAAGAGATCCATTAGTGGTATTTATCTACCTAAACTCATCTTGGGTATCATATTCAACTGTTTGTAGGCAGATAAGATAAATATTTGATCATTTATTGGTCCACACTATTATCTATCTTGATGCGGCTTGGTTTGGATTTGTCGAAGAAATTTTGCTCGAATCGCTGTAGATGTCGTCTTTCATTATACTAGATTTTTCTCAAACTATTGAACTGATTATGACAAAACTTGACAGAAAAGCTTGAAATAACCGGTATTACAAAGGAAAAAAGTCACAATCAGTTTATTAACAATAAAGTCTTCTTTAGGTGTAATACCACCAAATCATGGTACGTCACATCCGGTTGTATACGAAAATAGGTCGGAAAAAATATTCCCTTGAATTTGACAGTTATAGGTAATTAATCCTACATTTTATTGCAGTAAAATATTTCTGTGTCATAAACATATGTCTTGGGTATTTCAAAGCACCTTTTTTTTTATTTTGGTATTTCTATAGAATATTTTGTAATCTTGAGGTAATACGGTGACTAAACCTTGTACACAGATAAAATAAGGGGAGAAATTTGATTAGTTAACTTCCAGTGATGGTTATTTTCTTATATGCAATGAAATGTTATGTGAATTTTTTTCTATAGTACTGGACAGGATAAACCTTTACTCATGCCAAGTATTTCTTTATTTGAAACAAAGATAAATTCTACAGAATTTTTTGAAAAGTGCAAATTTAACAAAGACTAATAGGGGGAAATCAATGGTGGTATTACACCTAATATGGGAAGCTGTACAGTCACCTTTGACCTTGTGAGTAATCTCATGTCTTAAAATTTCTTGTTATTTAATTGAAATATTACAAAAATTAAGATATTCTGATTGGATTGAGTCTCCAAACACACATTTTATGAGAATTTTTACTTGAAATAGGACTGTTCCTTGATATTAAGTTTTTGGGTTTTTTTTGGGGGAGGGGGGGGGGGGCTTTTTCTCCTTACTTCTTATAATCTGCTATGATAGAACATTTTCCTAGGAAATACTTAGATAGATATATATTTATAAGTTAATGAAATTATTTTTAATGCTGTAACGACAAATTATTCACTAAAAGAAAAGCCTTTTAGATCCCTCTCTGGAACGCGGCGTAAATTTAATTTTGACGTAAGGACTTATTGAAACCTCCTTGGAGACGGTAAACTTGTATATGGATTGTTCATTCTGCTGAAATACTTCAATTACTCATTTCTGAAAACATTTCTATCATAAATTAGTGAAAGTTACCCAATTATTTTTACTTATTTGGCCTGAAAAGTTGAAATTTTGAGGAAATGAGAGCTAAAATTGACCAAAAGAGACCTTATAAAGAAGTCAAAGAGGTCCATTAGTGGTATTTTTCTACCTAAACTCATCTTGAGTATCATATTCAACTGTTTGTAGGCAGATAAGATAAATATTTGATCATTTATTGGTCCACACTATTATTTATCTTGATGCGGCTTGGTTTGGATTTGTCGAAGAAATTTTGCTCGAATCGCTGTAGATGTCGTCTTTCATTATACTAGATTTTTCTCAAACTATTGAACTGATTATGACAAAACTTGACAGAAAAGCTTGAAATAACCGGTATTACAAAGGAAAAAAGTCACAATCAGTTTATTAAACAATAAAGTCTTCTTTAGGTGTAATACCACCAAATCATGGTACGTCACATCCGGTTGTATACGAAAATAGGTCGGAAAAAATATTCCCTTGAATTTGACAGTTATAGGTAATTAATCCTACATTTTATTGCAGTAAAATATTTCTGTGTCATAAACATATGTCTTGGGTATTTCAAAACACCTTTTTTTTTTATTTTGGGATTTCTATAGAATATTTTGTAATCTTGAGGTTATATGGTGACTAAACCTTGTACACAGATAAAATAAGGGGAGAAATTTGATTAGTTAACTTCCAGTGATGGTTATTTTCTTATATGCAATGAAATGTTATGTGAATTTTTTTCTATAGTACTGGACAGGATAAACCTTTACTCATGCCAAGTATTTCTTTATTTGAAACAAAGATAAATTCTACAGAATTTTTTTAAAAGTGCAAATTTAACAAAGACTAATAGGGGAAAATCAATGGTGGTATTTCACCTTCACGCATGTTTGTTATAATATTTTTGACAATTGCTCAGCCGTTTGAGGAATAAATTTTAAAAATTACACAAATAAATACGATCACAGACTGATGTAATACGTTTTCATCGTATACGGTAAGAAAAGAACAAGTGCATGACAATAATTTAAAGATATCCATAAAGTTAAATGAATCGAAATATACAATTGTACCGTTTCTTCACAGGGCGAAACCGCACTTCATTTATCATCAAGAAATGGGCACAAGGAAATAGTTACTATTCTCCTTGACCATGCTGCACATCCAAACTCAAAAACTGCAGACGTGAGTAAATATTTCAAGAGGTCATGTCGTGTCATGTTCACACAGGCAATTGATCCCCATACCCGAAGAACACTTGCTATTCACTGTTATTTATGATATAATTTATAACTGCGTATTCCATTTAAATCTTTATTAATCCAAAAGTTTAGGTGTATGAATCAAATAAGGCAGTTGGATTTCACTTTTTGATCGATATCAATTGATTTTGTGTATATAATGCTCCATTTTCCAGTTTGTCTTGGAGTTTTTGTTTTTTTCTCATACTATATTTCCATCAACAAGACTTACGACAAAATCTCTTTGCTTAAACCGAACGGTTTAAACAAAAAAACAAAACATGAATATGAACAATCAATTATTTTGGGAATTCAAGAAGGAGACAGTAGCACAACAATAAAACAAAACCACACATACATAATGTGACTTTAGAAAGCAATTACACTATTCATAAGCATCAACATCAATCGATTTTGAATATACTAGCCCGAAATGTATAAAAATATTGAAAAATACATTTGCATGGAAATGAAAAAATTGGTTTGTGCCCTGATCTTTACTGCAATTGTCATATTAATAAAAGCTTTGACATTCACAAAAATTACGCAATAAAAATACCCCTTCTTATATAATTGCCATACGCCTTCGTAAATATTATTCGATAAACTTTCTTTTTTGTATTGTGATAAATTTTTATTTAGTCATAATTGATTTATGCTCCACACGATTATTTCAAAGATAACAAAACTTCCATTTTCCCCACGTAACACAAAGTGTTAATCATAACAATAATAATTTTTAAAACAAACACGGAATAGATAAACTCTCATAGATACCAGGATTAAATTTTGTATTTAAGCCAGACGCGCGTTTCGTCTACATCAGACTCATCAGTTATGCTCGAATCCAAAAACGTTATATAAAAGCCAAATAATAAATTACCTAAGCTGTCTTTGGCAAAACTTTCAGAAATTTTTGGTCCTCAATGCTCTTCAACTTCGTACTTTATTTGGCCTTTCTTTCATTTTTTTTATTCAAGCGTTACTGATGAGTGTTATGTTGACGAAACGCGCGTTTATCGTGAATCTTGGTATCTATGATGATTTTCTTTACAACCACTGGGTCGCTGCAACTGTTGATGGAGATTTAATTCCCCGAGGATATCACCAGCCCAGTAGTCAGCACTTCTGTGTTGACTCGAGTTATCATTGATTAGTTCATAATTATATATTAACTGTTAATAAAACTTTGAATTTTTTATAAATACTAAGGCTTTTCTAGCTCAGGAATGGATTACCGTAGCTGTCTTTTGCAAAAGTTTTAGGATTTTTTGGTCTTCAATGCTATTCAACTTCGTACTTTATTTGTATTTTTTTTTAACATTTTTTTATTCGAGCGTCATTGGTGAGTCTTTTATAGACGAAACGCGCGGCTGGCGTAAATATAAAGTTCAATCTTGTAATCTATGTTGAGTTTATTTACATCCACTGGGTCGATACCACTGCTGGTCGAGTTTTAATTCCTCGATGGCACATTGTACCACCAGCCCAGAAGTCAGCACTTCTGTGTTGACTCGAGTTATCATTAACATGTTCATACTTATATATTAACTGTTAACAAATATTTGAACTTTTGTAAGGCTAAGACTTTTCTACCTGATAACCTAAGCTGTCTTTTGTAAAATATTTAAGAACTTTTGGTCCTCAATGCTCATCAATCTCGTACTCTATTTGGCCTTTTTAACATTTTTTTATTCGAGTTTCACTAATGAGTCTTTTATAGAAAAAACGCGCGTCTGGCGTAAATATAAGTTACAATGCTCGTATCTATGATGAGTTTATTTGAAACGATATAACACTTAACAGTATTAGAATTAACAATATGGACAGAGCTAATCATTAACTATTCGCCCAGTAAATGTTTTTTGGAAATAATTGCCACCAAGCAAACGGTACTTGGGAAAATTATTAAAACAATCAGAGGGAAATCGTCAGTAAAAAAAAACTTTTGAAAGATGCACAAGAAAAATTTCGTCTTGGCTTCTAAGTTTCTAATCATGCTAACACATGCTTTGTATGATATTTGGGTTATTTTGTGCAATAGCTCAGCCATTTTAAGATTGATTTTAGAAACTTACATGAAATAAATACGATCACATATATATGTAATACATTTTCATAGTATTCGGTAAGAGAAGTACAAGAGCACGATTATGATTTAAAATTATCACTAAAGTTGAATGAATCGACATATCAAATTGTATTATTACTTCACAGGGCGAGACAGCACTACATTTGTCATCAAAAGAAGGATACTTAGAAGTAGTTACTATTCTCCTTGACCATGATGCAGATTCAAACGCTAAAACTGCAGACGTGAGTAAAAGTTAAAGAGGTCAAGTCGTGACATGTTTATGTAGGCAATTGATCCCTATACCCGAAGAAGTCGAATATGATATTTTACTATTCACTGTTCTCTTTGATATAATTTAGAACTGATTATCCCGTTCAAATCTTTTTAAACCAGAAGTATAGATGTATGATTCACTTTAAGTAGTTGTTTTTCACTTTATCTGTTAATTGATATAATTTGATTTTGTCAGTGTTAAAGTAATTCTCCTTTCTTTAATATGCTTTGGCGTTTGTTCTTAGTCATATTCGGGAAACATGAGTTCATACCGTAATTCTATATATTTAAATGGTTAATATGAGAAAGAATAGCGCGATTTGTGAGAAAATTAGGCGGAAATACGAATCATATCCGGAACTTCACAGATAACTCTTTGTTTCAATCGTCATGGTGTTTCTTAATTGTAAATGCTAGTTATGAAATCGTAAATATCAGTAGGAAATCTGTAAACTATACTCAGAAATTTGTGAAGTGTATAAAGTTTTTTTTTATATTTGTTTTATTTTTTTACACCAATTAAAATAGTCAACAACCGTGATTCTGAAAAAAAGTAAGATTGTCAATCAAGTATTTTTCAAATGCAATTGCAAAATGACGAATTCAGGGTAGTTTTTTGGTAAAAGAATAGCTTGATATCTTAACACTAGTAAAATTATCAATAAAGTTAAATGATTTGAAATATCCAATTGTATCATTACTTCACAGGGATTTACAGCACTACATTTGTCATCACGAAATGGACACAAGGAAGTAGTTACTATTCTCCTTGACTATTCTGAAGATCCAAACGCACAATCTGTAGACGTTAGTAAAGAGGTAAGACCGTGTTATGTTCATGAAAAATAAGTCACTTCGCCAAAGGATGCAAATGTAGTATACTTTAACATTCACTGTAATATATGAAATAAATAAGAACCGAATACTACATTTAAACCTTTAATAAATCAGTAGTTCAATAGACATTGAATATATATCCACATTTACATTAGCAACAATAACTGTTTTATACAATAAATAACAAAATATGTAGAAATGTTTTAGAGAGACAGAGGAACAACAATGAAATTAACACATGCATATAAAGTATTTACAGTATTATAAGCATCAACATCAAACGATTTCAAAACGTACAGGTAACAGCTATATTTGCATGAGATCGTAAGAAAATGAGTGTATACCTGTGCTGATAGAATGGACATATAGTGTACACAAATAAACAATGCAATAATACATTTCGACATGCTAATAGTTATCAAAGGTACCATGCTTGTAATTAAATACGTCAGACGAGCTTTTTTTTCTACACAAGACTCATCAGTGACGCCCGATCAAAATAGTTATAAAGCTAATGAAGTATAAGAGCATTGATGACCCAAATTTAAAAAAAGTTGTGCCAAATACGGCTAAGGTTATCTATGCCTTGGATAAGAGAATCCTCAGTATTTAGAATAATTCATTATTTTTCAAACAGTAAATTTATAACAAATTATTATATAATTGATATTCATGTCAACACCGAAGTGATGACTAACTACATAATAAAAACGAACACTTAAAACAACAGCACAACATAACCACGCATTGTCTTTTACAAGACAGGTTTGACGCTACAATTTGATGTCAGAGGTAAATTTCTAAAAAAAATGATATAGAAAATGAAGTTCAAGATTAGGTCTGAAATTATATTATAGAATTGTGTTAGTAATTAGATACTAAATTGTGTTATCTAGCTATGTTGGTATTTCTTCTGAATTAAACAGTAAAACAAATAAATCGTATACGTAAGAAAGATTAATCAAATCATGCTATTTCTGATGCAAAGAGTTTGAAGTGGGGGATAGCATATATAACTGATAGGCAATTAAGAGCGTTCCTGGTCCAGTGTAAAAGTATGATAATTCATATAATTAGATTAGATCGGTCCACTTTTCTATGGAAAGACCTATTGTATATGTTCTGATTAGTATTATTAGGTATTTCTACTTTTTTGTGCAAAGACCTATTGTACTTATTCTGGTTATTAAGTCTTTCCACTTTTCTGTGGAAAGCCCTATTGTATTTGTTCTGATTAATTTATTTTCTTTCACATTTTGTTCTTGCGATAAATATTTGTTTCGCAATATGTCGCTTAAATATTTGCCATATTGTATCGTATAGTTCATTCACTTTAAAATTTCACCCTTCAAAGACGAACACTTTTTCTTTGTAAGAGTAATCTCCCCAACATTGTTTAACTTGTGACTACATCTCCTCCGTAACCGTAAAAGAAAGTGACAAATTTATTTAATACAATTGTTCGTTCTAACCTTCGCATCTTTTTTAGACCGAAGCGATATGAACACTCCATATGAGAGTTATCTTCCCTTATGAATGTGATATAAGTGATGTGCATTTCTATCTTGTAAACCATAAGTGATAGAGACCTAGGATCTTTTGATTTGAGGTTCTTGATCCAAAAATAGAAAATAAGGTCAAGGTCAGAGGTCAACGTCATATTTAAAATTTTGATTTTGGCTTATTTCCATTTATTTCCAAAAACCGTATACGATATCGACAACACATTTTTACTAAATTGTTAATTGCGACATGTCGTAACACAGAATTTTTTTTTGAAAGGATACGCTAAAATAAATTTGCAGTTTTCTCCCCTCTTATACTAAACACTAATGATATAATGATATAACTCATTAACCGTATATAATTTAGACCTATGGTCTTTTGATTTGAAGTCCTTGGTTTATTACCTTGAAGTAACTCAAAGTCCTAGGTAAAATTGACGTTCTAGATTTTGACCTTTGCCTTTACCTCATAGGTATACATGATAAAGCCATGGGACTTTTTGCGTTCATTCAAGACACATGACAGTGGAAAATCCAACCGGAAGTGACATTGTGTACACCGGATGTAGCTATTTTTTTAACTTTATTTTTTTTTGGAAAGTATATTGAACAATGTATAATTGGAATCAGTATCAACCTACTTATAAAAAAAAACCGGAAGCGACATATTTCAAACGGAAACAACAATTTATCTCCCTTCTTTAGAAAAAAAATGTAAAGAAACCATATATTTTTGGAATCAGTGAATAATAAGCTATCATATGACCCTATATATGATATTCTAAACTAAGTTTTCATCGCAATATGTCGCTAAGATATTTTTTATATAATATCATACAATTTATGCGCTTTTTATTTTCACCCTTTCTAAGCCGAACAGTTTTCTTTGCAAGTGTTATCACCCCGAACACTGTTTTCCTTGTGACTGCATTTCCTCCATAATTGAAAACAAAGCGACAAATTTATTTTATTAGTTTGCTGTTTATATCCCTTGCATGATTTGTCCTAGTTTTTGATTTGATCTTGATCTCAATATAAGAAAATTATGTCAAGGTCAGAAGTCAAGGTCATATTTTAAATTTTGATTTTAGCTTATTTCAATTCTTTTAAAAAACCGTATAAGATAACGGCAACATATATTTCTTTAATTGTTAGTTGCGACATTTCGTCACACATACATTTAGTTTGAAAGGGTATGTTGACATTTAACGGGTCTAGGGTCTTTGATTTGAGGTCATTAGTTGGTGACTTTAAAACTGAGTTAAAGGTCATAAGTTAATTTGACGGTCTTGATTTTTACCTTGGCTTTAGATTCATATTTATACATCTTAAAGCCATATGACCTCATGCATAAGGTTTCAAGCGATATGATTATGAAAACTAAAACCGGAAGTGACTTTGTAAAAATCTGAAGTACCTATTTATTGTACTTATTCCATGTTAAAGTATATAGAACACAATGTTTTTGAAATGTAGTGTCAAATAAACTATTAAATGGTACCGAAATTGAAATTTCAGTCCGGAAGTAAAATATTACCTCCCTTATTTCAAAGAAAAATGTAAAGCAACCATTTATTTCTAGAATCTGAACTTGAAATGAAATTTTCATATCAAAATAAATTCTAAGAAGTGGAAAGACCTGCAATTGTTCTCTGATCAATTAGATTTCAATGAGGTCTTTCAGATTTCTGTGGCAAGACCTATTTAAATTGTTTCTGATAATTATAATTATTATTAGGTCTTTCCCCTTTTTTGTGGAAAAGCCTCAAGTATTTCATTAAAAAAAAAATCTGGTAAATTTTGAAATTTACTGTCGGTATATGTTGCTTAGACATTTCTTATATTATTTCGTGCAGTTTATAAATTTTTGAGGTCAAGGTCAAAGGTCAAGATGTCACTTTGGATATATCTTTTTTTTGCCTTTTCTCCAACACATTTAAAGATATATACAAAATAACAAGAGCAAAATATGTGCTTTATTGTTATGAAGATATGTTGCATTTGGTCTGATACAATCTCATGGATATAGGAAGATGTAGTTTGAGTGTCAATGAGATAACTCTCTATCCAAATAACAATTATAAAAGTAAACCATTATAGGTCAATGTACGGCCTTTAACAGGTAAGGAGCCTTGGCTCACACCGAACAAAAAGCTATAAAGGGCCCCAAAATTACTAGTGTAAAACTATTCAAACGGGAAAACCAACGGTCTAATGGCATATTATAGGAGTTACTGCCCCTGAAAGGTCAATTTAGAATGAAAACTGATTATAACTTCAATATGGTTCCTTACAAAGCCATAAGACCTTTAACAAGGTTGGGTGACATATGACCTTGAAATGACAACCGGAAGTGACCTTGAGAAAACCACAAGTAGCATTTTTTGCTTTTTTTTATGCAGAAGTATTCGGGAAACATATTTTGTAATTTTGGTACATTTTCTTATCACTATAGAATAAAAGTGACTTTCGATAAACCAGAAGTGGCCAATTATTTCCTGGCTTACAAACAAAAGTATATAGATCCCTATAGTTTTGTAATCAGTGTGAAAGAAACTAATATATGAGACCAAAAGGGGCATTTACGTCACAGGCCGGAGCAAATTATCTCCCTTTTTCACTCAAAAGTATCCAATCAGTATGAAGAAACGTACGATTGGATGTCATTGTCAACTTTGAGTAAACCAGAACTAGCTTTTTTTTTAACAGATACTTCAAATTGTTGTTGAAAAGACCTTCAATTGTTCTCTGAACAAGTGGTTTTTAATTATTATTAACATTTAATCTTGTTTTTAAATTCGGCATATTTTGTTCTTGCGATAAATGTTTGTTTTGCAATATGTCGCTCAGATATTTTTCATATTGTATTGTATAGTTTATGCGCTTTTTAATTTCAACCTGCTAAGCCGAACAATTTTCTTTGAAAGAGTTATCTTCCTATTTACTGTTTATCCTATTTTTCCATCTCCTTCGTAACAAAAAAAGATAGCGACAAAATTTCTATTACATGTTCGTTACATCCGTTAAAATTTTTGTCTAATTTGAATCGAAACGATTCGATGAAATTTTATATAAGTTATCTACCGTTCCGAAATAAATTTGTCGGTGTGTGTTAATAACTATAAAAGTTAACCGTATAACCCTGAAATGCTTTTATTTGGGGTCCCTAGGTCTAACTTTGAAATTGAGGTCTAGATCAATGGTCAAGGTCATGTTCTAAATTTTGACTTTTCCTTGTTTTTGCATTTCCTCCAACACTTCAAAAGATTTGTATAAAAGAACAAGTGCAAAATGATTGCTTTATGGTAAAAAAGATATGTTACATCTGGTCTGATACAATCTTATGGCATCTTATAGGAGTCAGTGCCCCTGAAATGTCTAATTTTAATGTTAATTGATTATTACTTTAATTTCATAAAACCACAAAAAGGTTAAGTGACATATGACCTTGAAAAAATGACAAGCAGAAAAGAAACTTTTTGCACTTTTTTCATGATAAAGAAAACCATATATTTTGTAATTTAAATACATTAACATATACCTTTGATAACTATTATGGGGACGAAGTCCCCAATAACAGTAGAAAATTCAATAAAAGAAAATCGGGGAAATCCCGAATTTTTCATTGTACTAATGAAACTAAAATCGTTCAATTTTTTTTATGTCATGTTTTGAAATCCCGGACCTGCGCAGAAATCTACAATGTACTTCCTTTTTCCGGTCTCGTTTTTATGAATCTTTGAGTAAAATATATATTCATCAGTCTAGTATAAATAGGAAGGAACATAATTCAAATTTTATTTTTAATAATTCCTTGATATGAAAAAACGTTACCTAATGATAGCATTTCTTTGTTTACATTGCATATGACGTCATAACTTTTAAAACGTCACAACTAAAATCTCAACAACAGAACCAAAATCGGAAACGTTACGGTAATTCCGTTTCTTTTTCTTAACACATAATTAAGTTACAAAAAATAATTCATACAGTCTTCGTCCCCATTTTCAGGTAATGCCTGCCTCATATTATCACTAAAGACTAGAAGTGACTTAAACAAATGGAAGTTGCCAATTATCTCCTGGTTTACAGGCAAAAGTATATAGAAACTATATATTTTTGGAATCTGTGTGAATTAAGCTATCATATGAGACCGGAAGTGACATTAACTTCACCGGATGTAGCTAGTTATCTTCCGTATTTTACCCAAAAGTAAATGGAATTTGATTACAGAAACTAGCTTTTTTAATAACTTTGAAAATTGATGTGGAAAGGCTTTCAATTGTTCTCTGAACAATTTCTTTTAAATCATAATTCTTTTTGTTTTCTACCGCCAAATTTTGTTCTTGTAATATGTTTTTGTTTCCAAATATGTCGATTAGATATATCTTATACTGTACCGTACAGTGTACGCGCTTTAAGATTTCACCCTGCTAAGCCGAACAGTTTTTCATTGTTAGAGTGATCTCTCTATTTTCTGTTTGTGCATCTCCTTCGTAACAAAAATAAATAACGCAAAACATCTTTCTTACAGATAGATTGTTACATCCTAGAATTTTTGGCTTATTGGATGGAAGCGATTCGAAGAAATTTTGTATTAGTTATCTACCTTTATTAAATAAATTTGTCGATATATTTTTAACTCAAAAACCGTTAACCGAATAACCCTGGAATATTTTTATTTATGGACCCTATGTCCTTACTTAGAAAATGAAGTCAAGGTCAAAGATCAAATTTAAGTTCTCAATTTTGGCTTTTCCTTGTTTTTGCATTTTTATCCGACAGTTTGAAGATACATATAAAAGAACACATATTACCCATGAAATACTTAATCAAATATAAAGTAGATTCATTTCTGCATCGTCTAAGGTAAGTTTCAAGTTTGATTTAGTTATGTCAAACTTAACGTTTAAATTATGCGGAATGCATAACAATCCTGTTTTTCTCTTAGTTGTTGGTCGAGGCAATTGTCAATGGCAAAAACAGATATTAAAGTCCCTTAATGATTGACAAAAAGGTTAACCAATACTGTTGGGAATTGGAATAAAGTGTTCTTCCTTCTGATTTTGCCAATAGTCACCAAATTCAGTTTGTTTTTGCAGCAATGTGGTGTACACTGAAACTTTTATAAACAATAAAAAGTGAATTATGTGGCATTTAAGCATACGAGAAACATTTCTGATGTAAATCTAGATCTGCCTGCCATGACATTCAACGACTTGGTTAAAAACTGACGTTGTAGGCTTTATAATCTAATTTGATTGAATGACGTAACCTTAAACAGCAGAATGACCGAGTCCATAGAAGGTCACTTGCGAGTTATGTCTACCTGTTTTGAAGTTTAAGGGACTAAAACTAATTTATTGCGCGAAATTGTTCTCAAAAGAAAGTGTAAAAAATTCTGTAAATTTCTAATGACTTAAATTTAATGTTCATTTCTCAGTCTTAACAAAAGGGAAAATCAACAACGTTATACTGATTAAGACTTGACAATTGATTCAGGCAAACGTTTATCAAAGAAAATCCTCCCAAAAATCATGTATGCGTATCTTAATTTGCGTGCGACGTAAACATACTGCGATGTTTGATTGTCTGAAGAATTCAGGTATTGATTCTTTTATTCAAAAAGAAGCATAGGAAGCATCATAAACAATGAAATACAAAATATAAAACATGATTCTATGAAAAAAAGATAAACAAAATATGTGCTGCATTTTTAAAGTCTGTCAATATATCATGTTGTTTACCGCGTTAAACTACAATAACAATGAACTCGTTTTCCAATAAATTTCCCCGATGTCAATATCAAGACTGGCACACTGGAAAAAGTTCATATTTAAACATTGGAAAAATAAACTAAACAAAAAATGCTTACCAAACGATAAGGCGCTTAGTTTGTTACCCAGATTTTGTTTTTTGTCCATGGATTTACGAGTTTTGAACAGCGGTATACTACTGTTGACTTTATTAATCATAGAAACCAATTGAGTAGGCCACAATCGATTGCATAAAGAATAAAGTAATTAACATATTTTTAGAGCTGGTTAGCACTCGATTTTGCAGCTAACAATGGACACATAGACATTGTAAGTGAATTACTTCGCAGAGGAACAGATGCGAATGCAGAAATATCAAAAGTAAGTGTCATTTAGTATAAAGCTTACAATTGAAATTATTTGGTATTTTTGAAGCAATATGTTTGTTCGGTTTCGAATAATACATGAGGGAAATCAATGATTGTAACCTCGAAAACATATTATGTTAATAAGATGGAAATTTTAGGTGAAGAAATCACATAGTTAATGAGCCTTTTGGGACCTCCTACAATATAATTTGATTTCGATATTTTGAGAGCCGTGTAATGTAGAAGTTAGCGCATCGAACTACAAACACTATTGTTTCTGGTGCGTTTACATACTTGAAATAAAATTTCAGGGACTGAAGTTTCGGCTCTCCGTTGATACCATTTTGAGTAGTTTTGAGTAGTTTTAGAAACGATCAATATCTGTCGGAAGGGGGCGATAAATGGCTGACCCGTGTAATGATAGAGCAATATACCTTGCACAAAAAATTCACCCTTGTTGATTTCGTAAAAGAGCAGGATAATGCCGCTACCAGGCAGAACTTGCACCAGCAAAATGGAAAGGAATTAATATAAGTTGTAATAGCTTTTTTCCAAATACACTACAAATACATATTTAAACTAATTCGATATCAAGAACTTAAATTGTTATTACGTATTGTCGGCATTTGTTTTAAAAATGTTTGCTGTTCGTGAATAAGGAATAAAAACGTGACAATGAATTGAATAATTCGTTAGCACAGAACGAATTTGTTATGACGAATGCATTTATACAATTTGTAGAAACAGTGGGTTCTTTTCTTGTAATTCGGGGTTTTTTTTTTGTTTTTAATTTGTTGTCAAATTTTTTGATAATTCGTGATTATTGATTAGATTCGATATCACATATTTTCTTAATTCGTGATTATTTATTTAATTCATTATCACATATTTTTATAATTCGTAATTATAGATTTAATGCCTTATCACATATCATTGTAATTCGTGATTCAGGTGATAATTGATCGATTCACTATCATATATTTTTTTTAATTCGTGATAATGGTTGATAATCGGGTAATCCCACATACAAAAACTTATCATTTGACATAATCATGAGACCATCATGGCTTCAATGAACATTACATTGCACAAAAAATTGGAGGACTTACCTTGTTCGTATTGGATACCTGAACTTCACAAAATGCCGTACAATCAACGGTAAATGGCCAGCTCATCTGTATGTTCAACTAAAGAATTGTCCATTAATTTGCCTGAATTTTGTCCACAGTTGAAGAAGGTCTTTAGAAATACTGTGAAACTGTTTACTCGCGTAGTGGTGTTGACCATATAGGGATTCTTAAAAACCATAAGGAACTTCTGGATGATTTTAAATTAAATAAGTTCTATCAAAAGTTTTGATTTTTCAACCTTGTATACCACCATTCCCCATGTGAAATTAAAAAATCGTCTAATAGAAATAACAAACAAAGCTTTTCAACATAGAAATGGTAGCATACGCTTTAAATGTATTAATTTTGGATACCATTAGGCATATTTTGTTAATAGTGAACTTAAGGGTATAACTGGCTACACAGAAGAAAAGTCATCATTGTGCTGGGGTTTCTTAATGACAACATATTTGTTGCATTGGGAGCTAGACCTTTTCAACAAATTGTCGGCATTCCTATGGAAACGAATTGTGCGCCACTGCCTGCCGACCTCTTCTACTATTTGTTATGAATCGGAATTCCTTCAGACACTTGTCGAAAACAAGAATATTAAATAAGCTAAGCTATTTGATTTCATTTTCAAATATATTGATGATGTTTTTTCCATTACAATCCAAACTTTTCTGATTGAAAAAACAACACCGCTTCCTCCACCACATTTAAGACATATACCTCGAATTTTACATACACAGTCATCTCAGTACCAGAATATATGACAAACGAGACAAGTTTGATTTTTGAATTATCAATTTCCCCACCTTATTAGAAATATACCCACTTCAGCTGCATTTGGGATAAACATTTTCCAACAATATCCATTTGACGTGACTCTGTACTTATGTATACCGTCATACATTGAACGGCAATATTATTTTATGTATACCTTTATAAGGTAAAACGCACGATTCTACGTCAAAGTTAAATGTTAATCTAAATACAACACTTTATGGATGGATTTTACATACTAGTATATAAATAAAATCGTATAATAAAAAAGCAAAATAAGGTTGTTCAACTTGATGTATGCCTTTTTTGTAACATTCGTAATTTATAGTGATAAAGACCATAACACAATTTTGACTGCTGTGCCCTATATTATTTGACATTTTTATCTACTGTGTCTGTTTGTTTTGTTCATGCATCGTTGTAAATATTATGTCATACAAGTGAGAGGTTTAGCTTTTTTCGAATCGTTATGATTAGTTTCATTATTCGTGATAATTGATTAGATTAGTGATCCCGATGTATTTAACTCGGAATCACGAATAATGAAATTTTTATAATGATTTAAAACCATTTGATTAAATAAAAATGTGATAACGAATTTAATCAATAATAACGAAATACAACAAAATACGTACTTACGTCATTACGAATTTAATACGTCAAGTACGTGTTAACGAATTATACAATTTTGTGATATTCTTAAATATACAATTCGTTATCACGTTTATAACATGTTATCAAGAAATACAAATACTGTTAAAATGATACATAAGTTCGTGATTTCAATTCAAAAATATATTTTTGGTACGTCCCAAATAGGCTTCAGTACAAGAAAACGAGTAAATGAACTGAAGAATTAGAAATTACAGATTAACGAGGCCCAATCTAAAAGAATTATGAAAAATCTGATTGCAAAATTAGTATTTACATATACTGCAATTCGTGATTTCTCAAAGCTATTTTGTTTATAAATGATAACAGATTGAATAAGGTTTCGCAATTTAAAAAAAGATAACTTATGGTTTGAAAACGTATGATAACGCATTGTAAATCTTTATTAATATAATTTATAACTCAGCAGATTCGTTATCATCAATTTAATCTGTAATAACGAAAAATACTATTTGTGAAAACGGGAATTAATCCATGTCCACGAATATAAAAATATCTTGGGTACTACATGTAACTTATGTATCATATTCGTTATAATGAATAAAATCCCTGTTAATGAATAACACAATTAGTGATAACGATTTGTTAAATCGTAATCTAGAATTTGTTAAAAAAAAATTAATGGGCTTTCACAGAAGTTTAACCATAGAATTGCATCTCTTGTATAGAGTTGGAAATCTGAATCCCTTCTATGATATTCAACAATTTATTGCATAAGGAATTGGTATTATTTACTGTTTCAGTGTGTCCATCTGTCGAAGTTGGATTCAAATAATAAACCATTAACTTAACATTAAAAATTAAAAAAAGTTGAGATATAAGCAATACGTTAACTAAACTTTTCCTTGGACAAATGCTCAAAGCATAACATTGGTCGTCTTATGGACATTTTTAAGTACTTACAATTGAACAGAATATTCACGAAATATCTATATTTTGCTCCATTAAGGAATTTCCTGTGCATTTACAATGAATTATATATGAAACCATTGTTTCTTTGTGTTTATGTCTTTATGATTCATACATAAAATCTATTTATAAGTGGGAATACACAAATATAAAGTTGCATGCACATCTGTGCAAAGTAAGTTTGTGTTATACACATCATAAATATTTTATTTGCTTTATTTCTGACGTGTTGTATCTATCTCATTTGAAAAAAATGGTTATACCTCTGCCAACATCTGAACTCTCAAAACCCAATTAGTAATCAATAAGAATTTTTGTTCACAGGCACTTGGGATATGTTCTCTAAAGTTCTAACGATATAATAGGTACACAAAATTATAAACCCCTAAAGAGCTTCCAAATTTTTCAAACAGTATCAATTGGGATAGCTAAATAACAACCTTTCAAAACTAAAGATCAAATCAAGTACCCTTTTAGCTCTCATAAAAATAGCCCAAAACTCCTGATGTTTTTGCTACTTTTGGCTTTTAAGAATCTTTTCCTAAAATGTATGACAAAGTCATCATTAACAAAATCGAAATAGAATAAATATGTTTGAAGCTAAACTTTATATTATCTATTAGACACGAACTGATTCATTTTTATAATCGACGTTCCGTCGATGAAAACGTTGCAAATTTTGTTATAATATGACCTCAACTGCAACATACAGCGCTGAATAGCATTTTGAGATTATGGAATTTCATTTCATGTGTAAAATTGTTAAAAAAATGCATTATGTTTGTTATATAAACTGTTTATTATCAAAAACAATTCAAGAAGAATAAAGATGTAAAAAAAAATCAGACCTAAGAATGAAACAAAAACTAAGGAAAAGTTAATTAACAGCAATACCGATCTCACAGGAAAGTTTTAAATGGAAAGTCCCGAAGCAATATGAGCAAATGGCAAAACCAAAAGCTCAAACACGTCACACGAATGAATAACAACTGTCATATTCCTTACATGGAAGTTAGCTCTACATACTTCTTGTATTAAATTACTTCAATTGTTACGCGTATGTGTATACTGAATAGTATTTTAATTTAAGGGGATTAACTATGATCGTTCATATATATGTTTGTGGTCCTTTATCATTGATTTGAATCATCTTCGATTACTAACTCTTCAAAATTTTTAAAAAATAGACCATGCGTCCTAATTATTAGGATTGTTAAATTCTATTTAATTAGTCGACATTCTTTCCGATTTTAATACTATTGATCTAATATAATAATATATGTGTATACTTTTAACGGTTATGCTAGGTTTACTGTCAGTTAGGTTGTAGCTTCCCTTGTTAATGGGATATATGATAATGAAAGATGGATATTCGATAGATAATTTAGCTGATCTGTATACCTTATATATTATGTACTGTGGTACGACGCTAGATAAAAACTGACTAGGAATTTTTACACCCAGCCACTAAAAGCTTGATTTTTTGTCGATCATATGTGGTCGAGTGGTCTAGCGCGACGGGCATAGTGCAAAGCGAATTAGCCACAAACATACATGGAACGTTATGTTACCTAAGTCACTCGGAATCTATAGTATCTAATAATCATAATGAATCGATAAGTACCTCACCTTGTTCATATGACCTATTGGTTATTTCCAAGTATTACGTGGGATGGTTGTTTCATGTACATGTGAGCACTTAACTAATAACCTACACTTATGATTCTCTTTTCAGGAAGAAAAGGAGAAATGTAAGGATATGTTAAAATCATTATATGAGAGCAAATTTGAGCAATTATTAAGACACTGTTGATGTTCTTTCTTTTTCAAGTAAAGTTGACCGTAGACATGTCGTCAATCCTTTTTCGGTCTTTCGCGGCAATAAACGTCTGGCAGCTAACGTGTTTATATATTTATCAACACCGGCTTTCATTTTGGTCAGGTTAAATATGCTGGCGCTAAACTCTATTTAACGTGGGACAGTGGTGAAGAAGTACGACACATGAAAATACTGTACAAATCATTTGAAATGTGCTAAACTCAACTGAACGATGCAAAGCACATGTAAATAAATGCAGTAGTTTACCGCTGTTCAACAGTCCTAAATCGATTGGGTTACAGACTAAAACCGAGGCAAACCCATCAACTATAAGAGGAAAACAACGAAGCTCAATGACTCAGAAATTTACCAGTAAAACATATACTAGTATTATATTCATAGAAATTGAACAAGTCAAAACAGACACTGGCATGGTGAACAAATTTGCGAGATATAAGCACTGTATGATGGTGCCAAGACAGATGATTTAACACATAAAAAAACAGGGGGAAATCGCAACTTTTTTTTTTTTTTTGTATAGAGTTTCCTGTGCAAAACTGGTGTATCTTAGTCTAGGAAAGGACAGTTATTGCCGTTTATATTTGCGGTTCAAAAGTTTTTACTGTTGTTGCAAGCTATGGGGTTGTTAAAAAATTGTAATTCTTCACGGGAATGGCTGAAGTCCCTCGAACGGATAGCTTGTAATAGTTTTGCGACTTTTGTGCTTCGAAAAAGTTGTCTCAGGGTCTGGGTGTCTCTGGAACCAAGGATTTTGAAGCTTGTTCTCTTGTACAGTGTTTGAAATGGTTATTATAGTTGTTTAGGAGTCATTGAGTCAGTGAAAGAATTAAGGATAAATTGAGGTTATACATATAGTTTAAAATTAAAAGGTTGGTCGCGTTGTTTTAAGTAAAGCTTCCAAGTTGAAGTTAGGTTTTGAGTTGATTAAAAGACTGATTGGAGTATCGCACATTCTGGGAAAAAGATTATAAATACAAAGTGTATACGCCAAACACGTTACATATACAATAATATGTTAACATATGATACATTATCAAAATTTTTGTAAAGGGCACAATTTGTGCCAATAGGAACACATACAACCAGTCGACAAACTTTATTGCCACAACGTACATTAGTCTTGTCAAGGAGAAAACGGTACTTTCGTCTAAGTCTGTTAGATTTTATTTTCTATAGCTAACTTGAATTGTTCGTCAGGTACCTAAGTCGCCATTTCACATTTAGCACCTGATCCACCATTTTAAACTCACCTAACATCGTCGTCCGTCGTCCGTCGCCGTTCACTTTTACAAAAAAAATCTCATTTGAAACTACTAGGCTCTAGTTAACCAAACTTGGAAACAATAATTTTTGGAGTATTTTGTTTATAACATGTGAACGATGACCTTGCCAACCAACCAAGATGGCTGTCATGGCTGAAAATAGAACACAAGGGTAAAATGTATATGGCTTACATCTCTGAAACCAAAGAATTTAGAGCAAATCTGACAAAGTAAAAATGTTAATCAGGTCAATAAAATTGAGAATGGAAATGGGGAATGTATCCAAGAGACAACAACCCGAGCATAGAAAAAACAACAATATCTATCTGTCCTGAAATAATTTTCAAACAAATAGGACAACCCAACAATTGTTGGGTTGCTGCCCCTGAATTTGTAATTTTAAGTAAATTTTACAGTTTTTAATTTTATTATCTTGACCATTATTATAGATAGAGCAAAACTGTAAACAGTAATAATGTTCAGCAAAGTGAGATCTACAAATAGGTCATCACTGACCCCGGTAAGGGGGAGGTTTGAGAACCCGCTGACATGTTTCACCCAGCTACGTTATGTATGTATGTGCCTGTCCTAAAAAAGGAGCCTGTCATTCAGTGGTTGTCGTTTCTTTATGTGTTACATATTTGTTTTTCGTTCATTTTTAGAATAAATAAGGCAGTTAGTTTTCTCTATTGAATTGTTTTAATGTTGTGTTTCTGTTGTGCCGTAGTTCTCTAATATTTGATGCGTTGCCCTCAGTTTCAGTTTGTTACTTGGATTTGTTGATGAATATGAATATCGAACAGCAGTATACTACTGTTGCCTTTGAATACATTGATATTTCGGGCCCTTTGACAGCTGATTATGCGATATGAGCTTTGCTAATTGTTGAAGGCCTTGCGGTGATCTATAGCTGGTAATTTCATTTTGGTCATTTTGGTCTCTTGTGGAGATTTGTCACATTGGCATTTATACTTCATCTTCATTTTTTATATGATCAAATTGGTCAATCGACCCCTTAAGGAGTTATTGTCCTTTATAGTAAATGTTCAATAATTTTGTGTAAATTTTTGTAATCTTAAAAACATCTTCCCCTCTAAAACAACTGAGACAAGTTTAACCAAACTTGGTCACAATCATTATATAAGGGTATCTTATTTGAAACATGTGTCCGATTACCTAGCCTGACAACCAACATGGCAGTCATGGTTAAACATAGAACATAGGGTAAAATGCGTTTTTTGGCGTATATCTCTGAAACAAAAGCATTTAGAGCAAATTTGAAAATAAGTAAAAATGTTCATAAGGTTACGATCTATCTGTCCTGAAATTTTCAGACGAATCAGACCATCTGTTGTCGGGTTGGTGTCATTGAATTAGTAATTTTAAGGAAATTATGAGTTTTGGTATGATCATGATTGTTATTATAGAGAGGGATAAACTGTAAGCAGCAATAATATTTCACAAAGTAATAGCTACACATAAGTTAACGTGACCAAAATGGTCAATTAACCCAAGGCGGAGTTATTGCCCTTTAATGTCAAATTTAACAATTTGTCGTAAATTTTTATAAAACAACTAAGACAAATTTGACCAAACTTTGCCTTTATCAGCATTAGTGTATCATGTTTAAAGAACATATCTGATGGCCCTGCCTGCCAACCAACATGGCAGACATACCTAAAAAAGAATATAGGGGGAAATTCAGTTTTTGACATATATTTCCAAAACTGAAGCAAAAGTATAAGGGTTGCATTATTTCATGCATCAATTGTAAATAAAAATATTAGGTGGGCGACACAGGCTCCTTGGAGTTTCTAGTTTATAAAAATGTCCTGTTCAACTTCAGATATATGGCAGTTATTGTCTAATAGTTCGTTTCTATGTATGTTGCATTGTCGTTTGTTTTTCGTTGCATTTTAGTATTTCTTTTGTTTCGTCGTTTTCCCCTTATGGTTGTTGTGTTTCCTTAGGTTTTATTTTGTAACTCAGATGATTTGGTTCCTCTCAATCGATTTATGACTTTTGAACAGCGGTATGCTACTGATGCCTTTATTGGTGAACTTTTATAACTTATTTTAGGTTTGTTAGAAGTTTTTGAAAGGTTCGAACTTATTTTTCGAAACAAACTAATTTATGTATCTTTATCATGTTTATACAAAGTACCGATTACAAACGTATTTACATTTTTTTCAATATTCAGCTGTACATCTAAGTTTTAAACACTTATGAAACTTTTTGTCGCCAGTTGTTAGCTGTTTAAACAATTTAGTATGTGGTTTTAATGATTAGCTATTTAATAATGTTAAAATTATTTCTTATTGGTTAAATTTGAACATTTGCGTCGGATACTTAAAACATGGGATTACCTTAGTTGTATTTGGCTACACTTTTAGGAAGTTGTGTTTAGTTCTCAATACTCTATATCTTTGTACTTTATTTGGCCTTTTTATTTTATGTCAATTGCCCGTCACTGATGAGTCTTTTGTAGGAGTAATGCGCTTCTGTTGCAAATATAAAATTTCAATGCATGTTATCTTTTTGAGTTTATATGCTTGTCTGCAATTACTTTCATTTTCGAATGACAATACACAGTTATATTGAACACAAAAACAACACATAAAAACTCTTAATATATAAGTATAGTGAAACGAGCGTTAATGTCCCACCCATAAATGAAAACATGTCTGCCGTTATGCTGAATATTTCATTCCGGGTTTATAAGTGGTTTTTGACTTGTATGATGATCAGCAAAATCATAAGATGCATAATAGAATGTAAATACAGGGATAATCATCTCTAACAACCGTGTATCTATCCGAGTCCGATCTCTTGAGAAAACCGCTCACTTTGTTAAGTTTGGTTGTCAAACAGTCGAAGTAGCTGTATGACGACAGCGATGCGTGTTGTAAATAAAATGTTCTAAGTAAATGTTTGAAACAACACAAGAGAGAAAATAACTATCAACTTCTTTTTACATTTTCAGATGAGCTTTGGCATCAACTCAGGGGGTTTGGGCTAGGAACAGCTTCTGATTTACAAGAATTACTACGGGATAGCTCATTTCAGAGTTTTTGGAACAGAGTTTATCTTGTAGGTCCAAATTCTGTTGGGAAGAGTTGTTTAGCAAAAATCCTCGTCGGTGAGCAAGTTCTACAATCAAGAAAGTCTACAGATGGTATATGGATCTACATGGGAAGAGCTGGTATGGACGTGGACGGAATGAAATGGATCTATTTCGAAAAAGGTATCTCTATAAATGAATGCATGCTGCTTGAATCGTATAAGTTTTGTGTTTATATATTGATATGTATGTGGTTGTGTAATCAATTTGAAGCCAAACGTTTTGAATTTTATTTAGACTTTGACTTCATACTATGATTGATCATTTATTATTCACGAAAGTATAGTATATATTGATCTATTAATGATGTACATCTGAACATCTTAACATATTAGTATACTGTTTTATAGGAAACGCAGTCACTGAGATACTGACAAATATGCTGATGACAGTTTCAAGTGCTGAGGCTGCCTCTGAAGCACGGGACAACAGTACAAATTTCCATACAAAACAAAAGCTTTTGGAACCAAAACAAAAATGCAAATATCCAGAAATGAAAGAAGAAGAAAACGATCTTAACAAAGGGTCATTGAATGGTGCAAAAGCAATCAAGTACAACTCATCATCTAATAAGGAATCAAAAAGAGAAATGGATGATAAGAGACCAAATCTCCATTCAAAAGAAGCTACCACAAGAAAATATGAATATCAAGAAATGAAAACAAATTACGATCGTCGAAGTGGTATATTGAAAGGTGTAGAAGTTTCCACGCCCAATGCATCATCTCATAATGATTCAAAGAGAAAAACTGCGGATATAATTGTAGATCTGAAGTCATATGAAGGCAATTTTATTGATAATCAGCGATCTGAAGGATATAATAATCCTACTTCCACACTAGAGGGTATTCAAGACGAGCATAGCAAATATAATCAGCACAAAGGACCTGATGGTCAGTCTTCTACCTCTGATAAGATAAAAACTTCATCAGTTTTCGATTCAAGTGTGAAACAACTTATCCGAGAATTATCGACAGGAAAAACACAAACAAACCAAATGATATCGGGGCAACTTGACAGCAAGTTGCTGAAGGAGATTTCAAGCGATATGTCTATCGATAAACTACATGAGTTAATGGTTAAAGCAGTTAAAGAAGGAAAATACAAGCAGATGGTAGTACCTATAGATATCTGGGACTTTGGAGGCCAGAAAGAGTATCATATGACGCACCAGTTGTTCATTACCAGCAGGGGTATATTCATTCTGATGTTTGATGGAAGTATTGGTATACACAAGCACAGATCTGACCTTGGATTTCTACCAGGACACTTTGGGAAACCAACAGCGGCAGGTAAACATAAAATAAACTAACAAACAATCTTTCAAAACCTGCTTAAACATCTAAGTGCAATGGAATGTGCATAGTATGCATTTTTGTTGATGTCTGCATAGCAGAATTGAATCTATCTGTAGACGCACTGCTTTGCAATTTGGTCGATAATGGAAATCAAATTACTATTTCAAACACACTAAGATATTTAATGAATGCAACGTATTTATTCCAATAACTTTGAAAAGTTTTAGCTGCATAATATGTAGGAAAATGAACTAAATTACAAGGAGTCATATACGACATACCATAAAAATAATCAAAATTATAGAGATATGTATGGCATTGTGTGTCATTAATGTTTGAGAACAAAATGAGTTTTGGTTAACCTAGGCATCAAACTATATAAGAATAAGAAGATGTCGTATGAGTGTCAATGAGACAACTCTTAATTGAAGTCAGAATGTTTAAAAGTAAACAATTATAGGTCAAAGTATAGCATTCAACACGAGGCATTGACTAGTTCCGAATAGCAAACTATAAACCGCTCCCCTATAACTAGTGTAATAAAATCCAAACAGGAAAAAAATACGGCCGAATCAATATAAAAACGAGAAACAAGAAACGACCCTAAACCACACTAACAAACGGCCACTACTGAAAAACAGAATTCTGATTTAGGACAGGTGCATATAAATGCAGCGGGTTTAAACGTTTTAACGTGGGTCAACCTTCACCCTAATTTGAAACATCAATAACGCTCAAAACAAAATAGTTGGATGGCAAAATATATTGGTAAGTTGAAGAACATTTTAACCAAGCATTTGGATCATTATATATTTTGACAATCAAAACATTAAATTAGCATCCCATCAATAGCATACCAAGTTTTGGCGCGTTATTGATTTACATGACATTCGAAAGTAAAACATGAAAGTATAAATCGTCGCGAATAAAACCATCACTGATTTTTGCTTTTATTGATCACATGTGGATACATAGGCAAAAACAATACATTGCTGCAAGTCATCAAGAAAGCGAACAAAGGTTTCCTGGAGAAAAAAAAACTGTTTACAGTATGCTGTTCTATTTTATTTCAGTTTACCTATTACACTGGGTGAATTCAATATTGACGTTCTGTAAAAGATCGAAAGAAGGGTTTCCTAAAATAATATTTGTTGCTACTCACAAGGACATGGTTTCGTTGATATCGAAGGTAAATGCATCATAATATCTCATATACATATTATATAACAATGATAGCTGTCATAATGAAAATGTATGTAAGGGGAAGACCAATAAGATTCGAGGGGATAAGGAGCGCCGGCAATCTTTATATAATTGACAGATTATATATTTTTTAACCCAAACCAGAGCAAGACATTTTGTTTATAACCCGTTCTCAATATAAAATGGTTGGGCATCGAAAGTAATTTAACTTCTTTAATACAGATCAACTTAAAAGGGTTCGTGTTATATTTATGTTTGTTATTGGTGTTTGTTCCATTTTCGTATTTGATTTTGGCCATGATATTGTTCCCTTTTATTAGACATGATTTAGATATTTCCACGTCATGCCATTAGTACCTTCACTCTCTTTTTCACAAGTTCGTATTGCTAAGGCTTTAGTTTTCTAAGTTGTGTTTTGTGAACCGCTGTTTTTGGAATTGTTTGCTCACCTAGGTCATCGTCGTCTGTCGTCGTCGTTAACATTTTACATTTTGAACTTCTTTTTGAGCACTACTAAATAGAATGTAACAAAACATGACTTGAATGTTCCTTATAACATTTATAAGGTGCAAAAGAGGGACGAAAGATACCAGAGGGACAGTCAAACTCATGCTGATGAAGTGTTGTTGATTTACTGTTCAAGATGGCCTCCCGGAAATTTTTTTATGAAATAAGTCGACCAAAATTTAAAAATTCATTATTTGGTTATGTCATAATATTTATCTATTTTTACACGATTTCCAAATCCAAAGTAGAGTCAGGGGAGCGACACAGGCTCTTGAGAGCCTCTATTTTTTTCCGCTATTTGCCATTGGCGTTGTGAGTTTATTTTCCACTTATGAGTATGAATGCCCCTTTGGTATCTATCACCTCTCTTCTATTAAATTTTAATAAATAAGGTCTTGTCTTATTCGTGATTTTTTTTAAAATTATTTTACGATAAGTGTAAAAAAAAATTGAACCAAATAAACCCAATCAATAGTATCATTTATGAACACGGTAACATTTCTGAAACTATCAGATTTATATAAACGTAAATACCTTATTTAAAAAACAATTCAAAAAATTCAAATTTCAGTAATATAGAACTATTAACAATTATAACATAACCTACCTGTATTCACAAATAAAAATTGGGGACTGGAGCATATTGTTCTCCGATTGTTATACCATTTAAGATTAAAAATTAACACACAACTTCCCACTTCAAAATTATCAGGGTGGCACGTGTCCCAGTTGATAAACATGTTTGATTCTGTTGAATTTCCAGATTGCCACTCAAAATTAATGCCATCTTTTGACTCCAAACCATTATATGGAGTATTAAAACCTCCAAATGTTTGGAATTGAGCGTTTCTGATGAAGGTAAATCCAGAAAAACGCTTCGGACGCAAGAAATTATTAAACGTGTTGTTTTCAATTTTCTACAACAAACAGTAAAGATAGCTATATACATGTCTGCATATATGTATATAACTGCAAATTTCCCGAGATTCGAACCTGCACTTTTCGGATATCGAGACAACACCGCATGCACTGTGTCAGTCGCTGTAGACCTCTCGGCCATCTGCACTGAACTTATTAATTCAGCTTTCGGTGGCCTAGTGTTACATTTCCTCGTCAGTGAAATAAAGAGGTCTAATATATACTGTTACAACTTTCGATTTGCAAGCTTGTTTGTCACACATTTTTCAATACAAAGAAATTATTTACGACTGTGATACAAGTATTAGGTTTAGCTAGCTACAAAACAAGGTTTTATCCATCATTTTCTGCACGATGTTTGTTTCCTTACTTTTGTTGTGTTTGAGCTTTTATTTCAATTTAACAAGGGATTTTCGGGCTTGAATTTTCCTAATTCGGCATTTTTGTTATTTTATTTTTTATATTTATACAAGTTTGAGTTATTGTTGTAATTTGATCATTCCTCAATTATTTGATACAAACATGCTTGTGTAAATATGTATTGCCTATTCTTGAATGAAGTATGAAAACAAAAGAATTTGATTATTACCCATAAAAATCTTTACCGTAAACTTGAGTTACCTTTAATTTGTAATGATTTAATCAATGTACATATGATTCGTCCTTTTTCCTATTTCAGTTAAGTTTCAAATCATA
This sequence comes from Mytilus edulis, assembly GCF_963676685.1. NCBI lineage: Eukaryota > Metazoa > Mollusca > Bivalvia > Mytilida > Mytilidae > Mytilus > Mytilus edulis. The sequence continues at coordinate 73,315,864 of NC_092351.1, forward strand.
CCGAAGAAAGCTTGAAGATAAAATACAAAAGATATTCGAATCACACGCCGGTTTGAAGCATTTAGAATTCAAACCCTTACTCTTCATCAACTCCACAAATCCAGAAGATCCAGAAATTAAAGAGCTTCAACAACGTCTAATGAAAAGAGCGACTGAGCATCCACGATGGGGTGAAGAAATGCCAACAGCATGGATTCCACTAGATCTGCAGTTGACCATGAAAGTTGAAGAAGGTACTAATATCATTTCGCTAGAGCAGATCAAATCATTAAATTCTAAGAAAAAATCAATGGCGTTATCTGAGAAGCAAATTGTAACATTTCTAGAAGTTCAGCATTCACTTGGAAAGCTTCTGTACTTTAATGTAGAAAATCTCCGTGACTATGTTATCATATCACCAGCCTACTTAGTGGAAGTTCTCAGATCTATAGTGACAGAAAAGCAGTTTTGGTGTAAAAGCGGGCGATTTCCTAGAATTTTGAAAATCATCCAAGAAACTGGATTCATCGACAGAGAAGATATATATCATTTGTGGACACAAAAAGAGTTCATGCATATTTTGAAATACAAGGAATATATGGTCGATCTGTTGGTACATCTGGACGTTATCATCGCTCCGAGAACTAGCTTTGAACTTTCCAGTAGACCATTGAGAGATGTTTCGCGTTTTCTTGTTCCATGTATGATAACCAGAACAAACGACACAAAGTATTTGGAAAAGTTTCGGAATTATAATAATTCAATTGTCATGGCCTATAAATTTATAGAGGAAATAATACCGCCAGCATTGTCTTATCGTTTCCTTGGTTCCCTCGTTACCATGTGGCACGTAAAGCAATATGCATTTACAGAGAATAAAAGAGAAAACACATTGCTTTTCAGTGATCTTTATGTGGTTGAAGTTGGCAACAGTCACGAAATTGCTGTCCAGGTGAAAGGCAACAGAGTCGTGGTTTCACTTGTACATACTGTGAACAAGAAGAACATTATTCCAACTCTAGCGTCTTCTATTCAAGAATGTCTTACAACGGCAATGTTTGGAATTTGCCAATTCTACTCTACCTTGTCAGATGCTCAAAACAGTTCTTCAAAACATCAGGCAATGCCATTCGAAATTGAATTAGGTGTATTTTGCAAGTCCGATATATGCTTTTTCCATCACAATGAAATACGTCCCAACTCGCCGTGGTTTTGTAGTCAGCACAGAAAGAAAAACGAAGTTGGATACCTTCAAGCTTGGTTTTCGGAAAAGGTAGATAGACACGTTTTTGCATAAGTTATCAAAAAGAGAGAAGATCAAATATCCTCAGAAAATCAAAACAATTTTTATACATATTGTTTTTTTAAGTTGCAGCCTCTATGTAAACTGAATACATATGAACAACTGAATTTAAGTGAGAAGTATATAAAAAAACGATTAATTTGCAATGACCACATCTTCTTATTTTTTATAAATGGCCGATTAATAGATATTAAATAAATACTATTGAAATAAGATTAGATATTGACAAACACGATCACCTTCAGGCACTTATGATGAAGTTTAATGCTCCGGTAGAGCATACTAAGTCTTACTTATGATTTTATTTTTTATTTATTCCAGGAACCTTCAGATAAATGTCTCAGCACTTGCATAGGTAACTCTATTGACAAGACTGGCTTTACATCACTCTTTATGAGGGCTTTAGCCGTGATCAGAGGTTTAAACTGCAGAAGTCATTTCGATTCTATAATTTTGCATAATTTACTACCTCATTGTCACATTTATTAGAAGGTCTGCTTTGCGCATGTCTTGATCTTTCCCTCGATATTGACACAAATTAACAACTACAAACAAGATTCTATGACCAACATTATTATTGCATATTTCTAGTATTCCACTTAAATTTTAAACAGCAGTAACAAACCATCTTCCCGATCACATGGCGTGTTAGTATATCAAGTGATATGTTAAACTTATACATCTTTATACTATCCGGATTCATAATTAAGGATGTCCTCTTTACACAATAACTGCTTAAACAAGATTGTGTGATATCTGAAATCGACACTGCATAACTTTCGCTTGGTTTTCGTTGTTTTCTACGAAAAGTTTATGGGGTTACCTAACACTTTGATTAAAACAGATTTGGCTCGATTTTTTTTTATTAAGTTATAACAAAAATTTTACTTTGACCTGTTTAAAAGAAAATATGAATAATGCAAGAAATTTGAACTACATAAAAAGTAAATCACATAAAAACTAAACGAGGATTTTACAGAAATAGTTTGTTTAGACATAACAGTTTGAAAACACTAATTTTGATCGTTGTAAAGGTAGATTCCTACTGACTAAAAGTATTAGATTAAAACACTCAGCTGATTTGAGAGTAAACTCCCTTGTGTGTTCTGAACTCCCTTAACAAACATATTGATAAATATGTTAAAATGATATCCACAAATGCATTTAGTATGAGAACATGAGATTTCGGGTTCATATCAATAAGACAACAGAACCACACAATTGAACAAGCCTTGACACTAACAGGTAAATCAACAAGACAAACCCCAAGTATTGAATCGAGTCTGCATGTTCTGAATAATTTCTACCAAGACTATTACAGTTTTAACATCGACATCATATTCTTTACCACACAAACACGTTAATCAAAGATTTTCTTTTCCTAAATGCTTGACTTGTGACAGGCTAATTTAAGTACACGCTTACAAAAACAAAACTTGTTTGCTTTTTAACCGGATTTTTGTGACAAAAATGTCGGTTATTGATTTGGGGATGTACGGCGGGCGGGCGGTCGGGCGGGCGGTCGGGCGGGCGGTCGGGCGGGCGGGCGGGAATCAAATGTTGTCCGTGCATTAACTCATGAACCGTTCAACCAAAGCTTTTAAAATTTTAATATGTTGTTACTGACAACTAAATGAAGGTCAGGTTCAATAATGGCGATTTTGACTTTTACCGTTCAGGAGTTATGGTTCTTGAAAGATTGAAAAATGGAGTTTACAGTCGTGTCCGTGCATTTACGCATGAACTGTTCTACCTAAGCTTCCCAAATTTTAATATGTTGTTACTGATGACAAAATGGAGGTCAAATTCAATAATGGCGATTTTGACTTTTACCGTTCAGGAGTTATGGTTCTTGATAGATTGAAAAATGGAGTTTCCAGTCGTGTCCGTGCATTTACGCATGAACTGTTCTACCTAAGCTTCCCAAATTTTAATATGTTGTTACTGATGACAAAATGGAGGTCAAGTTCAATAATGACGATTTTGACTTTTACCGTTCAGGAGTTATGGTTCTTGAAAGATTGAAAAATGGTGTTTCCCGTCGTGTCCGTGCATTTTCTCATGAACCATTCAACCAAAGCTTTTGAAATTTTTATATGTTGTTACTGATGGCAAATTAAAAGTCAAGTTCAATTATGACGATTTTGACTTTTACTGTTCAGGAGTTATGGTTCTTGAAAGATTGTGAAATGGCGTTTCCATTCACGTTGTTGCATTTACTCATGAACCATTCAATCTAAGCTTTTCAAATTTTAAGATGTTGATACTGATGACAAAATGGAGGTCAAATTTGATATTGACGATTTTCACTTTCACCATTCATCAGTAATGGTTCTTGTGATATTGCCAGGACACAAATAAATATTAATAAATCCGGTTTGCTGTCGTTGTGACAGCCTCTTGTTTTACATGTTTTAGTTTTTAATCAATTTAAAAATTCTTACAGCTAAAATTCATTTAATATTTATTTGATGGATGTTTTAACTGGTTTTGTTTATAATGACGTCATTATGATGGAATTTTTCTCAAAAATGGTAATCTGCAAATTCATCCTTTTTCAGAATTTGATCTTTCATTTTATTTCAGATATTAGTACTTTTACGTATAAGTGTAGTATATATATGTGTGTGTGTGTGTGTGTGTGTGTGTGTGTGTGTGTGTGTGTGTGTGTGTGTGTGTGTGCTAAAATATTTAACTCATTAGCAAATTTAACAATTTAGGACTTGGAAGAATGGCACTAGAACGATGTCCGTCGGACAAACACTTGCGTAGACTGGTTGCAGAGTTCTCTCCAGGGAAGTGTCGTGAACTTGCAATTGAATTAGGTCTAAGTGTAAACGAATGGGAAAACTTCGAATACCAATTTCAGTTTCAAATTCCAGATGATCTTAAACTCGTAGCAATTCGGTCCTGCAGGGAAAAAATTAGAAACTTTACTTTTCACATGATTGTTCGTGTTCTGGAGAAACTAGAGCTTAGTCACCATCTGCTTTGTAAGGTAAGAATGTTTTATGTATTTCCTAATTTTGATGAAATCATAATCTGTGATGTTACCTCTCGTAAAGATCTGAGAAGTTGAAAGCAAAACATGACTTAACAAATAAAAGAGTACCAACTATGATCCAGGCATGCGACCAGTACTTTTAACGAATAAGTTTTTTAGAAAGGCCAAAGAAAGTTCTTAGTTGGAGAGTAATCAGGACACACAATTTCGAAAGGTTTTGCCAAATTCAGCTTTTATCTATTCGTTGGGTAGAGAATCCTTAGTATTTCGAAAAATTTAATATCTTGTAAACAGTTATGTACTAATTTGACCAATGATAATTCATGCCAACACGATAGTCCTGACTAATGTACTGCATCTGATAACCTTAAGGTGAAACCTCAACCATCAGTGGCATTAAACCAGTGGTCAAGTTTAATACGGGAGATTTTTTGTAGTATATACAGAATTATCTCACATGTTGTCGTACATGTTGTAATTTCAGCGATGATTTATGCTGACTGCTTAGTGATTTATGCGGTTTAATGTTGTTTAAAACAATGGGGGTAAATAAGTCTCCAACTGTCAGTTACATACATATCTGCATACAATTCAGGACCACCTGTGGTGACAACGGTTTTGATTTTGTTAGTGTTTTCTGTGTTTTATTGTTGTTTGTCTTCTCATCTCTTTTTCTTAATGGCCATGATATTGTCGGTTTTGAATTCCTTGAACTTATTCTTTTTTATCTTGGAATCTTCAGTCGTTTATTAAACTTGTCTGGCGTAACAAATACTTGTCATAGGTATCTTTGGTGATGTTTTGTAGGTTATAAAAAATAATAACACTACAAAACAAATGTATACCAAAGACGAACTTGAAGGTAAATTCAAAAAAGAAGACTTTCATAATTAGTTATCAAAGTTACCAGGAATATAATTTAATACGGCAGACGCGCGGTTCTTCAACATACCACTCATTAGTGACGCTCATACCAGAATATTAATACAGCCAAACAAGAACAAAGCTGTACAGCATTGAGGATCCAAAAATTCCTAAAAGTTATGACAAATACGGCTTAGGTATTCTATTCTTGGGATGAGAAAATCCTTATTTGTTCGCAAAAAATTAAAACAAGAAATTTATAAAAATGTCCATATAATTGATATTCATGTCAACACCGAAGTGCTGACTAGTTGGGAGGTGATACCCTCGGAAACGAAACGTTCACCAGCAGTGGTATGATAAAACTGACAAAATCAAACGCTCTCAATCAACTGAACAAGTAAAAAATGCTTTATTCCTGACTTGGTCATGTTGGTACATGAGTGTTCGGGTGTAAATATTGGGTTAAACCTGGTATTATAGCTAGCTCAACCTCTCATTTGTATGACGGTTGTTTATAATTCCGTTGTATTGACAAATTTAACTATATATTTATGGAATGATTGAAGCGTTCTTGATAAAATTAAATCCCGAACAACGCCTTGAATGCACCAACTGTATATGCTGACCTATATGCCAACACACTGAAATAAAATAAGTTCAAATAAACGGGTTAATCATTCATTTGAAACATTAATCCCTGTTATTAGTTGCCTTAGCCAGTTTTAGCACGAGATCCTGGAAATGTGTTGTTTTTACTCTTCAAAGTCTTCTAAATGTTTTGATTCGAGTATCTTGCGAACTAAATTAAAAGTCAGGTATCCTTGGTGATGTTTTAAAGTAATATCGTTTTACTTCAGGTACTTAGAGATGTCAAACCAGATGTATCAGGTAATATATGTTCATTTTATTTAATCTGTATTTTTATACATACAAATGGGATCATTTTTTAAAGTCTTTGATTCCGTACAAGTCTATTAAACACAGTAATTGTACTGACAATAAAGGGAAACCGTAAGAAAAGAAGGAAAGAGGTAGTGAAAACATCATAGCGTAGTGTATATAATTAAAACAACATGCATGTCTCTTTAAACTACAAAGACTGTACCTGTTTATACATTTTTGAACTGACCAAACTATTCTGGAGTACACTCATTTTATTGTTTAGGTATCCCAGAAGATACTTTGAACAACCCTCCATCAAACAAATTACTTTTGGATTTATCGAATCATATTGGAAATAGTTCTATGCAACTTGCCATCGAGCTGGATCTAGATTCAACTACTATTCAACAAATACAGTATAAAAATAAAACCAAACTGCTGGAACAGACTAAGGAGATTCTGCAGATCTGGAGTAAGAAGCAGCAACCAAAACCAACACTGCTTTTGTTAATCAAAGCTCTCCACAGAATTGGAAAAATGGGTTCATTGAGTGGAGTGAGATTTTGAAATTGATTTTTACCACAAAGATAATGAATACTAATAAAGACTTATCAAATAGAAACTTTTCACCAACATTCTATCCTAACTGAAAATGTTTCACTGCTTCCGTAAATGTTTTGTCATTTTGTCATCTTTATATGTTGAGTGTCTGTTTTTCATTACAAAAAAAAACAATGTAATTATATATTTTGTCTTATAAGACACGCTTTATAACTCTTATTTTAGATATATCGCTATACATAGCTTTGAATACACAATCAAAATAACATTTTATCTCAATCACATAAAATAAATAGTTGCTCGTTTCCTCAAAGTAAAGTTTTATTCACTTGTTGTCGATATTTCAGTCCCCAGACAAACACGTGTAGCTCCCATGATATATCATTAAACTCATCGACTGAAAACATGATGTTCCTTCGGCAATGAATATTCTGTTCCAATCTAAAATATTCCTTTGACATGAAATGCATTAAACCCACAGACCTGTTAATTATCTGTCCTGTTAATAACCTGACCTTTTAATTTCCTGACCTTTTAATTACCTGACTTGTTAATAACCCAATCTGTTAATAACCTGACCTTGTCTTACACTGACCTGTTAACAACCTGACCTTTCCTTACACTGACCTGTTAATAACCTGATCTTGCCTTACACATTGACCTGTTAATAACCCGACCTTGCCTACCACATTGACCTGTTAATTACCTGACCTTGCCTGACATGGATCTGTTAATAAACTGACCTTGCCTTACACTGGACCTGTTAATAACCCGACCTTGTCTTACAGTGATTTGGGTAAAGATGTGTATTTCTCTGTTAGGTGATGAGTGTGACGGAGCGATAGATATATTTTTCGAAGACAACGATAATTTTATTTTTATAAAACAAAATACGTGTAAATATTTTTATTGGAAATAACAAACTTTCTTTTTCAAATGATCCCTTTTAGTTTTTATTATAGGATTAAACACATTTTTTCTAGAGGTTATTGCTGTGTAAACCGGGGCGGTTAACTCACAAACTGAATAAAAGTCCGAAGGACTTTTATGTCAAGTTTGTGAGTTAGAGACCCGGGTTACACATCAATAACCTCTAGAAAAAATGTGTTTAATCCTTATAGTTCTTCAGCCAAACATACGCGATTATTAGTTTACATTATTACTTTGAAGGCTACTATATGTACCATCAGAAGCACAATGACATGTCGTAACTAAAGAGTACGCCGCCATCTTGATTTTCTAAAAAAAAAAATGTTCGATAAATGCAGCAGAATCTAAAATGAACTAGCACCCACCTCAAACACTTCATTTCAATTAGATACCATCCGAATTTGAAGCGTACAAGTAACCTAATAATCTTCCGTCTGAAAGTTTCAATCGTATGACGTCGTGTTTTGCCATGACGTAAATTCGCCAAATCAGTCGTGAATTTCCCGGAATTTTATTTAAATTTTATTTTTTATACATTTTCGAAGCTTTAGTGCATTTATTTTATTTCTTTGTTTTTGGTTATATATGTATTAGAATAGAAACAACTGTTATGCCATTGTTTTATAATCTCAACTTGCTGAAAATCCCAGTATCCCTGCAAGAATGTGTATCGCGCATGAATAGATTACAAAAGTAGTTTCGGAAACATGGTTTATCGAAGTGTAAACCAAGAGAAAAATTCTTCTTGACCAATCCAATTCAAGTATTTACAGATATGCAAATGATATAAGAATTATTATACATTTAACTGTTTTTTTATTGTAAATGGTCAATTAGATTTTAGATGTGTCATGGCGGTAAAACTCAGTACATATCTAAGGAAATATGGTACTGTATGACTGTCCTTTAGACGCCCCTCCCACCAATAGATCAAAGCCGAATTTGTAGGCAACAGTAGGTCACTGTATGGCAAAACTCGTACCAAATAGTAATCTTTAAAGGTCCCGTCATGACAAAATGTAAAATGAATTCAAACAAGAAAATCAACTCCATGATTTAAAAGTTGTACATACTAAAATAGAAATAACAAAACGAAAAAGAGATATGATAAGCACAAAAATGGTTTCAGATCGTCGAGCTAAAATTAAGGGACATGAAATGCCAAATTTGTTCGCGAGATTATCTTTGGTGTTTCTCTTGTACCAAACCCTGATCGTCCTTAAAGGCTTAATTAAAGTGAAAGATTCTAACTGGATTGCAAAATTATCGAAAACAAACATCCCCCGATATTTTCTTTTTCAAAAGAATTTCATTATAACGTAGAATTACAGTAGTTCTTAAACAGTTTGATAAAAGGCAGGAAATTAACCTAGCATTTGCTTTCAAATGACTGTGCTCTATTTTAAAAATCAAGATTGAATACACATAAATTCGGCTCACACTTCACCATAGCTAAACAAATGTTCCCAAACGTGAATCCCAAACGGAGCAATATCGATATTATAATTACTATGTTCATGATGTTAGCGTCTTTGGCAGAAAGTAGAACATGTCTGGAGTTTATATTAGCTATCCATTGCGACTGCTTACCTTTGCATGTCGCCTGAAGCCATTTTGTTAGTTCCTTTTGTTATAGATATCACTCTGATGTTTTTACATATGTGCTTTTTTTAAGAATCAGTTGAAGCACTGATTTTTTATTTTTTATCTTTTATGTGTATGTATATGTTTTGGTATTTAATCAATATTTTGGCTTTTGGTTATTGCTTTTTTCAGACTCGTCTCGTTATTATTTATTCTGTAGCCATAATAGGAGTCGATAGTCACACACATCATTCTAAATCTTTCATATACATGTACTCTCAGATCAGAATGTTAAGGGTTTTTTTGTTGAGAGGGATGCATATATTTCTTGCAACGTATGGCCTGTGTTTTTCCTGCTTCATATCGATCTTAATAGTTATCTACAAATAAGGAGATGTGGTATGATTGCTAATGAAACAACTTTCACCAGAGACCAAATGACATAGAAGTCAACAACTGTAGGTCACCATACGATCCTAATTAATGAACATAACCAATAACTCATAGTTTGCTGTAAAAGGCCATTTGAAATGATAAATGTTTAACTATTCAAACGGGAAAACTTCTGGCCTGATTTACGTAAACAACAATGAACAAAAACAAATATGATATACAGCAACACACGACAAACACTGAATCTTAAGTTCCTGACTTGGAACATCACATAAAAAATGTGGCGGGATTAAACTAGTCTATCCTCATTTCATTCTATTATATCATTGTCCCAGAATATGGGAGGGTTTAGCGCCAGCAAACACATTCATATATTGATCATATATTGTCCAAAGTCAGATGCCTGTAGTTGAGTGATTTTCATTTTTTTCCTGGCTGCTTCTTACATTTGTTTTACGTTTATTGTATTGCATTATTTGTTCTTGTGTTTTGACGTTACACTGCTGTCACATGTTAAGTGAAGTGTTGGCGCCCTCTATGTTAAACCTCGCCACATCATTGATGTAAAAAATGAAAACAACACGTCATAAATTCCATGCGTCCGAAGCGCTTTTCGGGAATTAACTTCATCAAAGCCGAATATTATAAAGCCAATGATGTCTAAAAACCGAAACAGTTGAAGATTTATATTACCAAAAAGGATCTAAAGAAATAGCCAAATCCATCAAGTATCAATATTTATACCTTAGGGAGTTGAAACCTTAGTTTCTAATATATTTAAAATTTAATCACGGAAAATTCTACAAAGGTTTGCAAACAAAATGAAAATATTATTTGTTAATGAGCAGGTTGGTATAATCTAGACACTTGTCTTTTTGTGATGTCACAAAAATGAACTAAACATTGACATATCGGTCTTAAATGGCTATCTAAGTCAAAAACAAACTAACAACAATATTGCCGAAAAAGCAGAAAGTAAAATACACAAAATACCAAACTTTGAATAAAATTCAAAAACATCAGAATCAAATGGCAAAATCAAAAGCTCAAACGCATCAAACGAATGGATTATAACTGTCATATTCCTGATTTAGAACAGACAACAACTATAAGTCACCATACGACATTCTTATGTAGGAAATAGTTGACAAAACCTGGTTTTAAAGCTAGCTCAACATCTCACTTTAATGACTGTTGCATGAAATTCCATTATAATGACAACGATATGTGAACAAACCAAACAAACACAATACATTTGTAGGTAAACATGTCAAAAACAACCAAATGAGAATAGATTAATTGATATGAGTGCTACGGAAACAACTCACCATCTATGGCGCAATGTATTTTCTTGGTGGTCAGTTTGTTTTGGTGTAGGAAGCCTTTGTTAGGTTATCGGGCCAATCTTAGTCAATAAAGATTAGAGTCAAGTGCACCTGCTACGTGCAGGAATTGAACTCACATTAGGAGTTTTAACAGTCAAGTGAAACAGCTAGCTAGTAGTTTGACTACTTAAACAAATCGAAAACAGATGTCTCTAACAAACAAAACCACATAAAATACATAAAACACACTATAGACATCTGTATTTCAAACCTGAGCAACACGAACCCAAACATAAACCGAGGATGATCAAATGTGCTCCGGGAGGGTAAACATTTCCTTACATCATACTGAGATTTATATTATATGTTGACAGCAATCAGGAAAAAGAACAAACATAATTTACATAATTGAACTCGCAATTTATTTAATTTTACATGTTTTGTTAAATGTCAATGATAATCCTGCTTTCGAATTAAGTATTTAATATCCAAGTTCAGGCTTGCTCTTTATCTCACCTTCAGTAAACCATCATAAAACAAATATAAATCAAGAACAGCTGAAACGGATTTTTTGTTGAGATATTTTCATGTAGAAGTCTAATTTCGCTTAATCAACTCAAAATGCAGAAACGTGTAGAAGCCCATGTCATATGTTGAGGGGTTTTGCAAACCTTAACCCTGTTTATGATCATTCCTGAACGCTGTATCGTTAATTATTTGAAACGTATATATTTTCATTTGTCGTTTTTACGACAGAAAGGTTTATTTTATAACTTTTAAATATATTCAATGCTTGTTGTTTTTATGTGTCTACTAATTGCTTGGTTTCTTCTGGTGTGTCTACTGATTGGCTGTTGTTTCCTTCTGCATCTGTTTGAGCGACTAGTGACAATCTTTGTTTTATATCTGGAAGAAAATTCATAAGATTTGCCATTTTAGGAAAGCCTTTTTGTAAAGTAGATTTAAGATCCTTAGCAACTTTTTCTTCGACGGGTATGTCTTCTTCTACGGGTCTAGCTGCTTTTGTTAAAACTTTGAGAAGATCTTTCATTTCTGTTTTCTTCTTTTTCATTAAGTGTCGTCTGCTCATGACCATTCTTATCTTCCGGTCGATTCTTCCTATTTCGGTGTTCTCCAAATCAACTTCAGCTCTCAAAAATTCACGTAATTTTTCCTTGTGCAACTTTTGAGCTGAAATTAGTTCCCTAAAAAAATTCATTCAGAAATATATATAACACTTTTTTTTAATCGATTTGTTGACTTGTTTGTCATGTGTAAAATATGTTTAAAGAACATTTACACGAATGGTGTAAGAACGAACTTTTGATAACAAGATCCATACATTATATGGATGTAAACAAACCCTTAGACCTCAATACAACATAAAATTAGTTCAAATAAATTAGATGTAAGCAATTACAAGCAACTGTACGACATTCAACGATGAGAATAACACATCCCGTATAGCCAGTTATATAAGGCTAAAACATTAAAAATACGAAAAAATTTCATTAAGAAAACTAACGGCCAAATTTATAGGAAAACAATTAACGAAAAACAAATATGACAGACATGAACCAATAACAATTCCTGAATTACGTGCTGAATGTGGCTGCGTTAAAAATGTGCGTGAGCGCTCAACGCTCCCTTAACCTGGAACTGTTACAACACAATATAAAAATAAACTATAAGAACACTAACCGAATGTCAATTATGTAATACATACGTGTTGAAGGAATGTGTACTGTACCTTAAGAGATTGCATTTGTGAATGATGTATGTGTTTCATTCGTTGTACAACTATGCAAACGTGGAAGATGTGTACATAATTTTCTATGGTATGGTTTTAATTGATTACGTAAATTTTGAATTGTCTGAATACTTTAGTACTGACGAGATTTATAGCAAACCTTTCTAAAAAGTAAAATATCAAAAATACCGAAATCCGAGGAAAATTCTAAACAGAAAGTTCCTATGTAAATGGCAAAACCAAAAGCTCAAATATAACGCTGGCAAAACCAAAAGCTCAAACATAACGCATTGATAACAATTGTCATATTCCTGACTTTGTATAGACATTTTCTTATAAAAAAAAGGTTGATTTAACATGATTTTATAGCTAGCCAAACCTCTTGTATGACAGCCGCCTAATATTCCATCATATTGACGATGTGTGAACCTGAACGGACATAATAGGTAAAAAAAAAATAGGGTACAACAGTCAACATTGTGTTATAATCTTAATTACTTTGGAAATTTTTAGTATAGACAATATTAGGAATTTTAAGGTTTTAACTCACTCAGGCAAAGTGTGTCTTATTTGGATTTGGCCATTAGTATCATGTTCTTTTTTATCATACACTTTCAAATTGTTTCTGTTATAGATGTATCCTTGGCTTTTAAATATTTGGCCTTGAGCGTTCCTGATAAAGGTAAATTCAGAATTTTTTTCGGACGCATTTTTGTTGTTGTTGTTTTTCCTTATTTTATACAAACCCAAAATATGTGTATATTTGGGGTATAAAATTCTAAACAGAAAATTCCTATGTAATTGGCAAAACCAAAAGCTCAAACATGACGAACTGATAACAACTGTCCTATTCCTGACTTGGTACAGATATTGTCTTATGAAAGAAAATGGTTGATTTAACATGATTTTATAGCTAGCTATCAAAACCTTTAGTATAACAGTCGCATCAAATTCCATTATATTGATGATGTGTGAACAATACAAACAGACATAAAAGGGGAAAAAAGAAATAGGTTACAACAGTCAACAGTGTGTTATAATCTTAATTACTTTAGTATTTTTAGTATAGAAAATATTGGGAATTTAATGTTTTAACTAACTCAGGCAAAGTTCGCCTTAGATGGATTTGGCCATTAGTTTCTTGTCATTTTTAATCATATCGTTTCCAAATTTTTCTGTTATAGATATATCCTTGATTTTCAAATATTTCGCCTTGAGCGTTCCTGATAAAGGTAAATACACAAAAGATTTTTGGACGAATGCATTTTTGTTGTTGTTGTTTTTCCTTATTTTATACAAACCCAAAATCTATTTCACCGTCTCCGTCTTTGTCCATCTTCTTTATTAAAAGGTTCAGAGATGGTTCTGACATTGGTATTTTCACTTGCTATTTAAAGGAAGAAGAAAAAAGATGATATAAATTTCAGTCATAAATGGAAGTTACAATATAGACCTCAATTGACCTCAGTTGACGTAGTATACACCATGGACATACAGAATAACATAAAAGTAAAAACAAATCGTTCCATTTCAGATTGTAAACTATTTTTTTGGTGCTTTCTCATTGACATCTATGTTATTTTTAAATAAGAAACACAAAATTTCATCTTACCAAATGTTGTCAACAGAATTTATAATTTTACGACAGTTTACCGAAAAAATCTAAAATTTCAAACATATCAAACGAGTGGAAAACAACTTTCATATTTCGGACTTGGAACGTGTATTTCCTTATGTAAAAATTGTGAATTAAACCTGATTTTATAACTAGCTAAACTTCACACTTGTATGACAATCACATAAAATTCCATTATATCGATATCAATATGTAGTCAAACAAACAGACATATCTGGTAAAAATGTCAAAATTAGAGGTACAGCAGTAATCATTGTAATATAATTTAATTTGGATGTAAGGCGTCCTATGATTGGCTGAAGGTTTTTGTCTACCACCTCATATACATAATTTTGTCATTTGACCGTAACGTCATCAGCGTGTTTTGAAACAAAGAGACATGAGACAACCATATAATTGTTAAACAAAAGAGGCGGCAGATACAAAGGGACATTAACACTTTTAAGTAGAGAAAATAAGAATTAATTTAGTTATACAGAACTGCTAACCCATTCAGAGAAATCTTAGTCAATTTCATTTTTTGTTTGTTTTATCTTTCCTAGTGTGTAAATTATTTTGTTTGTATGTTCAATCGCCTTTTCGTTTATGTTTCCTGGTATTGTCTGACTTTGTATTGCCCTTCTTTTAACCTCCTTTCTTTGTCAATCTCCTAGCCAAGAGAACAATGGAAACTCGTTGCGGAAAATAATTGAAATCTAACATTTTGATACTATAAGTAATCTTAAGACTGACAATGAACTTTCAATCGTATATTGGTACAGTTTAAAAGTTATTCGCCTCTATTCCATATTTCATAAAATCTGTGTGACGCAGAACTTTCAATGGAATATTTATACACTTTGTAAGTTACTCACCTCTAATCCATCTTTGAATAAATATTACTAAGAGATTTCAATTGTATATTTATACAGCTTGTAAGATACTCATCTCTAACCCACATTTGATTAAATCTGATGATGGAATTTTCAATGGTATATTTATACACATTGTAAGGTACTCACCTCTAATCCATCTTTGAATTCTTGTTTATCAAGAGATCCACTTTTATCTGTGTCTAATATAGTGAACATGTCTAACAGACGAAAGTTTTGAAGTCTGGCATATTCAAATAAGACAAGTAATGGGTCCTCGTCAATAAGATCCTTTTCATCTTCGTTTACATCAGTTTGTGAAATTCCTTCACGGTTCGTATCCCAAACATATCCATAGATGGCTTTAAACGAATCTCGTCTTTTTTTCATTTCATTGTATAATTTTTCAAATGTATCCATAACACATTGGTCCTGCAATTAAAAGAATAAAAGTAATAAAAATATACAAAAATAAATTCTATTTTTATTTAACAGAGAATTTATGAAGAGTATAATATAAATTTTGTCAGTTCTGAAGCTGATCTCGACTATAGATATAGGTTTACATCTCAGCTCCTTTGTTCTACCAAGGGATGATCTGAGCACCACATCACCCCCTTTTTTTTCGTTTTCTTTGTTTTGCATGCTTTCTTTTGTTTTGTAAAATTTAGTTGAGAATGTCTATTCCACAATAAAACGCTGATATTTATACGAGAAAGTAACTATCAAAATTTATGTAGAAAAAAATCCAATGTCTTTGCTGAGATTTGAATTCAAGACCTTAAGCATATATACCCACGATTCAAACCCCTACACCAGGACGACTGGTTACAAACATGCTGTTAATTTTTACATATTTAAACATTATGTCCGGGGCTCACAAAATATATATACTGTATAATGATATATAAAATATATAATAGGATTGTGTGTCGATCTAAAATAGGTGTTATGAAGCGTGAATGAGTTTGTATCTTATCTAGAGCAGCTGGGATGTAAAATAGTTACATGTATCCCATTTGGACTTGATGTGTCAGTGTAAGATCATCCCGATGGCCGGAAAACTGACTTCTTTATCATTCTTAATGTTTAAATTCTTAATTTCGTCCTATACATTAATATTTATAGACTTTGTCCCCGCCTTATTTTTGCGCCTGTCCCAAGTCAGGAGCCTTTTGGTTTTGTTACTCTTCGTCTTGTATGATTCTTAATTTTAGTTTCTTGTGTATTCTTCAGTGTTTAGTAAGACGTCCATTATCACTGAACTAGTATACATATTTGTTTAAGGGCCACCTGAAGAGAATCTCCAGGTGCGGGAGTTTCTCGCTGCATTGAAGACTCATTGGTTGCCTTCGGCTGTTGTTTGTTCTATGGTCGGGTTGTTGACACATTCCCAAATTACAATTTGATTAGTGTATAACAAAATACTTGTATAATAATGGTGTATCAAATTTTTATTTGAAAACTAAACACCGGCACTTTGTCAGACTTTATAAGAATGGTGCCGTTTTTAAACTCGCATGGATAACCCAATGTGACAAATCTATATTCTAAGCTGAGATATAACAGTTTCTCATTTTATAAACTGGAATGTAAGCCAGATATATAATTATAGATGTATGCAAATAAATACAGTGCCAGATGTAGATTTAAGGAGACACGGCTAATTCTTGGTACAGGTTGGCTATCACTGTGCAATACAGTTTAACATAAAACCCTCTGGCGAAAAGGACAGAGAAATCTGATTGTCAGGAATCACTGTCGGTGTTCCGAGAACGGAGGAAATTTTAATAATAAAAAAGTTATTGCTTATTTAAGTGTTCTTACTCAGAGGATTTAATTTCATAAAAATATGTTATGATTTCCAATACAACAACTATCCATCAGAGTAGAAGTAACCAATATTTAAGCCAAACATACATGTAAGTCACCTAACAGCCTTTGACAATGGAAAAAGTCAGCAATACAATGATTCGACATTAAAATGTCAAAGAATTCAAAAGAAAAAACTAACGGCCTAATTTACATCAATAGAAATTACGAAAAACAAATATGAAAAAAATGAACGGTCGACAATATATTGCTAAGCGTGCACTGGAAAGTATTCCTATCAGTTCCTGTTATTTTCTATTTGTCTAACTAACGCTCATTCGTCACAACTCGGTCGATTCCGTAGCGGACTCACCCGAGGATTACCGATTGAACTCACCCCAAGATCTAAGAGTTGTATCCCTGATATAGATTGATCTATACATTCCAGTAATTCCATTGCACTGACGGGATACATTTGATTGTTTCCAAGCTAAAATATTCAAACAAATAACATAATTTTTAATCTTTTTGAAGCGCATTATTTTTATTTCTACTTTGATAAAAGATTTTTCATTTTTTTTATTTTGATCAATAAAATATTTTTCAAGTTGAAATTAGAAAGAAGTTTATCATTATTTGTTTTCAATAAATAATTCTATTCTAGTTAAGGATACTAAGCGTCAATCAGACTGTAAACAAACTTTACTAGACGTCGCTAATCAACAACGAGCTGATCAGTTTATCTTAACAGGAGGAACTATCTTGTCCTGTTTTGGCCAAGTTTCTTATTATTTCTTTTTATAGAAAAGAGCTAAAACTTTCAATTTTAATGTTTTGACTCATTTTAAACATTAATTTACAAACATAACAAGTAGAAAAAGCAAATTAAAGAGAAACTTACCCTCAAAATTTTCAGAGTTGAATTTTTCTCAATTCCTTTTATTAGACATTTTGCGCATGCGTCTGTAAGGCTGTTACAACTCATATCTAGTTCAATAAGTGCTGTATTCATTGTTAGGGCGTAACTGATAGTTGCTGCCCCTGTTTAGTGGAAGCCGTTCCAAGAAATGTCAAGTTTTCCAGATGGCGATTTTTCTATATGTGATAAAGGAATCAATAAAACGTGTATTAAACCCTGTTAAAAAATAGCATTGAAAGTGCACTCTTCGACACAAATTAGTAATATAATATCGAACCAGTTTGTATTGTTCGTAATTGATGAAGATATGTTCTATCGATATGAAAGTAGGAAATTTGGTATGATTGCCGAAGAGATAACTATGAACTAAACTCAAAATGACGTGGGTGTAAGTATGGTCACCATGGATCTACTGTCAAGCTTATTATGGACAATCAAAACATTACAAACATAACATTAGAATGATTAGGCAAAAGCAAAATCTCAAAACGTTTAAGGAATCCTTTTGTTTGTATTTTGAAACTCAGCGAATAGAACAAGTGTGAAATTTGACAAAATGATGTTTAATTTTCTTCCCTGTTGATATTGTGGTTTTTTTCTCTGATTCATTTAGACGATAATAGAGAATTGAAACATGAAATGTGCCAAGGAGATAACAAACCTATCGAAGGGCAAAAAAGCAGACACACAGACATTGTTTTCTTCAAAATTACAATGGAACAGTTCCCATGTCACGTGATATTTTTCCCATGGCTTTTATACATACAATTCATACGAATTTCACAGTTTTGGAAAATAAGTACAATGAAATCACTCTATATATATTTGTTGGTGAACAAACCTGTAAAGCTCTTTCATTTATATATTTCATAGTTTAGAGTGACGTCAATTTTCACAGAAAAAGTACACATTTGTGCTTATGGCCTAGCTTAAGCCCGTCTCCGGGTGAGGGAGTTTCTCCCTGTGTTGACGACCCGTTGATGGCGATGGGCTATCACTGATATCTGGTCGGGTGCATGTCTCTATGACACATTCCCCATTTCCATTCTCAATTTGATTTTCTTAGCTTATTTTGTCACAATATATTGATAAGTGTTTTCTGTGTCTGTTACATTTTAATATTATGTTTCTGTTGTTTCGTTGTTCTCCTCTTATATTCAATGTGTTTCCCTTAGTTTGAGTTGATAACCCGGATTAGGTTTTCTTAATCGATTTATGAATTTCGAACAGCGTATACTACTGTTGCGTTTATTTCCTTAGTTCTTAATTTGTTTTTCCTAATGTGTGGATTCGATTAATTTGTTACTGGCAATTCGTATCTTTACGACAACCCATGTCCTGCGTAATAAATCTTACGTCGTGTATCTTTGATGATTTGTTTTAATGATGTCTTTCCATTTTAGGTTTTTAGAGATGTGAATCCAGGTATTACATGTTATCTATTCCAATCTATACTTTTTATTCATAAATATGGTCTTTATTTCTAATTAGATATAGGATGATGTAGTATGAGTGCGCCAATGAGACAACTCTCCATCCAAATAACAAATCTGTATTCAAACATTTACGTGCAATCCCAAGAAAATCTAATAGACAATTGATACATTTACGTCTTTTATCAGTAATTGGTAAAACCGTTCAAAATTATAGGTCCGCAATGCTCTTTAATTTCATACATTGCTCGGCCTTTTAATGTTTTTTTATTAGAGCGTCAGTGACGAGCCTTTTGTAGACGAAATATGCGTCTGCCTTACCAAATGTTAATACTCGTATTTATGGTGATTTTATTTGTCGTCCATGATTATAAAGCAAAATTAAATAAATACAACCTCATTGGGGTTTGTCACTTGTTTCAGTAAACATATTATAAAACAGCATACAAACTTTCTGTACAAGTCTCATAACTCCGGGATATAAAACAGTGTCGTGAATGACATAGAATTTCTGAAAACTCAAGTCTGATTTGAAAGGAACGCGTCGCTACGAACTATTTTCCTTGTCTCAATCCGAGCATAACCCAGACCTCAACATTAACTCTCACCTTAAATGTAACCGACGTTTACTTCACATTTTGCATAACCATATCCCATACCTTCAGCCTAACCTTAGCACTGAGCATAATCATAGTACTAAACGAACCATATCACTATTGTTGATCCCTCTCAATCAAATCCAGAAAAAAGATCATCATGTCCTTCCCCCTTCCAATTATCAAATAATGGTCGTCCCAATTAATTTACAAAAAGTTCCGTATTGAGGCAAATAATGAAGAACGAGATGACTAAACGGACATGATTACAATTACAAAATATTAAGGGTATTATGCCTAACATCTGTCATGTTTCACTTTGTTAAAACAACAGAAATGTAGCCGACAGTAGACGAGGTATAACAACGATTGTTACTACTTTCCTGCAGGTTTGGCATAAAAAATGTTTCTCTAACACAGATTACAAAGAATAACATGTAAATAAGTTTTTCACTTGACCAAACTATGCTTTTATTATTTTGGTCTGCTTCAAAAGTATCAAAAGTACTAGCACTTATTTTATTCATTGTTTAGGTATACGAGAAGTTACTTTGAACAACCCTCCATCAAACACCGTACTTTTGGATTTATCAAACCATATTGGAAATAGTACTATGCAACTTGCCATCGAGCTGGATCTAGATTCAACTACTATTCAACAAAAACAGTATAAACATAAAAACAAACTGCTGGAACAGACTAAGGAGATTCTGCAGATCTGGAGTAAGACGCAGCAACCAAAACCAACACTGCTTTTGTTAATCAAAGCTCTCCACAGAATTGGGAAAATGGGTGCATTGAGAGGAGTGAGATTTTAAAATTGATTTACCTCAAAGATAGTTAATACCAATGAAAGATAATCAAATGGCAATTTTTCTTTACCAAAACAAAACAATGTATTTATTCAGTCTGATAAGACACGCTTTAAAACTCTTATATTAGAGATACCTGCTATACATAGCTTGAAATGCATAATAAAAATCGCATAAATTCTTCTTCCCATGAAAATTTTTCTCATTTCCTTAAAATAAAGTTTTATTCACTTGGTTCTGATATTTCAGTCCCCAGACATACATGTGTAGCTCCCATGATATACCATTAAACTCATCGACTGAAAACATGACGTTCCTTCGGCAAAAAATATTCTATTCCGACCTCAATAAAATTAATATTTATATTCCGTTGACATGAAGTAGTTATTTTCTTTTTTGCATTGAACAGATTGACCTGTATATTATCCAACCGTCTTGATGCCGCGTGTGACGGAACCATATATGATTTTTAAACAAGTGATAATTTTATTCTTCATATAAAAAAATACTTTTAATTATTTTTATGGGAAATAAGATATTTTCCAATGACCCCTTTCTGTTTCTGTTTAACATTACTATTTTACACTGTTTCTTTATTATAAATTAGATGTGTCATGCATATAAAACTCGGTACATATCTAATATGTAATGTCACTTGCAAGGGTGTGTATTCCTCTATACATAGAAAGGGATGTGGTACTGTATGATTATCAATCAGACACTTATCGCCCTCGCAGATCAAATGACATGTTTGTAAGCAACAGAAGGTCACTGTATGACAAAACCCGTACCGTATAGTAAGCTATAAAAAGCCTCGTAATGACAAAATGTAAAATAACTCACGGCTTCCTCCTACTCATTTTAGTATTGTACCTTGAATTTGACAAAGTCATCTCCGTACCAGAATCTATAACATGTATAACAAACGAGATATTAATTTTGAAATTGTCGATTCCTCCCACCTTAGTAAAACTATACTTGCATATGGGATATATATTTCCCAAATTATACGGTATTCAGGAGATTGCAGCTACTACTCAGACTTTGTAAAACGTCACCAGTGCCTGAGTTGAAATTTTATGAAATAGGGGTATGTCAAAAAACATCTCGTCCTTTTTCTCTTCAAGTTCATCGGAAGGTACTAAAAAGTAAAATCACAAAAATACTGAACTCCTAGGAAATTGAAAGCGGAAAGTCCCTAATCAAATGGCAAAATCAAATGATAAAACACATCAAACGAATGGACAACAACTGTCATATTCCTGACTTGGTACCGGCATTTTTAAATGTAGAAACTTGTTGATTTTTCCATGTCAACTTGACAAATAATACACGATGATCTCACAGTATGTAATAACGTGTTATATCAATTTTTATTTGTCTTGATGAAATTACTTTTAATGTTTAGTCTGTTTTGGTGATATCTATTAGACGTGGCTCTGTACTTACACATTCCGTCATTGTGTTATTGTGTTATGGTAAATTTTGGTATTCTTGTCTTTCTTTTTTGCTTATGTGCTTTGCTTGTATGCTTTTTTGTGTTTCTTTGTTACTTATTATGTGCTCTGTACTTATACATCTTGTCATTCTGCTACTGTGCTATGGTAAATAAATTTTGGTATAATTGTCTTTCATTTTTGCTACAAGTGCTTTGTCTATATGCGATTTGTGTGTTTCTTTGTTACATATTTTTTTTATAGCAATTAAGATTATAACACAATGTTCACTGCTGCACCCCTATTCTTAAAACTTTTGATAATTATGTCTGTTTGTTTTGTTCACACAACGTTGTCAATATATTTTAGATTTTTATGCGACTTTCCTACAAGAGAGACGTTAGCAAGCTAAAAACAGGTTTAATCCACCATTTTCAACATAAGACAATGCCTATAACAAGTCGTATATGAATGTTGTTATCTACTCGTTTGATGTGTTTAAGCTTTTGATTTTGGCATTTGATTACGGACTTTCCGTTTTGAATTTTCTTCAGAGTTCAGTAATTTTAATTTATTTAGCTCATGCTTCAAAATAACAAAAACAAAAGGTTAAACAGTTGCTACAAACTTTTCGCGATGTTTTAAACCCATTTGAACTACAAACCTAAAGAAACTCAAAAAGAATCGCATGAATCCAAAACGGAGCTATACTGATAATGTGGACATTTTTAGCGTCTCATATTTTAAAACACTCAACCCACCTTGCAAATACACACTCAGTAAAAAAAACTGGTTTAACATGCATAGAAAATATGCTTATCCTTCTATGTCAACTGATGTTACGTTGATACAGCAGGTAGAACATTCCTAGAGCATATGTTAGCTATCTATTGTGACTGCCTACCTTCGAGGTCACCTTTCATCTTTTTAAGTTCCTATTGCCATAGGAATCAGTATGATGTTTTAACATACGTGCAATTTTGAGGTTTAGTTAGCAATATTTTCATTTTTTTATTTTGTATTTGTATATATTTTGTGTTATGCAATCTATATTTTGCCTATAACAATAAAAGTTAAACTTTTTCTAGACTCGTCTCGTTATTTTTTTATTTTGTAGCTATGATCGGAATCGATACCGGTTCATAGGAAGTCACCACGTGCCGGCCTGAAACCAATCAAAACTTGATAATTTACCCGCAGTGCGATAAGAATCGGTATTCACTCAAACCACTCTATATGGATACTGATACTCTCAGATCTGTACTTGACTTTTGTTGTTGTTGTGAGGGATGTTTAAACTCCCTGCCAAGTCTGTTCTGTGTCATTTTGGCCTTTATTTAGCCTTTTAAACCTTTTTTGGATTCGGGCGTCACTGATGAGTCTTTTGTAGACGAAACCCGCGTCTGGCGTAAAAACAAAATTTCATTCTGGTTTCTATGATGAATTAATTTGTTGAATTTTTTTCTGCTTTATATCGATTTGATGAGTTGATATAAAAGTAAGGAGATATGGTATGATTGATAATGAGACATATATCCACAAAGTGGGTATTAACAGTTAAAGGCAACCGTACGTCCTTCAGCAATAAGTAAAAATCCATACGATTTTAAATTTTCCCGACATGAAAAATATAAAACAATTCAATTAAGAAAACTAACGGCCTAACTTATTACAAATGAGTTACGAAAGACAAATATAATTAACGACAACCACTGAACTACGGGTGCCTGATTTGGGCCAGGCACTTAATGACTGTGACAGTGCTAAACATAATTTCGAGTGCTTAACCCTCCCCTAACCTTGTACAGTTGTGTACCAGCGCAACATAGGAGTAAACTATGAAAATCAGATAAAAAAGGCTAAACCCATCAGATTGATATAAATCAGAAAAACATTAGCAGGATGTGGCAGGGTATTTATCCATTCCTCATTCCTAAAAACAAAAGAAAAGCCTTATTCAACTGATTTTAAAATTAAAATAAGAACATGTGGTTTGATTGTCTATGCGACCACTCTCCAACAGAGACAAAATGACATAGATGTCAACATCGTAAGGTCACAGTATGGCCTTCAACAATTAGCCTAGTCAGCAATGAAATGACAAATGTAAAGCAAATGTAAAATGAAAACAAACGGCCTGGTTTATGTGCAAATTAATTTTAAAAAAATACGGTATACTGCGACCAACATTAACTAATAAATTAAAGACATCTGACTAGGGACAAGCATATACAGAATGTGTCAGGATTAACTAGTTTGGCGTCAACATACTAATATAATGTTTAGACTACACAGTAGGTGTTCTTGTTTAAGTGGATTTATACTAATCATTTATGTAGACCTTAATAGCTTGCTATTCGATGTGAGTCAATGCTCTGTGTTTAGGTCTGTACTTACTCTGTGGCTTATAATGCTTTACTTTTTACAAAATGTGACTTGGATGTAGAGTCATCTCATTAGCACTCATACCACATCTTCTTATATTTACTATATATTGATTCAATAATTATTTGCCTGTACCAAGGCAGAGTTTGTTTATTAATTTCGCATATAATTTATTTGTTTTTCGTTTATAGTGTTGCATTGTTTGTTCTTGTGCATTTTGTAACAGCACTGTCAAAGACTAAAAGAAGGTTCGTCTCCTTCGCACCTCTGAATTAACGTCTCACTCTTTATGTACCTTCCCAAGTCAGGAGCCTGTATTGTAATGGTGGTTTCTGATTCATGTCTGTCATATTAATCTTTTGCAGAGTATTTTGTTATAAGTTATACCGTTAGTATTCTTTATTGACCTTTTTCATATTTCTTTGGCCGACTATACAGAATAGGGTTTTCGTATTGTAAAAGACCGTGCGATTGCCTGTAATTGCTAACGTCAACCCTACTTGAACTCTGGTGGATAGTTTTGAGGATTTTCTTGATAGAGGGTTGCTGCTTACAAGGAAGCAATTAAACCAAGAGTTCCAAATGGTGAAGTTGAAATCATCCCTTAGTAAATTTTACGGACGCCATCACGAGTTGGTTGACCGTTATGGAATAACTGTTTCACAAATGATATCGGATATGTTCCTTACGTACAATCCCCTTCCCTTCATGAATGTGACCTACCGAATTAGACTATTTACCGGATTTGTTATAATATGAGTAACACGACGGGTGCCACATGTGGAGCAGGATCTGCTCACCCTTCCGAAACACCTGAGATCACCCTTAGTTTCTGGTGGGGTTCGTGTTGCTTATCTATGTTGTGTCATGTGTACCATTGTTCGTCTGTTTGTCTTTTTCATTTTTAGTCATGACGTTGTCAGGTTGATTTTCGATTTATGTGTTTGAATGTCCCTTTGGTATCTTTTGTTCCTCTTTAGTCTCATTGTCAATCATACAATATATCCTTTTTTATATGAACCAGTAATTACTAGTAGTCTAAATTATAGTTAGGCTATTATAAAATGACACTGAAAAGCAATGTTCTCTTTAAAAAAAAACTAAGGGATGAAAACAACACTTTGTAAAGTCCATGCCTCCAAAGCTCTTTTCTAGATTTACCTAAATCAGAAACGCTCAAAGCCGAATATTTGAAGGCCAGTGATGTTCAAGATCCGAACCTGTTGAAGATCTTTATTGCAAAAAAGGATAGAAATAAATAGTCAAATAGATCAAGTAACAAGACTTCTTAAGTTAGAGATTTTAAAAAGATTCATACTTCACAGGTGATTGATTTTGTTTGTGTTAAATACCACTTTTAATACATTGTGCTATTTCGTGATGGTCAATTTTTATTGGTGGGAGAAGCCGTAGAATTAAGTGATTCTAACTTAAATCAAGAACTTTGAGTAAGTTATTAACAGCTTTTAATTAAACATATATCATTAGAATTAAAAAAACATATATCAAACATAACATATGCAAGTTAAAAAAGCAAATCCAATCAAGGACCGAAGTTGTTAATTTTTCAAACGTTAAACTTTTCGGAATTTTCGTAGAATTTTCGAGTTTGCTTCGGATGATGTAACAAATGGTCATACATTGAGATGCACGGGGTAACAGGCTTATGTGAATGTAACTGCCAGTCACTCAACACAAAAACCGTTGCACTGCAACAAAAAAGATAGATCCAAATATCTAAAAAGGAAACATAGTTGAGCATGTATATGCGGTAAAAAAAATTGCAATAAATGCTATGCATTGAAGTTCAAGGTTTCTTGATTGTCAATAGAATAGCCTGTAATTTGCCTGTAATAATAATTCCGGCAATAAAGTCTGTCAGTCTCTATACTATGCATTGTTTTGTCCTTTTATTTTATACTTATGGTTTCAGGTATTCCATTTTTATCTTTTGATAATCCTCTTTGTATTACGTATATGTTAAGCATTACTGTGTATTGGAAATATTTAAATACCATTTACAGTCATAGCAGGCAAAAGGACTGCAGGTCACAATTACATAGAACTTATTTTTAAAAGGTGTAGCAGATCTGTTTACGTAGGATAACATGGATTTGCAATTATTTATAGGTGGGACAAAGGTCAGATATGAAAAATTGTTTTCTAAATGTCTTATGAATATGACGTATATCATGAATAAGACGAATCTTATGAATTAGACATGTCTTACGTAGGTTCAATGACATGTCATAAGATATAAATTCCAAAGAGTCTAACATGTTTAACACCGCCACATTCTGTATGTTTGTGACTTCCCATGTTAAGGAGCCCGTAATTCAGTAGTTGTCGTTTGTTTATGTGTTACACATTTGTTTTTCTTTCAATTTTTTAACATAAATCAGGCGTTCAATTTCCGTTAGTTTTATCCCTCATTTGTCCTTTGAGTTGTTTTTTGTCATTTTCATGTCGGGGCCTTTTATAGCTGACTATGCGGTATGGGCTTTGCACATTGTTGCAAGCCGTGCCGTGACCTATAGCTGTTAATTTCTGTGTTATTTGGGTCTCTTGTGGAAAGTTGTCTCATTGGAATTCATACCACATCGTCTCTTTTATATATCAAGTCATGGTATTCATATAACTTTTATCGTACCCTTGAGACAGATTGCGACATGACGTATGTTTGTCATCAATGCTTCATGTACGATATCACACATTTGTTTTATTTGCCCATGCAACATGCAGATCCAGGATTTTGAAAAACGGGGGGCCAAACTAGAAATCGTTTGGAATGGTATATACTAAAAACATATATGTAGCTCCATAGGGGACGAAACCCTAGCCTGTCCGCTCCCGCTACCTGTGTCTGCATGCAGTCTTTCTTGTTGTCTTTGTTTGTTCTATCGTTTAATCTGTTAAATATGTTATGGTACATACAAAATTCTGTGTTACATACAAGCACTTTTGATAAATCTGTAGTCACCTATGTTGGAATATGATAAATAAAAATGCTGTGTGACCTACACTACATATGATAGGCTATGGTATAAATATTAACAGGCACGTATGTAAGTCTTTGGTAGAGATCAATGGTGGCGTGGCCTGTTGTCACCTATGATAAACTATGGTACATATTTTTGGTAACGTGACCTACAGGCACCTAAGAAAGACTTTTGCATAGATAGATATCAGTATGACCTGCATGCATCTTTTATAGTCTATAATAAACTTGACTGTATAACCTGCAGTCACCTATAGACTATGTTACAGATACAATGGGTTGAGACCTGTAGGCACCCATGTTAAGGTTTGGTGCAGATATATAGTGATGAAAACAGCAAGCACATATAATAGGCTATGGTACAGATAAATAACAGTGTGACCTACAAACACCTTTGATAGGCTAAGGTGCAGATAAAAAAAACGCATGACCTACAGGCACATATGATAGTCTACAAGGCAGATCTGTATTGAAGTGACCAAAAGGCACCTACGATACACTTTGGTACAGATCTTTGATAATTTAATATGCAGGCACAGAAAAATAGTAGAGTGATCTGTATGCACCAATAACAGACTATAATGCAAATATGTAGCGATGAGGCACATACAATACAGATGTATAAATGAAAGAGTGCCCTACATACACCTTTAATAACATATGGTGCAGAGCTATGGAGATGTGACCTGCAGGCACATATCATCTGCTATGGCATAGATAATTAGCAGTGTGACCTGTAGACTAAAATTCCATGTTTAAGGTCATGTTACAGATATTAAATGATGCGATATGTAGGCACCTATGGTAAAGGTAGATTCTGTTGAGACAATTTGGCATTATTATTAAAAATTTATCCAGGCAGTTCTAGTGATTTTCTAGTATATCAAAATATCACCAGGTCTGAAGTATTTTTATTCCTTAATCAGTTGGGGTTCTGTTTGATATGAATTACTTAAGGATGTTGGAATATGTGGATGTTGGGTTCCATTTTAATTTCCACCGCAAATATTGTTTGATTAATATTCTCGATCTACAACTAATAAAGCGAAGTAATTTTATCAAAGGGCCAAAGTCACGTAGTACAAATCATAGGAATAAGGTATTTAGGATTTTGCCACATGTTAAAGTATGGCCTACCAATTCACTATTTTCCACATACGAAAATGTCTGTGTTATATCAGGGATATGACAGTTTTTGTCAATTTGTTTTTGACCTTTTGATTTTGATATATCATTTGAGACTTTCCTTTTTTTAATATTTCTAGGAGTTCAGTATTTTTGTGATTTTACATTTTTCTAGGAAAACTACGAGACTCGGTCAAAAACCTTTATTTGAATTATAATAACAAATATATCAATATCCAAAATCAGTAAAACATCCTTTATTCACACAGCCAGTATAAACGTAGTTTCCTTGGCGGAAGAAGAAAAATCAAACATTTAAATTTAAGCTTTAAGTTCTGAATACTTTCGACAATGTTTGATACTGTCTCAAAATTTTACAATGAGACAACTCTAAACCCAATGTTAGACAAATGCACATATTTATCAAGATTTGTACTGCCTATTAAAATAAATAAAATTTATTGTTTGATTTCTCTAAGAACAGACCTAATGTCTTCCTTGCGGAAATTGAAACAATAACGCTTGAACCGGTAGCTTTGAGTACTACATAAAATCGATGTATGTCAATGTTTATCAACTCTACCTATCACTACAAAACTAAGTTTGAACTGAAACTATAATTAAAATAAGAAGAACTCGTAAAATAATGAACAATAAAATATTTTACGCCCTCAGTAGAGAAGTCAAAAAAGCGTTTGAAAAACAACTGAACACAACTTGATAGTCTAATGCTCAGACTATTCAAATGTGGTTAAGATCAAACTGATCTTTTCAAACTTCAATCAATTTGCTAGACAAAATGTACACTCGTACAGGCACTTGAAAACAAAGAAATCATGAACAACCATAAGTTTGTTAAACAAAAAATGATATTAATAAGCAAAGATGAGAGTTGGACATTTTATAGTGTACCCTAGATTCTGTAAAAGTTAAAATGGGGAGTCTTCCAAATGCGCTAAATTTATACGCAAACCTCAAATAATTTAAAAAAAAAATAAACAATGACAAAACTGCTTCCGAGATACTGTAAAACTATCTACATGATCTAGTTATGGTAGCTGTACCTTACACTGATCTGTACACCGTAATGACCTTAGTTGACTGAGACGTAATTATGTTAAATTAAAATCTAGTGAACTTTACAGTATGTTGTTTTATTAACAGGTTCAGTTTGTTTGCCGGATTTGTTTTTGCTTAATCAAAAAATGGCTATTTAACAGCTTTAAACTACAGTTGCCTTTATTTATGTACTACACATATAATTTGTTTGTAAAGAAAAGGATACTAACATGTCAATCCCCGCTCTCCCTATTTTCAGCCATGGCAGTCCTGCTTCTTAATTGACCGCAATATGAACTCAAACTCAGTACTGGATACATTAAGAACAACACAAAATTGTTAAAAATGATTCATTAAATTGGTCGCAAATCCGAGCAATTAATTTAGCTGGATTGATCAAAGTGCTCATCTTTAAGATCAAACAAGAGCTATTCGCATCGGGAAATTAGGTAAACAATTATCATTCAAAGTACATATTTTCCAAATGATGTTAAAAAACCAGTATCTCCATTACTCTAATGACAATCTAAATATAGTATATTCATAAAAAAAAGCAGAAATTTCTATTAAAACGAGTCCCTTTACAATTTAAAAAAAACCTAGCCAATCATTACCGACAATTTGTTTACATATGAAAGGAAAACCTGCTGAAATTTGGTCTTCGAATTGGTCACATTTTAAAGTGATTTAAATATCTATGTTAGGATTTTATCATCAGACACTTTACACAAATAGATGAAAACGACTTGTTTTTGTTTTTATGAAAAATAATAATATTTATAGATTTCATCTTCAGTAAATATTTTGAAAAACTTTAAAAATATCATAAACAATGAAAAATTTACATCAAGGACGGATGTAAGTATAACAAAGGGTATCATAAGTGTGAAAACAAGGAAATAGATAAACTTCGTTTGGTAATATGTAAAGTGAGATCTAGAGCAATGGATTGTTTCGGATGAATGGCTGACGGGGCGACCGTTTAATGGTAAGCTTAATTTTTGGAATGAGAAAAAAACATTAACATTCTCAAACATCTAAAATAACAAACCACATGAAGATATCACATAAGAAATATACTTATTGACACTATGCTTGACTTTTAATAGGAATGAGGGACGAAAGATACCAGAAGGACAGTCAAACTCATAAATCGAAAATAAACTGACAACGCCATGGCTAAAAATGAAAAAGACATACAGACAAACAATAGTACACATGACACAACATAGAAAACTAAAGAATAAGCAACAAGAACCCAACCAAAAACTATGAACTTGCCAATCATACCACATCTTCTATCTTTAAAGTGCATACGCGTCTTTATAATGATCCAATGAAAGACATTTCTTAACATAATATGCTTTTTCCTGTCCACCCCAAGGTGATGCTGTTATAGCGACTAATCACTGTGAAAAAAGTTGTGGTATATACTCATATAATTGAAAAGTGTGGATTGTATTTAAGTTTCGTTCCAAATTTAGAAAATAGAGAAGCATGAGCTATTTATCATTTTTACCTTTATATTTTATTGCAGTTAGCCCAATGGACTTAGATGCCGGGGATAATGATCTTTTAAATAATGTAAGTTTAAACTAGTCTCTTTAATGAATAAATTATACTTTAAGGTTTACTTAATGTAACGATTTCTTTTTGCAAAAGAGAAAATCTATTTATTTAATTTTTTTCACTTTACTTGAATGAAATATGAATAGATTTGATATTGGCAGGCCTGTATATTTTGTGGCACAAGCCCCAAAATGATAAAATAACATATTTGTGAAAAACTTCATTCAATGAGGAAGCAAGCTATCTCCATCATTTTCAGTTTGGGGCACAGTCCCCAAAATGAAAATATAACATATAATTTTGTTTGTATTATATTATTATGTTGCTGATTCAAACGAGATATAGATTTGATATTGGCAGGCTTGTATATTTTGGAGCACAAGCCCCAAAATGATAAAATAACATCTTTTTTAAAAGCAGCGTTCAATGAGGAAGCAAGCAAAGTCCCCAAAATGAAATTACAACATATAAACTTGTCTGTATTATATGATCGTGTTGCTGATTCAAATGATATATAGTTTTGTAAGCGTATAATGAAGATCTTGTAAAATTAGGGAACATGCCCAAAAATATTTGTTTTTAAAAAAAAGATCAAATTTGAGCATACTTTCCGATAAGAGCAAGAACAAAGAAAATATCAGTTTGCTTGAATAACAAGTCAAAACGGCAAATATCGTAATATAAATGTTTTCTATTATCTTTAATTAGTAACAACATTCTTCCTTCAGTCACAATGCCGTCTTGTCATACATCAAACAGTTGGTGTGTTTTATCGTTTTAATGATTCCCATTTTTTTTATGTCGTGGCTTTGTAAAGCTGACTATGCGTAATGGATTTTGCTCATTATTGAAGCCTCTGCAAATACCTAAAGTGTAAATGATTAAACCCGATTCATACAGACTATGTTAGATACTAGTAGGTGTCTCATTGGCAATCATATTTTATTGTATTTAAATAGCCCATCCGAGCTCACCCATTAGCATGAATGTTAGGCCCGCTGTTTCTGCCGTGTTTGGGGAAAAAATCCCTGAGTCCTGCTTCATCAGTGGTCGACTCAATAAGTTGTATATTGGCGTGTTATTTATGTTTTTTGCTTTACTTCGTATATTATA
This sequence comes from Mytilus edulis, assembly GCF_963676685.1. NCBI lineage: Eukaryota > Metazoa > Mollusca > Bivalvia > Mytilida > Mytilidae > Mytilus > Mytilus edulis. The sequence continues at coordinate 73,348,186 of NC_092351.1, forward strand.
TTGGAACATACACCGGTTGTCTTTGAATAACATATTAGTTGATTATGATTTATTTTTTGTGAGATCAGTATCATATTGTGTTGTGAAAGGTTGAGCAGACTATACTCACTAATGCTTTGATAATAGGTCTTGTAAATTTGTATGTCTTTTATAAGCTATAATAGGCTGGTGATTAAATATGTTCATACAATTAGGGTTTGATGAAATAAGGTTTCATTGTTTTTTAATTATATTTTATAGTTTCTGTATAGATGGGTTGAATTTTGTTAACATAACTAGTGGCTGTTCCCGTTTTGTCGGGCGTTGTATAAGCATGTTTTCCCTTTCTATATTTTGTGTTTGATTAAAAATTTCGTTGATTTCAGATATTTCATATCCTCGTTTGAGGAGACGTGTTTTAAAAGCTTCTAACTGTTTTTTAAGTTCAGCTCTGCTGTGTGTTTTCTTTTTCATTTTTTGTAATCTGAGTGCGTCTTTATGAAATTTCCATGTATAATTTTTAATTATTAGCGTGTGATTTATGGTTTGTTTGTTTGGGTTTTTTTTATCTCAGTGTTTTTTTTAATTCTCAGTGTGTAACTTTTTCGAAACTGGTATAAATTCAAAGCAACCACTGTTGTGTGAAAATAACGGTTTGTCATCAAAAGACATTAAAAAAATGTTCTGTTAATTATTATACATCCATCAATTCTATCAGCATACCGACAGACGCAATCATACAAAGTCAGGCGAATATTAAAATCTGATATCAGTCTAACATTGTCAACCAATGTGGTTTTATTCATAACTAAACCCTTTTTGTATAAATAAAGGAACTGATTGAATCTGCTAAGAATGGTGACCTAGAAGCGGTAAACAAATGCCTTCAGAAAGGAGCGCTTATCAATTATGTAGACAAATTCGATGTAAGTATAACGTTAAATATTTCCCATTGGTTACTACATGAATTTCATACTAACTTTCAATAAAAGTGTTTGCATCGCAGGAGGCAGTAAATTAGCATGACGTACATTATGGCAGACTACGGTTAAATTTTTCTTTCACCACAGAAATTAAAAATTACTTTGGTTGACGAAATCCAGTGAAAATTTTATCGTATAAATAAAGCATTAATATAATAGTCAGTTCTGCGAGGTCGGACGAACATGAAAGAGAAATTGGATTTGGACTTCCACTAAAAACAAATAGGCATGTTGGATAGGAGCGTATAATATGCCTTGTATCAGACCTTTTAAGGGGAAACTCTTAAGAGTTTTTGCAACTACTCTTTAAGGTGGGGATAGCATAGCATTCTCCAAACAAGAGGCATCGAATTTAAGGTATCATTGCATTGCCGACAAAATGTTGCTTTTAATTCATTCCTTCCAAAAAGAGATTAAAAAAAATGACTGTGACAATGCCTGAAGGTGAGACATAACGGGATGGTCATTTGTATATATCAAAGTCAACCCTTGCAGTTTTACACAAATAAAAAGGTTTAATATAGTTGCGCTGTGTAACGATAGAGAGTAAATAGTTCAAACCGATTTGATAATGATAAACAGTACATAGAAGGCAACACACGTTCAGTAAAAAAAAAAAACGAATTACCCTTACAAAACAGATAATGTTATACTAGTAGTTCAACTAAATCATAGTCAAGTCGTTGAATGTATATACCGAGTTGATAAAGTGACCATACACGTTTTATTTACAAACGATTCGTCAATAATGCTCGATCAGAACTTTTGGAGAAAAAAAGTCACTGTTGATTCATTATTCGTTGGATACCAATTTTTGTGGATTTTTGGGTACAGTTGAAACACGAAATTAAAAGTTCAACGAATAACACATTTATATTAGGTTGTATGCAGACTTCGGCAAAACTTCAAAATGAAATATGCATGAACATGTTATTATCCGTACTCCACGTAAATTGGTACCCACGGACATAAGTGAATCCACAGTAATAAACTTTAATCTTTGAAAACTCAGAACAGTGGACTAGAACACCATAGTTGGCTGAGTATAGAAAAGCCCTTGCTGTCTAAAAGTAGAAAAGTTTAATATATTTTTTATTTTGTTTATTTCTATTTACGACATAACAAACAATAGGTGGTATGACAAGATGTACCGTGCGAGAAACACTGTATTTACGAGCAGGATACTGATTACCGTATCTTTCTTTTAAAGTATTGAAAAGTATATATATGGTATCTGCAACTCCGTAAAAAACACAACTATATATATTGCGGTTGAAGATAATTGTGATATATATTTTGAATATTTTACATGTTTTGATAAACTTTTTTATGGAAGGACATCCTTAATCAAAATACATTATGCATTAGAAATTATCTTAATAAATTACTTTGTATTAATTCTTTAAATAAATAATCAATTTTTGACAAAGTTTGTCAGAATAACAGTTTATAATTTGAAGACATATTCAGAAATATACCATAATATTGAGAGAATTTCAAATTACACACATACGCTACTGAAGTTTGAAAACTCTATTTATATATCGTTCTGTTGATTGATAATACAGGCTTGATTTTGTCAAGTTTTTATGTACTTCTCCCTTTCTGAATATACATTTTGGTTCGATTATTTTTTTGAATAATTTTATACAGAATTTGACAGCACTTCATTGTGCGTCTGCAAATGGACACAGGCACATCGTTTCAAGTTTACTTGACAATGGCGCCGATTTAAATGATTCAACACCTGATGTAAGTACTATATTTAAGAATAATTCAATGTTGTATGTAACGAGCCTTGTGATTGGCTGGCAATATTTTGTCTTTAAGCTCATAGACCTAATTTTGTAAGTGACTGCTAAGCGGGTTATCTAATGTGCACGAAATTATTTCTACATAGACAGAAAAAATATTACATTAATTCCTCTTCAATCCACAATATTCATAATAGAATACAGAGAACAATATTTTGTGATCGATTATATTAATTTTCACCAAATCTTAGATAGATAAAAATGCCCACATCATTTAGGGAATGCAAAATTTATATTTTTTTTTAATCCGTCTACAAAACAACACCTAAGAATTTACTTTTATTGAAGAGTTATCTAGGTTTTTTTGTCGAATTCAATATTTTAATTTAAGGCCATTCGACAACCGATAATCTTGCATCAAACAAGCATAAGAATAGATAAACAAAAACAGAAAACGTAAATTGTTGAGTATGTTTAGTTTTTCATCTTATATGTTAATCCTGTATTCTGCAAAATCCTTATGTTAATTTTCTAGTTCGGAGTCATGCAATCTCCTATTGATCAAAGTAGATATAACATAATCAAAAGTATTACAGCAACCCAATGAAACATGATATGTTGTCCTTATTAACCCGTTTATTGGCAAAATATGATTGAATTTCTCAAACTTTAAACTATCAAAAGACATGCATATTTAAATATTTACACACATAAAATCGTATTATTGTCCACACAGGGCTGGTCAATACTTCATACAGCAGCATTGTATGGACGCAAAGAAATTGTTTCTGAACTCCTTGACAGAGGACTAAACCCAAACACAGTTACGCGAACATTTGTAAGTATTGAGAAAACAAATTGTTGAATCAGACGGTCTAGACAATTGTTTAGTTTAGTTTATTTTAATTTTTATTGTATTCTCTTATTTGTATGTACACATCCGTTATTATGGGCGTGCATTTTCGGTCATTTGTATTGTTTAGGCGGTAATATTGAACAAATTTAACGTTTAAATGCTATTTAACAAGAGCTAACACAAATATAAATTTCAAGATTGAAAACACAAAAAAGGCACAAACAAGTTTTCTAGAAATAACAGTTCCTTGTACGTACTTTCAATACATTTATAAGCCTGCTCCTCGAATGATCAATTAGTATAAACACTACATATATTATTCTATGATATCTATATACGGGCTAAAGAGTTCTATATGCAATATTTCATACAAATCCAATGCGTCTAATTCATATCATTTCCATTATAGACCAGAAAAAAACTCTTGCCATTTTACCAGTATCAATTCATCACTTCCAACATCAATATTTTATTAAATAACATATTTATCAACGGCGTGATATAGAAATAATTCCTCTTAAGGATGTTCGCTACTCTGTTAAAAAATAACGAGCTTTTTAAAAGACTATTATGAATTGATAGTATATTAATAAAGAAACTCAAAAAGTAGAAAAAAATGAAGGGTCCGTGTGCTCATTTTCGAGATATAAGCCATTGAAAATTTGGCGGGAAATAATTCTCTCTAGATTTTTCATATATTTAACATTGGCACCTTATTTGTTTCAAAAACTATGAAAAAATAACAAGAATTTTATAAAATTTTGAAAAATGGCTTCTTAAATTGTATGTAATAAAAATGTGAAAAGAAAAGTGGGGGTTAGTGGGCAATTTTTTTTTATGTTAATACATGGATAAAACCAGAGGATTCCGAAAATCTGGCAAAAATTCAAAAAATAGATGAGCAAACATCCTTAATCAATTCATCTCTTGCAAAACCTGCTACCGCTTTCCTTATGATCTGAATTTATAAAAAAAATATAATGCCAATAATACCCGTTTTCCTAACATAAATTGCCGCAACTCAAAATTCGTCTTCGAAACTCTTTTATTTTTACACATTTGTTAAAGTAGGTAAATACTCTGAAGCTAGATTTTTCATCAATAAATAATTTAAAAAAAAGTGTCCACCGGTCATTAGAAATGATCTATAATCATAGTAAAATAACTCGTGTAAACTGGAGAAATCTGTCCAAACGTGACTTGATTCCTGTTAGAAGAAATGTCTGAATATTGTAGGTATTCTGTTAATACATTTCAAAAATTATTAGAACTAATTCGGTTATATGCATACTGACTTTCACATCGGAAAGGTTTCTGTTAATACTTGAACATGACCTGATTAGATGGCATGAACATTTTGGCATTCGGGTTCAACTAATTTCATTACTTTAAAATTATTAATTATTCTTACTTATGTATGTTTTTTCCATGTCTTTCTATTTTTATTTCATGTCTCAAGTCCCTCAGGCGAAGATGACTATAGGTGAATTTATTAATAATATAACTTTTCAACTGTTAAGAATTGTTATACATTCCTGGCTTTCAAATATTCAGCTTTTGCCGTTCCTGATGAAGGTAATTCCAGAAAATCTTTTCGGACGCATGGATTTTGTAACGTTTTTCTTTCATTTGGTTTTTTTTTAACATTTTATATTGTGTTGATAATTTAAAAGTTGGTAAATGTATTCATTATTTGACAGGGCGTGTCTGTACTCTATTGTGCAGTTCAGAATAGACAAAAGGAAATAGTGTCTGAACTTCTTCACAACGGCTGTGATCCAAGCAGATTGATGGACTATGTTAGTATTATTTTATTTATTTGGCCTCGCTGAGAATAGTTTTAATTTGAATGAAATTAAAAGTGTTTGAAATCAATTAAATAGTATACCTACAAAAATATCTAACACACATTAGTTAGACATATTTAACAATTTGAATATTTACAGATAAAAAAGAAAAGATTTGAAATAATCTAAAATTTAAGAATGTTCAGTCTTCAATGATTGTTTTAAGGTTTTAAATTGCTACTTTTCTACTGAATACAGTAGTTAAATACGACTGTTCTTCTTGATAATTATGTTAACACAAATCATTTAAGATCAGTTCTTAAATCTCTGGATTATGTAAAAAATAACCTCAATATGAATATCAGGATCGGAATTTTTTATTTGTGCCTTACACCATTTTATCCACAAAAGACTCATCAGTGACGCTCGAATAATTTTTTAAAAGGCCAAATAAAGTACAAAGTTGTAGAGCATTGGGGACTGTCATGCTGCTTGGACTGAATGATTTGGACATCTCTATCTATCTTTAACTGTGTAATTTATCTATTAATTTGTTTTAAATTCCATTCTAATTTTCTGAGATATTGTAAGACATCAATGTTTCATTTTATATTGATTAAATATTGTTCGTTCTTATATTGTTAGTATTCCAATGATTTGGTTTTTTGGCTTTATGAGTTCTTGTTTTTGACGTTTAGCATAATACGCATAATGATGATATACAAAATGCGTATTAGAAATGTAAACAACATATAATATAATGTTACAATTTTCAATAGAATAAACGGATTACTTAGTTTTCAAAATATTTTACCTGTAAAACACTACAAACTACTCCTTGAACTGTATAATTGTTTTTTAAAATGATTATAATTATTTTTTATAATAGTTACGGACAAAGTCGAAATATAATTTGGGCAAATTTCAATATTGCCTGCTAGAATTCACAATAACGATTCAATCTTTTGCACAGTTCTTACATGTAACATATTCTCATAGATTCTATCCAGGAGTATATATCATAATGTCATTAACTGGCTGTTTCTGTATTGGATCTTTTATATAGATTCAAGGTCAGCTGAATTGGGCCCGAGACTCAAATAGTCGAGGACCAATAAAGCTGATTGAGAATCTACAACAGAGCAAATACAGAAACAGCAAGTCCATACCACTTTTATTAAATGAATTTAATTCTTCAATTAAACGAAGCAACTTATCTTAAAGTAGAAGAAGGTACAGAAATTCATATATGAACTTGCTTATTCAAATCAAGATGGATTTTTTGTCAACAGATGTAATTTCTGATTGTTCTTCCAAGTACTTAATTTTATGTTTTTACACTTAATTGTATCTAGCTAAAATAAAGTATCTGGAAAAATAAATCAGACAGTTTAATTATTCTTGCTCTAGAATCGTCTGTGTTTTGATGATCGATCAAAGGAAATGAAATAGTAAAGTAATCAGAAGTCGTACTCAAAAAGACTGAATATAATGTAAACCTTTTCATGATATTAAATTCAGAATATAAATGTATCTATGATACTAAAATTACGAGGTCATCACGTAAAAACGACGGATCAAAGAATTCAACTTTATATATAACTAATATAGTACAAAAGTGTAGATTAAAAATTACACCACTCCAGGCCCTTTTGTTTTCCACGTAATTAATATAGCCAATAATTAAGAAGTTCCGGGTCGAGTCCGATACCGATACCAATAGTATATTCACCTGTTACCTATTACCTTATCTGTACGTTCGCATCTGATAGGCGCACCAACAAACGGTGTATTCAGAATTAATATGCTTATTCAAGATTAATATGCTATATACACGGGTCATAATCACAGGGTTGACACTACTAAATTGTCAAATTGTTACAGGTCTATTGTAGTATTTTAATCAGTAAGACTTTCTAAGATAACAATAAGAATACTAAAAATCTGGACTAAAAAATAAGGCGTATAGGTACAGTTTTCAATTTGTTAGCGGGCATGACGTAAAACAGCGAATCAAAGAATTCAATTATTTAAAACTAATATAGGACAATGCTGTTGATTAAAAAATACTTCATTCCAGGACCTTTTGTTTTCCAAATAATTAATATTACCAATAATTGATAAGTTCCAGTTCGACGGGTTCAAACAGAAAGATTTGAAAGCAGAGGAAACTGTGTATCTTATAATCGGCATGACTTTATCAGATGACAATACTAATACTAAAATAAGGCTTGCGCATAGTTATATACTTTAATTCAGTCACGGACCCGCGATATCACGGGTGTTTTCTAATATAATGTATAACGATACATATCAACAGTTTACTGTTAAGAGCTAAGCCGTAATAAATTTAAGCCGGACGTTAACGACCCGTATTAGCACATGGGTTTATACGGGGGGAGGGGGGCAATACGGCTTTCCGTATTGGCCTGTATTGGCCATGTCCGAAAACCAATATGGATTCCGGATTTATATCGTCAGGACAACGTCACCAGTACTGCAGTATGCTGATTTATCAGTATAAGGGCTGAATTGCTTGTATCATTTTAGAAGTAACACTATATAATTATATATATGGTATGTAACAGACTATTTATTCTTACAGTGCTGAAGAGAGATTTTTTTTTGTATCTAAACAATAAACGTCCCATATTATATCATATTGTCTATAGTCTTAATTTTTTATCTCGAATTTGACCAACTTTTTGGTGGTATAATTTTGTATTTCAAAAACTATTTATTTAAATTTTATAACATGAAAAATTTTGTAGGATAGAACAGTCATTCATAAGGCAGCTGAAAATGGACTAACAGAAATAGTTTCTGCACTGCTTGACAAAGATATAGACTTGGTGAATCATGTTGACAAGGAAGTTAGTATTTACCTACACATTTATTAGTATTCTCCAACAAAATTCCATCTAAAACTGTACATTTTCATTCAAATGAAGGAATGGACATTATTTTTGATTTTTTTGCTATTATTGTTTATAACTGTAAATGTTAAATATCACTAGATGGAACAACACAAAATTCCTCTGCGAGCGTTGTTAATCCGTTTCTTTTTTGTCATGATATCAATTGCCTTTAAATGATGTTTTTTTTCATTGTCTCGTGGTATCTTCTGCATATTTTTTCTATGATGTCGTAAGTAATTTTGTAAAATTTTGTCTTAAAACATTTATTCTGCAATGATTTTAGCTTTATCGATTTTTAAAGATGCGAAGATGTGGTATGAAAGCCAATTAGACAACTAACCAGTAGAAATGAATGGCGTAGATATAAGCTAAAGATCATCGTACAATAAAAAAAAATCTCGTACAAACTCCGACATGATTACATGGAAAACAATTGAGACAAGAAAACCAACGGCAGGTTTATGACAACACAATCAACCAACGCCAACTACTGAACTATAGAATCCGAATTAGGACAGGTATATTCATGAATAAGAAGAGAAAAACATATATGTTTGTCAACACTTAGTCACCTTCACTAAGATGAGACAATGGTGGAACAGCACAAAACAATAACAAAATTTGATGATTTTTCTCATTTTTTGTTTAGATATTTGGCATTTCAAAGCGTATCCTATGTTATATGTAGATTGTGTTGTGTTGTTGTATTTTACTTTCGTTTTCACTGCGATAACACCTCATTTTATTCACACAGAGGAATATTCAAAAACAAAAATTCGGTCGCCGGTGGTTGGCCCTTTACTCAAATATTGAAAATTTAGATCAAAGGCTTTAACAATGAAAAGTATCAATACCAACAAAAAATATTTTCGTGGATATAATCCTATCAAAAATGTATACTATTTTCAAATAGGCAAACCATCACATCTCTTTTTAAATGGGAAATAGTCACATGTATTACTATCAAAATTATGTTATCCCGATACAAAAGCTATCAAGTGTTTTTTATATCACGTGAGACTTGCAAATTTGTACTTCATTACTATTTTGATCTGAGCGTCAGAGATGAGTCTTATGTAGAAGAAGATAATTCAAATTCGAATGAATAAAACGTTGACGAGGCATACATTTAATGATTTTTACAGAGTAAACTCCTTTTAGTGACGCGTACCACCTTGAATTAAACATGTTAGAAGGTACCCAATAAAATACACATATGCATGAAAATGCATTGAAGATTATCTCTGAAAACAAAATAAATGTAACTGTCAATTTTATCATTACTATATAGGGCAATACACTATTACATTTATCTGCTGAGAGTGGTCACAAGGAAGTAGTTTCTATTTTACTTGACACAGCTGCAGATATAAACGCAAAAAACGTACATGTGAGTAATGAGATAAGAAAAGTATTTTTTTTTTATATGTAATATCTGTTCCTAAAGATTATTATTTCTTATACACACATGAGGCAAATGCAGTTACTTTAATCTTTACTGTCATCTGAGGTGCCTTCTAAACGTAATTTTGTATGGCGTCTCAAACCGAGTTTCAGAATGTTTAATTTTGTCGTTCAAGTGTAGCTTAATTTTCTCATTTCTTTATGCTATTTTTTTATTTTGTTTAAATAGTTATTTGTTTTATAGCGATTAGGATTACAACACAATGTTGTTATATATTTAGTTATTATGTCTTTTTGTTTTGTCCCCACATTGTTATCAATATAAATGAATACTTTATGACTGCCATACACGTGAAAGGGTTCGCTAGCCGCAAAACCAGGTTAAATCCTCCTTTGGTACATTAAGAAAACCATGTACTAAGTCAAGACTATGACAGTTGTTTTTCAATTTGTTTGATTATGCTATTCGATTAGGAACATTCATTTTGAATTTTCTTTGAAGTTTTAAATTTTTATTAATTTACCTTTAGCCACGCTTTGCCACAAAAAGTTCACCTGTCTTCCAATATTTAACTAGATTACATAAAATCCCTTCTGTGAATAAATTGCCTAACATGTATCTTGTAATAAATATAAATTCATCATTATGTATCAAAAACCTTAAGTTAAAATAAGTGATAACTTAGATACAATAAGTTTCAATAAAACATGGTTTTATAAATGGATAGGGAATAACAGCACTTCACAATTCAGCAAGGTATGGACATACGGAAGTATTTAATCTACTCCTAGAAAAGTCTGCAGATCCAAATGCAAAAACTACAAACGTAAGTAATAAATTTATATTTCGTGTGATGTTTTATCTTTTCTTTACCACGAGGGAGACAGACATGATTTCCTTTCATATTCACTCTTATCTATGGCTATGTAAAATTAGCGGAAATAATTTTAAACAAAATCCGTGTCAAACAACAAAACTTCTATCATGTAATTGATTTGAAAATGTTAGGAGCTAAGAAATATGTCATCCGCATAGGGTTCAGACCATTTGAGTTTCTGTGAGAAAACGTCATGATTCATGAAAGAAGAAATTTATATAATTACATGTATATGGAAACATAATTTCCTTGTTGTAAACCTGGAATATTCGAATGCGAATACAGTAGATTTTGCCCGGATTCCAGTTGTTACATTTTTGGTTAACCATACACACTTAAAATTTAGAACATATCCCATCTATATAAAAAGAAGATGTGGTATGATTGCCAATGATCGCAAATGAGACAACTATCCACAAGAGACCAAAATAACATAGAAATTAACAACTATAGGTCACCGTACGGCCTTCAACAATTAGCAAATCCCATACAGCATAGTCAGCAATAAAAGGCCCCGATATGACAATGTAAATCAATTCAAACGAGTAAACTAACAGCCTTATTTTTTTTTAAATGAACGAAAAACAAATATGTTACACATGAATAAAAGACAACCACTGAATCACAGGATCCTTACTTGGTACAGGCAAATTATTTTTTCTATGATGTCGTAAGTAATTTTGTAAAATTTTGTCTTAAAACATTTATTCTGAAATGATTTTAGAGTTAAAACCACGTACTTTATCGATTTTTAAAGATGCGAAGATGTGGTATGAAAGCCGATTAAACAACTAACCAGTAGAATTGAATGGCGTAGATATAAGCTAAAGATCATCGTACAATAAAAAAAACTCGTACAAACATTACATGGAAAACAATTGAGACAAGAAAACCAACGGCATGATTTATGACAACACAATCAACCATCGCCAACTACTGAACTATAGAATCCGAATTAGGAAAGGCATATTCATGAATAAGAAGAGAAAAACATATATGTTTGTCAACACTTAGTCACCTTCACTAAGATGAGACAATGGTGGAACAGCACAAAACAATAACACAATTTGATGATTTTTCTCACATTTTGTTTAAATATTTGGCATTTCAAAGCGTATCCTATGTTATATGTAGATTGTGTTGTGTTGTTGTATTTTACTACCGTTTTCACCGCGAGAACACCTTATTTTATTCACACAGAGGAATATTCAAAAACAAAAATTCGGTCGCCGGTAGTTGGCCCTTTACTCAAATATTGAAAATTTAGATCAAAGGCTTTAACAATGAAAAGTATCAATACCAACAAAAAATATTTTCGTGGATATAATCCTATCAAAAATGTATACTATTTTCAAATAAACAAACCATCACATCTCTTTTTAAATGGGAAATAGTCACATTTATTACTATCAAAATTATGTTATCCCGATACAAAAGCTATCAAGTTTTTTTATATCACGTGAGACTTGCAAATTTGTACTTTATTACTATTTTGATCTGAGCGTCAGAGATGAGTCTTATGTAGAAGAAGATAATTTAAATTCGAATGAATAAAACGTTGACGAGGCATACATTTAATGATTTTTACAGAGTAAACTCCTTTTAGTGTTGCGTACCACCTTGAATTAAACATGTTAGAACGTACCCAATAAAAAACACATATGCATGAAAATGCATTGAAGATTATCTCTGAAAACAAAATAAATTTAACTGTCAATTTTATCATTACTATATAGGGCAATACACCATTACATTTGTCTGCTGAGAATGGTCACAAGGAAGTAGTTTCTATTCTACTTGACAAAGCTGCAGATATAAACGCAAAAAACGTACATGTGAGTAATGATTATTTTTTCTTATACACGCATGAGGCAAACGCAGTTACATTCATCTTTACTGTCATCTAAACGTACTTTTTGAATGGCGTCTCAATACAGCTGTTTCTCAAACCATGCCTCTTTTTGGGAGATCTAGAATATTACCACAGTTATGTATGTAAAAAGCAACCTATATAGGGTGACAAAAAGAGAACATTCAGAATTTAACCAAATTTGCTTTATCTCACAGATTTTAAAGAAATTAACTCAAATATAAAGTTTTATGAATATTTCATGAAGATTGATAGAATCCTTGGCCTTAGATATGATGACTCAGCAAAAATCCACAGTTTACAGTATGCATAGGTTTCTTAAAGTCCGGAATAAAAAAATAATTCATAATATTTGCATATATGTAAGTTAAATTGTTAAGAAGTGCTTATATTTACTCTTCGCACTCATTGAAACTCATCGATCCTTCCTGAATTTTATGTATGAGGTGTTTGCGTCCTGTCGATAACCCAAAAGGAAGCCGTAACACCTAAATCTGCTTTTTTGTCACCACGGCATAAAAAATACAAGCTATAAATACAAAAATATCTCAACAAAACTTACAATAGTAAGTTATATCCTGAATATGTACTTTATATTCCAAATTGGTAGAAACAACAGAATAATTTTGGAAAGTTGAGGCCCCAGGGGCAAAGAACATAGAAAATTGCCAACACTGGGTCATAAAACAAATAATTTAACTTGCTATGATTTTATAATTTTTAAGTTCTTGATATAGAAAACAATAACAATGCTTTGAAGTTATGCAAAAATCAGATGTTAAATGTAGTAGTCATCTTTAAAACATTTTAAGTGAATTAATATCTCAGACTGGTATCTGCATACATACAACTATTGCAAATATGGCTTTGTTTGAACACTTCTAGTATATTTATCAGGTAAATTTTGTAAGATATATGGTTACAGATGATACTGTTGGGTCAAGAATTCTAAATTGACCATTTGAGGTAGAAAATGTGAACTTTAATTGACAAATATGCATACAGTAAGATGTGGACTGGAGACAGAGGCAGGATTGGATACTTTAATACAATCTCGAATGTTGTAATGATTGACTGCTAAACATTACATTTATAGTATTCTGATGCTATCAATATGTTATCAAAACAGTTTAAAACAGGTTCTAAACATTTCATATCAGAAAATATGCAAATAGGGCAAGCTGGCAATAATTAAAATCTTGTTTTCAAATTCTTTTAAAAATTGAAACAGGGGAGGGGGTATAAAATGTTCAGTAAAAAAACTTAGAAAATACACAGTGATTTCTTTAAGGCTACATTTCTGATAAATGAGTGTTAATGTAAGAAAAACTGATTTTAGAGAGTTTTCTTTTAGAATAAATGTTTGTATAGGTTACACTTTGTAAATACAGCTGTTTCTTAAACCACGTCTCTTTTGTGGAGATCTAGAATATTCATAGAAAATTAATTTTGTTTACATACTGGTTCCCAGATATGCTCCCTGTGTTCCATCTCATAGAGACATAACTTGGGAATGTTACCAGTAAATAAACCTAAATATTTACTGCAGGGTTTGTAAATAAGGGTTTGCAGGGTCTGACTGTAAACGTTCATATCAACAGTAATCTATATGGCTGTAAACTATAATGTATATTTTTGGATTAAGTTAAAATAATACCAAAGCAAAGAGTAACATTGTTTGTTTATCCGCTTAAACAACATAAAAAGAACAATTAAAGCAACATGAACAATTAGCATGGATATGCCTAATTACCGCTATTTTGTGTAAGGTGAACCCTGACGAATTCCAGGATGTTCCCTATTATCTTTCACGTGCTGATATTTTACCATGTCGCTTGTCCCATAGTGCCATCAGAGAAAAAAATGTGTCCTTTTTAAAAAAATAATGATTTAATAAGAATCCTTCTGTAGTAAATTGTCTGAGGATCCATTAAGAATAATACACTTTCATGAACATGCTTCAAAAAATTTAAAATCAATAAATATATCATAAAAAAATATTTTAATGCTAATTTGTATGTTCATTGCCATTATAGGGCAATACACCATTACATATGTCTGCTGCAAATGGTCACAAGGAAGTAGTTTCTATTCTACTTGACAATGCTGCAAATCTAAATGCAACAAATGTGGACGTGAGTAATAAGTAAAAGAAAAAAGGAAAATCACAAAAATACTGAATTCAGGAAAATTCAATCGCAAAGTCCCTAATCAAATGGCAAAATCAAATGACAAAACAAATCAAACGAATGGACAAAAACTGTCATATTTCTGACTTTGTACAGGCATTTTAAGATGTAGAAAATGGTGGATTGAACCTAGTTTTATAGTGCTAAACCTCTCACTTATAAGACAGTCGCATCAAATTCCGTAATATTTACAACTAAATAGTGATGTCTTATTTAATATCTTTCTTATGAACTAACAACTTTATGACCCAAATTACAAACTGTATAATTGTATATTGCGGTATCGACTTAACACTTTTAAAATACGATCATCATTAATTTGAAATGTTTAAACGCTTTTACAACCTGAAGAGAATGATTAACAACAATTATCATGGAGCTGTATACTAAACATGCTAAATATTATCTTTTTATGAGACGGCATCTGGAGAGTTTCGGGATTTTTACTTTTTTCTATGATGTGCTGCTTTTTAATCTCATGTGATTTGTAACGTTATGCCACAACTAGCATAACAATAAAACAAATAAAGGCAACATTAGTATACCGCAATTCGAAATTCATAAATCGATTGAAAAAAAAAGAAATCTGGGTTACAAACTAAAACTGAAGAAAACACATCATATATAAGAGGAGAACTACGACACAACAGAAACACATAATTAGTATGTTAAACGAACTATTATATATCAATATCCATATTCCTTACTTGGTTCAGGACATTTTAAGTAAATTTACCATCGGTGGGTAAACTCACAATCCTAGTCAATTAGGATTGGAGTCGAGTGCACCTTCCACTAGCGGGACTACAACTCACAATCTCAGTGTTGACAGTTTAATAATACAAAAGTTGAAATACTTACACCACATGGTCACCGCGGTTCCTTGGTGTATATCAATTAGTAGGTAGGCCAGCAACTTAGAATTTTCCACGAATATTATATTACCGACTGTGACTTTAGAAATATATAACATCGAATCAAGAGTCCGAAGAAGATGTATCTTGGATTATCGTTGTGCACAAGTGTCACAGAAAATTACCATTTCTTTATATTTTGGAAAAATCAATAGCAGGATGAAGGTGTTAGTACAATCTTAAGTTCTGTAAGGCATCGCATAGTTAACTTTGGGATTTAAACTTATGCCTTTCCTGTATTGATGTATAATCTGATGTCAAACTGCAATAAAATGAACTAGCCTTTAAATAAACTTAAGTGATGTCAATATAAAGACTGTCTTTTAATCCAGTAATAAAGATACACTTTCACAATTATGCATCAAAAATAAATTAAAATAACTTATCACTAAAATGTAATATTTTGAAAAATCAAATGATATCATCACTGCAGGGTTCTACTGCCCTACATTTGTCATCGAATAATGGACACAAGGAAGTAGTTACTATTCTGCTAGACCATGCAGCAGATCCAAACATAAAAAATACACACGTGAGTTTTAAGTTATGTCCTGGCAAGTTCCTCAAGAAAAATATATCTTATCCATGAAGAAGGCAAATATAGTTTACTTTCATTTTTCACTGTAAATAAACTCATCATAGATAACATATGATATTAATCAGAAACTGAGTATTTAATTAAAACCTTTGATAGAAAAGAAGAATACATGTATTGCCAATTTTAACAGTTATATTAAACTTATTCTGTTGATTTTTTATATCGTTTATTTTGTCTTTTTTGATGAATTTCAATTTTTTGAACAGTTCTTTTTACTTGTTCTAATTACGGTTATCGATTTTTTAAGTCAATTTTTGCATTTATAATAAAGAATAATGGTAAACATCAAGTATTATGCAAACTGGGTCAGATACCTATAAGTAAATTATATGCTATTTTTCTGGAGTGTGAAATTGTTTTTTTGTTTAACCCATTTTATGAATACACCCGTATTATAACAGCCTTTTGTCATCACAGGCTATTTCCTAGTATTTATAAACCTGAAAATCATAAACGCCATTTTCTTAAATTGAATTATATAAATAAAGGTATTGATTTTATTAACTTGTCTAGCATATTCAATGACTCTTCCGTCTATAGCTTAATACCTCCATATTTTGATAATATAGAACAATCCATTATTTCATATTCTTATAAAATAAACGAGCAGAAATTTGATTTTTAATTATGCGTCAATTACATCAGACGTCAATATAAAATAAATAATATCAAAATAATATTCCTTCCACTTGAGACTTCGTAACATCTAGTTTTAGATATGTTCCCTATGGTCATGTTATTACAGGAGACCTCAACATCATCGAAGACCGTGAATTCATAACTTTTCTAAAGAAAGGACCGAAATACCGTCCTACATCTATAATAGATTGGAAACAGTGTCGTCAGGTCATTAAAGTCGCTCTGTCTGCCTACTGTAAAAATTGGTGCAAACGTGAAAAATCTTATTAAACATCTTAAGACAGTTATTTGAATAAAATTATGAATACTGTTAATATTCGAATATCTCATTTAGAAAACAATTCTGAAATTAATAATAGGATCGAAGATATTCCCATTTCTAGAATAAAAAATAGACTCAAGGTACTCACAGAGCGATTTGTGTTCGTACCGGCAGACAAGGCAGCCAATAATGTAGTAGTGATGTGACGCATATATTACACGGAAGTTCTTCAAAACGAAATTATCAATTCCTCTACATTCAGGCCCATACGCACCACAGAGAGTCAAATCGTTAACAAGCATACCACTGCCACTACCCAGCTTAAAGCATATTCCGAACATATACTGGTTCCCGAAATTACACAAAAACCCATTTAAATGCTGTTTCATTTCTGCAACGAGTAAGTGTTCTACTACTAATCTATCAGTGCTTCTAACTACCTCTCTTACTACTATCAAAGAACTGATTATTAACTTTTGTAATAAAGCTTATGAAAATAATGGTATTAATTATTTTTGGAGTGTTAAAAAATCTTTAGAGGTTTTAGATAAAATACATGCTTTTGATGGTCTAATAATTCTGTTGATTTTTCTACTCTGTACACTACACCTTTACACAATCTTATAAAGAGAAAGTTTTTGTATTTGATAAAATGGTCTTTCGGAAAATCTCATTGTAATTTTATTTGCTGTAACTCGTTTAAAGCCTTTTTCTGTGACGAAAAAGGAAAGTATGCTAGATACACTTACTGGAAATGTGAGGATAAGATTGAAGCTTTAAATTTTCTGCTAGATAACATTTATGTACGTTTCAGCGATAAAGTGTATCGTCAGGTAGAAGTATTCCTATGGGCACTAACTGTGCCCTTTTAATGGCAGATTTATTTCTACATTGCTATGAATCTCAGTTTATAACCAAACTCAGTAAAGACTCATCATTGTTATATTTGGTTGATACATTCAACAATACCTACCGTTATCTGGATGATATTTTTTCGTTAAATAATCCAGAGTTCTCTAGATATACTTTCGAAATTTACCCAAAAGAACTTACCTTAACTAAATCAAACATAAACAGCAGCAGTTGCCCTTTTCTAGATTTAAATGAAATTTCTAACGGGAAATTACATACTAAAATTTACCACAAAAGAGACGATTTTTCATTTCCTATTGTTAATTTTCCTTTTTTTAGACGGCGATGTGCCTTTGGCTCCATCATACGGTGTTTATATATCCCAGCTCGTTCGGTATGCCCGTGAATGTTCTGATGTCATAGATTTCAACGAACGCAATCAATGCATCACTGGGAACTTAATGTGTCAGGGATTTCGATACCATAAATTACTTAAAACTTTTACCAAATTCTTTCATAGATACAAAGATTTGATAAGTAAATTTGGCTGTACCTGTAGAAAATTATTAAAAATGGTATTTCACAACCTAAATTTTACGGTAATATTGTACTTAAAGCGCGAAAAACCACTATGTGATCCGTGTAAACTCATCGAACCTTTAAACAAACTTATAAGTAAGGGTTATCGTACAAATATTATAATTAGATCTCTGAGTATAGCATTGGCAATAATATCGATTTTGTCATTAGCAAATTAAAACATAACTAAATTGTATCTTATTTTGAGGCGGGATGCATAGAGACACACACACGTTAATTTTTATCTCTAAAGAAGTCGCTCCTCACTATCCTATTCTACCTGTCGATACAATTATTTTTGGCATTGCACAAAGTCATGTCTTCTCTGACTGTACATGACGTTAAAATACTTAATCCCTGGGAGTGTTTTAGTTGATTTTGATGCATGATTTTTTTTTTATTGTTTTTGGCTTTTAACTAGCTGTCAGTAACTGCGAGTACTCTCAAATCGTACTTTCTTGTTAATTTGACCTGTTGATTCTAGTTGTAATGCTTTTTTGTTATTTTATTTTTATATGGATATTGTCTATATACCATCTTTGATTATTTGGAATATCTAATAATTTTCACTACCTTGTACTAAAATTGTATGAACATCAAAATTTTTCTCCTCAAATTTGTACAGGGAAGTTTTATCTAGTTCTTATTGTATAGATTTATTGTTAATATTCACCCCATATGTATCTAGTGTTAAATTAGGTATTTATTTGACAGAACTTTCTTTGTATTCCTAAATATTGGAAAATTTTATATACACAGAAGTAGTATACCTAAAACGACAAACTTATTTTTCATTTACCCGTGTATATTATGAAAACCGGGTTTTTTTCAAAAGTGATTATTTTCTAAGGGTTATTAAGTGTTTCGCGGTGGTGTCTTGCCAAGGCTTTTTTCCCCTAATATTTTATTAATTATGTATTTGCATTCAGGTATCGCAGGACAGATTTATTCGTTCATAGTGTGTTAGTCTACGTTTTTTGATTGAGTTAAGCCTTTCAATTGATATTTTATCGTGTGTTTTTCTATGTTGTGGTGTTATACTACTGTTTTAGAAAAAGGGAGAAGGTTTGGTACCATTAAAACGTTTAATCCCGCTGCAAATGTTTGCACCTGTCCTAAGTCAGGAATCTGATGAGCAGTAGTTGTGGTTTGTTTATGTAATTTATACGTGTTTCTCGTTTTTGGTTTTTTATATAGATAAGACCATTGGTTTTCCCGTGTGAATGGTTTTACACTAGTAATGTTGGGGCCTTTTATAGCTTATTGTTCGGTGTGAACCAATGCTCCGTGTTGAAGGCCGTACATTGACCTATATGGCTTACTTTTAAATTGTTATTTGGATGGAGAGTTGTGGCGCTCACACCACTTCTTCCTATATCTATGTGCATATTGTTTACATTGATATCTGTTGTAACCCTTCAGTAGGGGTAGTAAAGAAAATCAGTGTAAGTTTAAAATCTGAAAAGTTCAGGGCATAGTAGTGCATATGAACTTTAAATTCTAGGATAAGATTTTTTTCAAAACTTCATAGTAAAAGTGGTACAGTTTTATCCGTAAAAGGAGTATCCTATGGGAAATTGCATTGTCAATATTTACAGAAAAGCAACCTTAATCCGAACGGTGTAAAACATAAAAAAAAACATGAATATGAACAACAAAACATTTGAGAATTCAAGAAGGAGACAGTAGTACAACAATAAAACAAAACAAAACATACACAATGTAACTTTATAAAGCAAATACCTTATTTATAAGCAGCAACATCAATCGGTTTTGAATATAACAGCCTGAAATTTATAACAATTACTTTGCCTGGGAATATGAAAAATGGTGTGTATCCTCATCTTCACTACAATTGCCATATTGATAAACGCTTTGACATACACAAAAACAAGAAGCCAATGAAATACCATAACTTATATAATTGCTATACGCCTTCTTAATTTTTAATCGATAAACTTACTTTTTTTAATTATGATCAATTTATATAGTTATAAATTGAGTTATGCTCCACTCATATATTCCAAATATAAACAAATTTCTTTTTACTGAGATATTTGAATCCACGAAGTGCTTATCTAAATTTAATTATAACGATTATATATAAAAAAACAAACAATGCGTTTAAAACGATTTAACACCTAAAAGTGCACGAACCGATAATATGGACAATAGCCAAACATTTACAATTCGGCAAGTAAATGCTTTTTTCGAAATATTAGCCGTCAAGGACTTTCAGAAGCAAAGTCTCCTCGGAAAAATCATTAAAACAATAAGAGGGAAATCCTAGTTTAAAAATCTCCTTTGCAAGTCAAAAAAAAACCGAGCTCGGGTTTTTTTCAAATTTCCTAACACATGATTTTGTATATTATTTTTCTCAATTGCTAAATCACGAATGATTTGAGAAACTTACATAAAATAAATACGGTCACAGATGTAAATGTTTTCGTCGTATACGGTAAGAGAATAACAAGTGCATGACAATGATATAAATATATCACTCAAGTTAAATGACTCGAACTATCAAATTGTATCATTGCTGCACAGGACTGGACAGCACTACATTTGGCATCAGTAAATGGTCACATGGAAGTCGTCACTGTTCTCCTTGACCATGCTGCAGATCCCAACGTAAAAACTGCAGACGTGAGTATATTTATATAATTTTTTTATACTTCAGTAAGGATCAATAATTTTGGTTTGGGAGCAACTTTGAATCAAACTTGATAAACGTTATATCGAAACGTTTAAAGGCTTCTACAACCCGAATAGAAATATTTGAACAATCAGCATTAACGAATCAAAAATCAAAAGTCGCATTTGAAAATCAAAAAAAGAAAGAGTTCGGTTAATTTTTTTTTAATTTTCTAACACATATTTTTGTATATTGTTTTTTTTTCAATTGCTCAACAACTTTATAATAGATTTGAGAAACTTACATAAAGTAAATGAAGTCACTGATGTAAAACGTTGTCGTCGTATCCGGTATGCGAATAAAAAGTGCATGACAATGATATAAATATATCACTTAGGTTAAATGATTCGAAATATCAAATTGTATTATTGCTGCACAGGGCTGGACAGCACTAGATTTATCATCAAAGAAAGGACATATAGAAGTAGTTACTGTTCTCCTTGACAAGAATGCAGATCCCAATGCCAAAGATGCAGACGTGAGTATTAAATTAATGAGTTAATTCATGTTATGTTTTAGTGAAAATTAGTCCCTACACCTGGAGAAGACTTTCACATTTCCTGTAATCTATGATATGAATCAGAACTGAGTATCTAATATGTTTTATTGAAATGTCCAACAAAACAGTAGTATAAATGTATAAATCTTCTTTCTGTGAATACGAAAACATTTTAAAGTTAAACTGAACATTTTTAACATGTTAGACATAAAAATGTAAAATATGAATAACAAAACGTTGGTTATTTATTAATGAAACAGTTTTACAACAATGAAACAAACACAAAAATAACCATATAATGCATTTACAGTATTTATTAGCATAAAAATCGAGCGGTTTTGAACGTAACAGCTTGAAAAATTAAATAAACTGTGCCTGAGAATGGTAGAAAATAGTTGGAACCTGACCTCCATTTAAGTTTTATTATTATTTACAAAATGGAAATTTACTATGAGAAAGCAAAATTAAATTTATTTCTGAAGCTAATAGTTTGAAGCGTGTGACAGCATGTGTGACTTATAATTATCTAGGGCGGATTAACCAACTCCAGTTGTTACGTATGATCATTCATATAATTTTGGTTTGGGATCAACATTAATCAAACTAGATAAAAGTTATAATAAAACGTTTAAATGCTTCTACAATCTGAACAGAAGTATTTAAACAATCAGCATGAATGAATAAGAAATTAAAAATCTCCTTTTAAAGTTATAAAAAGATAGAGTAGGTTTTTTTCATCAAAGTTCCCAACACATGCTTTTGTATATTTTTTTTTTCTCAATTGCTCAACCACTTTATGATTGATTTGAGAAACTTACATAAAATAAATACGGTCACAGATGTAAACATTTTCGTCGTATACGGTAAGAGAATAAAGAGTGCCAATGATTTAAAGATATTACTAGTTAAAAGTTAAATGAATCGAAATATCAAATTGTATCATTGCTGTACAGGACTGGACAGCACTACATTTGGCATCAGACAATGGTCACATGGAAGTAGTCACTGTTCTCCTTGACCATGCTGCAGATCCCAACGGTAAAACTGCATACGTGAGTATATTCATATATTTTTTTTTTATTCTTAAGTAAGGATCAATGATTTTTGGTTTGGGAGCAACATTGAATCAAACTTGATAAACGTTATAGTTAAACGTGTAAATACTTATATAACCTAAAAAGAAATATTTGAACAATCAGCATAAACGAATGAAAAAATAATAACAATCGCCTTTGAAAATCAAAAAAAAAGATAGAGTTCGGTTATTTTTTTGTTTTTTTTTTAATTCCCTAACACACGTTTTTGTATATTGTTATGTCAATTGCTCAACAACTTTATAAATGATGTACGAAAAAAATACAAAAGTGAGTAATAAGTTAATGAGGTTATGTCGTGTCATGTTCCTCAAGAAAATTCATATCAAGGAGGCAATTGTAGTTTACTTTCATTTTCACTGTAACATATGATATTAATCAGAAACTGAGTATTCAATTAAAACCTTTGATAGAAAAGAAGAATACATGTATTGCCAATTTTAACAGTTACATTTCACTTATTCTGTTGATTTTTTATATCGTTTATTTTGTCTTTGTTGATGAATTTCAATTTTTTTAACAGTTCTTTTTACTTGTTCCAATTACGGTTCTTGTTTTTTTTAGTCAATTTGTCAATTTTTGTGAAATTCTTTTTGGAATAGTTACGTTTTAGTAGTTTCGGTCATTGCTGTCGTTATATTTTTCTTAGATTGTATAGACTTTCCCTCTTTTGTTTTTTTACTTGTTCAGTTGATTGATGTCGTTTGATTTTTTCAGTGTTGATGCAATTCTCCTTTAAAGCTCACTTGTTCCAAAGGGCCTATTGAGCGTTTCTCATCACTTCGCGTCCGTCGTCCGTCGTCAGTTGTCCGTGATTAACAACAATTAGCATGGAGCTGTATACTAAACATGCTAAATGTTATCTTTTTATGAGACGGCATCTTGAGAATTTCAGGATTTTTACTTTTTTCTATGATGTGCTGCTTTTTAATCTCATGTGATTTGTAACGTTATGCCGCAACTAGCACAACAATAAAACAAATAAAGGCAACATTAGTATACCGCTATTCAAAATTCATAACTCGATTGAAAAAAAAAGAAATCCGGGTTACAAACTAAAACTGAAGAAAACACATCAAATATAAGAGTAGAACTACGACACAACAGAAACACATCATTAGTATGTAAAACGAACTATTATATAACAATATCCATATTCCTTACTTGGTACAGGACGTTTTTGGTAAATTTACCATCGGTGGGTAAACTCACAATCCTAGTCAATTAGGATTGGAGTCGAGTGCACCTTCCACGTGCGGGACTACAACTCACAAACTCAATGTTGACAGTTTAATAATACAAAAGTTGAAATACTTACACCACTTGGTCACTGCGGTTCCTTGGTGTATATCAATTAGTAGGGAGGCCACCAACTTAGAATTTTCCACGAATATTATATTACCGACTGTGACTTTAGAAATATATAACATCAAATCAAGAGTCCGAAGAAGATGTATCTTGGATTATCGTTGTGCACAAGTGTCACAGAAAATTACCCTTCCCCTATATCTTGGAAAAATCAATAGCAGGATGAAGGTGTTAGTACAATCTTAAGTTCTGTAAGGCATCGCATAGTTAACTTTGGGATTTAAACTTTTGCCTTTCCTGTATTGATGTATAATCTGATGTCAAACTGCAATAAAATGAACTAGCCTTTCAATAAACTTAAGTGATGTCAATATAAACATAATAAAGACTGTCTTTTAATCCAGTAATAAAGATACACTTTCACAATTATGCATCAAAAATTAAATTAAAATAACTTATCACTAAAATGTAATATTTTTAAAAATCAAATGATATCATCACTGCAGGGTTCTACTGCCCTACATTGGTCATCGAAACATGGACACAAGGAAGTAGTTACTATTCTTCTAGACCATGCAGCAGATCCAAACATAAAAAATACAGACGTGAGTATTAAGTTATGTCCTGGCAAATTCCTCAATAAAAATATATCTTATCGATGAAGGAGGCAAATATAGTTTACTTTCATTTTCACTGTAACATATGATATTAATCAGAAACTGAGTATTCAATTAAAACCTTTGATAGAAAAGAAGAATACATGTATTGTCAATTTTAACAGTTACATTTCACTTATTCTGTTGATTTTTTATATCGTTTATTTTGTCTTTGTTGATGAATTTCAATTTTTTTAACAGTTCTTTTTACTTGTTCCAATTACGGTTCTTGTTTTTTTAGTCAATTTTTGTAAACTTCTTTTTGGAATAGTTACGTTTTAGTAGTTTCGGTCATTGCTGTCGTTATATTTTTCTTAGATTGTATAGACTTTCCCTCTTTTGTTTTTTTACTTGTTCAGTTGATTGGTGTCGTTTGATTTTTTCAGTGTTGATGCAATTCTCCTTTAAAGCTCACCTGGTCCAAAAAGGCCTATTTAGCGTTCTCATCACTTCGCGTCCGTCGTCCGTCGTCAGTTGTCCGTCGTCCGTCGTTTTATTTTACAAAAATCTTCCATCTGAAACTACCGGGCCAAATTTAACAAACTTGTCACAGTCATCACCTGGGATTTCTAGTTTATAAAATCTGTCCGATTATCCTTCCTGCCAACAAAGATGTCCGCCATAGATAAAAATAGAACATAGGGGTAAAATAAGTTTGTTGGCTTATATCTATGAAACCAGAGCATTTAGAGCAAATCGGACTAGGCAAAATTGTTTAATAGTTCATGGTATATCTGCCCTACAATTTTCAGACAAATAGGAAATTTTGCAGTTTTTGGTTATTATCTTGAATATTATTATAGATAGACATTAAATGAAAAGAGCAGAACTGTTGAACAAAGTAAGATCTACAAATAACTCAACATGGCAGAAATGGTCAATTGACCTCGCAAGGAGTTATTGTCCTTTGTAGTAAATTTTTAATAAGACTTTGTACATTTTTATTATATTATAAAACTCTGAAACTACTGAGAAAAATCTAACCACACTTGGTTACAATCAATATTAATGTATCTAGTATACAAAATGTGTCTAATGACCCATCCCTCATGCCAATCAAGATGATCGACATGGCTACAAATAGACCATAGAGGTAAAATGAATTCTTTGGCTTATATCTCTGAAACTAAAGCATTTAGAGAAAATTTGCCATTTGATAAAAAGTGTTTAGCACAGGTGAAAATCTATCTGTCCTGAAAATTTCAGACGAATCAGACAAGCTGTTGTTGTTTTTCTGCCCCTGAATTAGTAAAAGTAAGGAAAGTGCAGTTTTTGGTTTTATCTTGAATATCATTATAGATAAATATAAACTGTGAACAACAATAATGTTCATCAAAGTAAGATGTAGAATAAGTCAACGTGACCAAAATGATCAATTGACCACAAAAGGAGTTATTGCACTGTATACACAAATTTAACTTTTTTCGTAAATTTTTGTAATCTTTTTAAAAAATCTGTTCCTGATGCCACAATCAGCATTAGGATATCTAGTGAAAAATGTGTCCAATGACCCTGCCTACCAATCAAAATGACAGAAATGGCTAAAAATAGAACATAGGGGGGAAATGCAGTTTTGAAACTAAAGCAAACGTGTAAAACCTGCATTATTCCGTGAATCAATTGTAAATAGAAATATCAGGTGAGCGACACAGGCTCATTGGAGCCTCTAGTTTAATTTGCCTAGGAGTTCGTTTTTTTTTTTGTCATATTCTTTTTTCCTTCAAAATGACAAAATCGCTTTGCTTAAGGTTGCACTTTGTAAATACAGCTGTTTCTCAAACCATGCCTCTTTTGGGGAGATCTAGAATATTTCCACAGTCCTGTATGTAAAATGCAACCTATATAGTGTGAAAAAAGAGAACTTTCAGAATTTTAGCAAATTTGCTTTATCTCACAGATTTTAAAGAAATTAACTCAAATATAAAGTTTTATAAATATTTCATGAAGATTGATAGAATCCTGGACCTTAGATATGATGACTCAGCATAAATTCACAGATACTCTCTGAATTTTATTTAAGGGGTGTTTGTGTCCTGTCGATAACCCAAAAGTAAGCCGTAACACCGAAATCTGCTTTTTTGTCACCACGGCATTTTAAGTTCTTGATATAGAAAACAGTAACAATGCTTTGAAGTTATGCAAAAATCAGATGTTAAATGTAGTAGTCATCTTTAAAACATTTTAAGTGAATTAATATCTCAGACTGGTATCTGCATACATACAACTATTGAAAATATGGCTTTGTTTGAACACTTCTAGTATATTTATCAGGTAAATTGTGTCAGATAAATGGTTACAGATGATACTGTTGTGTCAAGCATTTTAAATTGACCATTTGAGGTAGAAAATGTGAACTTTAATTGACAAATATGCATACAGTAAGATATGGACTGGAGACAGAGGCAGGATTGGATACTTTAATACAATCTCGAATGTTGTAATGATTGACTGCTAAACATAACATTTATAGTATTCTGATATGCTTTCAATATGTTATCAAAACAGTTTTAAACAGATTCATATCAGAAAATATGCAAATAGGGCAAGCTGGCAATAAATAAAATCTTGTTTTCAAATTCTTTTAAAAATTGAAACAGGGGAGGGGGTATAAAATGATCAGTAAAAAAAAACTTCGAGTATACACAGTGATTTCTTCAAGGCTACATTTCTGATAAATCAGTGTTAATGTAAGAAAAACTAATTTAAGAGAGTTTTCTATTGGAATAAATGTTTGTATAGGTTGCACTTTGTAAATAGAGCTGTTTCTTAAACCACGCCTCTTTTGGGGAGATCTAGAATATTCATAGAAAATTAAATTTGTTTACATACTGGTTCCCAGTTATGCTCTCTGTGTTCCATCTCATAGAGACAAAACTTTAGAATGTTACCAGTAAATATACACAAATATTTACTGCAGGGTTTGTTACTCGTCCTGTGTGGATGCAGTAGAATGGTTCCCCGTGCTTGTAGGGTATGCCCTTATATTTTTGGATGTATTCATACTCATCCATGCGTGCTTTGTCATTATTGCCCCCTGCTATGGTTTAACTAAGATTTTTTACAACCTCTGTTTTTGCCCTGTGTTTGTTATATAATTCAGTTTTGTTATATTTAAATCTTTACGTCGGGCCTCTTAAAATAGTTTTTATAACAGTTCTTTACTGCATTCCCTATTATTCCCTATCCCGTAACTGTGATCCTCATTCAATGTTACAACCTAAGGTCTTTTGTATTGTTCCTATACACCTATTTAATAATCATCATGTTACGGAATGGAAATTTTTTTATTAACAACACAACTTCTACTCAGCAGGCACTCAACGTTTAATAAACGTTGAAATGAGGTTGAAATGTGATCAACGTATATTCAACGTTGAAACAACGTAACATTTTCAACGTTGAGGAATAAACCAACGTTCAACGTTGAATTAATGTTGATCATTTCAAAGTTGTAATTGGAACGTTGATTCAACATTGAATCAACCTTAACTTATTTACTCATAGTAGGCCTATATAAAAAAAAATCATTATCAGAAAGGTTAAGTATATGCATAACTGCTTAGAAGTATTTATTAATAAAGAAAAGAATGAAAAAGAGTTTTGGGTTTCACAAAACAGTATAGTACTAACTATTGGTCATTATTTCAACTTGAGTTTTGCGTCACCGTGACGTGCATAAATAAACGTATTGGTAATGCCACTACAGCCAGATTATTAAACAAAAATGCACAAATCCACAAATTTTCCCGTGCAATGCCAAAAAATGACTAACCTGTTTAGATTAACTTCTCAAAATACTATAAGGTCAACAATGAACGGGAGAACCTTTTCGCTCTTCTCTTTCTGTGATATTACCTGAAAGACTCAAAACATTATATATGTGGTAACTTGAACCCAACCTAAGTGTGGTATTCAATATGTGGGACAGACGGTACGAGAATATTACAGAAGAAATCAAGAAGACCTCTACCGCTTTCGTAGACCCAAAAAATGCAAAAGTTTAGTATAACAACATTAAGATAAGCATAATCACAATCTTAAATATATAAAATTCCAACCCCTCGAAACCGTTCAGAAACAGCCAGGAGAATCACACAAGCAATTTGAAAAAGCACGCGAAGTTCGCGAATTGTTTTGGATAAAAAGACTTCAAACAGCTTATCCTCTCGGTCTCAATGACAAAATATTAGGGCAAGGGAACATATCTAAAACTTCTATCGATGTTATTAATATTGTTGATAAAAGACTTAGAAATAATAGGTTTCATTGTAAACGCAAAAACCGTAATCAACGCATTAAACATCGTATAAATTATACACTTGCTGATCTGTCATCTATTATAAAAAATAATGGTAAACATCAAGTATTATGCAAACTGGGTCAGATACCTATAAGTAAAATATATGCTATTGTTCTGGAGTGTGAACCTTTTTTTTTACCCATTTTATGAATACACCCGTATTATTACAGCCTTTTGTCATCACAGGCTATTTCCTAGTATTGATAAACCTGAAAATCATAAACGACATTTTCTTAAATTAAAATATATAAATAGAGGTATTGATTTTATTAACTTGTCTAGCATATTCAATGACTCTTCCGTCTATAGCTTAATGCCTCCATATTTTGATAATATAGAACAATCCATTATTTCATATTCTTATAAAAAAAACGAGCAGAAATTTGATTTTTAATTATGCGTCAATTACATCAGACGTTAATATAGAAAATAATATTCCTTCCACTTGAGACTTCTAAACATTTAGTTTTAGATATGTTCCCTATGGTCATGTTATTACAGGAGACCTCAACATCATCGAAGACTGTGAAGTCATAACTTTTCTAAAGAAAGGACCGAAATACCGTCCTCTATCTATAATAGATTGGAAACAGTGTCGTCAGGTCATTTAAGACGCTCTGTCTGCCTACTGTAAAAATTGGTGCAAACGTGAAAAATCGGATAAAACATCTTTAGACAGTTATTTGAATAAAATTATGAATACTGTTAATATTCGAATATCTCATTTAGAAAACAATTCTGAAATTAATAAAAGGATCGAAGATATTCCCATTTCTAGAATAAAAAATAAACTCAAGGTACTCACAGAGCGGTTTGTGTTCGTACCGGCAGACAAAGCAGCCAATAATGTAGTGGTGATGTGACGCATATATTACACGGAAGTACTTCAAAACGAAATTATCAATTCCTCTACATTCAGGTCCATACGCACCACAGAGAGTCAAATCGTTAACAAGCATACCACTGCCACCACCCAGCTTAAAGCATCTTCCGAACATGTACTGGTTACCGAAATTACACAAAAACCCATTTAAATTCCGTTTTATTTCCGCAGTGAGTAAGTGTTCTACTACTAATCTATCAGTGCTTCTAACTACCTCCCTTACTACTATCAAAGAACTGGTTATTAACTTTTGTAATAAAGCTTATGAAAATAATGGTATTAATTATTTTTGGAGTGTTAAAAAAACTTTAGAGGTTTTAGATAAAATACATGCTTTTGATGGTCCTTATAATTCTGTTGACAGTTATAATTTTTCTACTCTGTACACTACACTTTTACACAATCTTATAAAGAGAAAGATTTTGTATTTGATGAAATGATCTTTCGAAAAATCTCATTGTAATTTTATTTGCTGTAACTTTTTTAAAGCCTTTTTCTGTAACGAAAAAGGAAAGTATGCTAGATACACTTACTGGAAATGTGAGGATAAAATTGAAGCTTTAAATTTTCTGCTAGATAACATTTATGTACGTTTCTGAGATAAAGTGTATCGTCAGGTAGTAGGTATTGATATGGGCACTAACTGTGCCCCTTTTATGGCAGATTTATTTCTACATTGCTATGAATCTCAGTTTATGACCAAACTCAGTAAAGACTCATCATTGTTATATTTGGTTGATATATTCAAAAATACCTACCGTTATCTGGATGATATTTTTTCGTTGAATAATCCAGAGTTCTCCAGATATACTTCCGAAATTTACCCAAAAGAACTTACCTAAATCTAACATAAACATCAGCAGTTGCCCTTTTCTAGATTTGAAAATTTTAATTTCTAACGGGAAATTACTTACTAAAATTTACGACAAAAGAGACGATTTTTCATTTCCTATTGTTAATTTTCCTTTTTTTAGACGGCGATGTGCCTTTTGCTCCATCATACGGTGTTTATATATTCCAACTCGTTCGGTATGCCCGTGTGTGTTCTGATGTCATAGATTTCAACAAACGCAATCAATGCATCACTGGGAAATTAATGTGTCAGGGATTTCGATACCATAAATTACTTAAAACTTTTACTAAATTCTTTCATAGATACAAAGATTTGATTAGTAAATTTGGCTGTACCTGTAGAAAATTATTAAAAATGATATTTCACAACCTAAATTTTACGGTAATATTGTACTTTAAGCGCGGAAATCACTATGTGATCCGTGTAAACTCATCGAACCTTTAAACAAACTTATAAGTAAGGGTTATCGTACAAATATTGTAATTAGATCTCTGAGTATAGTTTATATTGGCACTAATATCGATTGTGTCATTAGCAAATTAAAACATAACTAAATTCTATCTTATTTTGAGGCGGGATGTATAGAGACACACACACGTTAATTTCTATCTCTAAAGAAGTCGCTCCTCACTATCCTACTTCCTGTCGATACATATATTTTTGGCATTGCACAAGTCATGTCTTCTCTGACTGTACATGACGTTAAAATACTTAATCCCTGTGATGTGTTTTAGTTGATTTTAAACTCTGATGCATGATTTTTTTTTATTGTTTTTGGCTTTTAACTAGCTGTCAGTAACTGCGAGTACTCTCAAATCGTACTTTCTTGTTAATTTGACCTGTTGATACTAGTTGTAATGCTTTTTTGTTATTTTATATTAATATGGATATTGTCTATATACCATCTTTGATTATTTGGAATATCTACTAATTTTCACTACCTTGTACTAAATTTGTATCAACATCAAAATTTTTCTCCTCAAATTTGTACAGGGATTTTTTTTATCTAGCTCTAATTGTATAGATTTATTGTTGATATTCACCCCATATGTATCTAGTGTTAAATTAGGTATTTATTTGACAGAACTGTCTTTGTATTCCTAAATATTGGAAAATTTTATATACACAGAAGTAGTATACCTAAAACGACAAACTTATTTTTCATTTACCTGTGCATATTATGAAAACCGGGTTTTTTTTCAAAAACGATTATTTTCTAAGGGTTATTAAGTATTTCGCGGTGGTGTCTTGCCAAGGCTTTCTTTTAACTTGTATTTTGCTTTTTGGCCTTGAATGTTTGTCCCTAATATTTTATTAATTATGTATTTGCATTCAGGTATCGCAGGTCAGATTTATTCGTTCATAGTGTGTTAGTCTACATTTTTTGATTGAGTTAAGCCTTTCAATTGATATTTTATCGTGTGTTTTTCTATGTTGTGATGTTATACTATTGTTTTAGAAAAAGGGAGAAGGTTTGGTACCATTAAAACGTTTAATCCCGCTGCAAATGTTTGCACCTGTCCTAAGTCAGGAATCTGATGTACAGTAGTTGTCGTTTGTTTATGTAATTTATACGTGTTTCTCGTTTTTTTTGTTTTTTATATAGATTAGACCGTTGGTTTTCCCGTTTGAATGGTTTTACACTTGTAATTTTGGGGCCCTTTATAGCTTATTGTTCGGTGTGAGCCAATGCTCCGTGTTGAAGGCCGTACATTGACCTATAATGGCTTACTTTTAAATTGTTATTTGGATGAAAAGTTGTTGCACTCACACCACATCTAAATTTAAACTATGAAAAGTTTAGGGCATATAAACGTTGAAAACATGCCGCACAGCCCTATATTTTGACCTTTCAAAAAATTGTAGCGCATATGAACTTTAAATTCTAGGATTTTTTTCAAAACTTCATAGTAAAAGTGGTACAGTTTTATCCGTAAAAGGAGTTCCTATGGGAAATTGCATTGTCAATATTTACAAAAAATGAATATGAACAACAAAACATTTGGGAATTCAAGAAGGAGACAGTAGTACAACAATAAAACAAAACCAAACATACACAATGTAACTTTATTAAGCAAATACCTTATTTATAAGCAGCAACATCAATCGGTTTTGAATATAACAGCCTGAAATTTATAACAATTACTTTGCCTGGGAATATGAAAAATGGTTTGTATCCTCATCTTCACTACAATTGCCATATTGATAAACGGCATCTTAATTTTTAATCGATAAACTTACTTTTTTTAATTATGATCAATTTATATAGTTATAAATTGAGTTATGCTCCACTCATATATTCCAAATATAAACAAATTTCCTTTTGCTGAGATATTTGAATCCACGAAGTGCTTATCTAAATTTAATTATAACGATTATATATATAAAAACAAACAATGCTTTCAAAACGATTTAACACCTAACAGTGCATGAACCGATTATATGGACAATAGCCAAACATTTACAATTCGGCAAGTAAATGCTTTTTTGGAAATATCAGCCGTCAAGGACTTTCAGAAGCAAAGTCTCCTCGGAAAAATCATTAAAACAATAAGAGGGAATCCTAGTTTAAAAATCCCCTTTGCAAGTCAAAAAAAAGACAGAGCTCGGGTTTTTTTCAAATTTCCTAACACATGATTTTGTATATTATTTTTCTCAATTGCTAAATCACGAATGATTTGAGAAACTTACATAAAATAAATACGGTCACAGATGTAAATGTTTTCGTCGTATACGGTAAGAGAATAACAAGTGCATGACAATGATTTAAAGATATTACTTATTAAAAGTTAAATGAATCGAAATATCAAATTATATATCATTGCTGTACAGGGTTGGACAGCACTTCATTCGGCATCAGCCAATAGTCACATGGAAGTAGTCACTGTTCTCCTTGACCATGCTGCACATCCCAACGTACAAAATATAGACATGAGTATATTCATATAATTTTTTTATTCTTAAGTAAGTTTCAATGATCTTTTGTTTGGGAGCAACTTTGAATCAAACTGGATCAACGTTATAATTAAACGTTTAAATGCTTCTACAACCTGGACAAAAATATTTGGGCAATCAGCATAAACGAATGAAAAATTAAAAATCACCTTTAAAAATCATAAAATGATGAGTTCGGTTGGTTTTTTTTTATTTCCTAACTCACGTTTTTTGTATATTGTTTTTTTTTTTTGCCATTGCTCAACAACTCTATGATAGATTTGAGAAACTTACATAAAATAAATACAGTCACAGATGTAAAACGTTCACGTCGTATACTGTGAGAAAAAAAGTGCATGACGATGAGTTAAGAATATCAATAAAGTTAAATGAATCGAAATATCAAATTGTATCATTGCTGCATAGGGATGGACAGCACTACATTTATCATCAGAGAAAGGACACATCGAAGTAGTTACTGTTCTCCTCGACCATGATGCAGATCCAAACGCAAAATCTGCAGTCGTGAGTATATAGTTAATGATTTTATTCATGTTATGTTCATGAAAAAAACTAGTGCCTTTACCTGATGAAGACTTTCACATAACCTGTAACCTATGATATAAATAAGAACTCAGTATTTCGCACGTTTCATTTTAATCTCTAACAAAACAGTATTATAACTGTATAAACCATATTTCTGTGAACACGAAAACCTTTTTTTACTAAAAACTGAACATTTTAAACATGTTAGACACCAATATGTAAAATATGAATAACAAAATGTGTGATTATTTTATTAAAAATACAGCTTCACAACAATGAAACAAACACAAAAATAACCATATAAATAAAATTTAGAAAGGAAGTGGGGAATGTGTCAAAGCGACAACAACCCGACCATAGAGCAGACACCAACCGAAGGCCACCAATGTGTCTTCAATGTAGCGAGAAACTCCCGCACTCTTAGGTGTCCTCCAGCTGGCCCCTAAAAAAATATGTATACTAGTACAGTGATAATGGACGTCATACTAAACTCCGAATTATACACAAGAAACTTAAATTAAAAATCATACAAGACTAACAAAGGCTAGAGGCTCCTGACTTGGGACAGGCGCAAAATTGCGGCGGGGTTAAACATGTTTATATGAGATCTCAACCCTCCCCCTATACATGTAGCCAATGTAAAAAAGTAAACGCATAACAATACGCACATTACAATTCAGTTCAAGAGAAGTCCGAGTCCGATGTCAAAAGAGCGTAACAAAAGAAAAAAAAGAAAATGACAATAATACATAAATAACAACAGACTATTAGCAGTTAACTGACATGCCAGCTCCAGACCTCAATTAAACTGATTGAACGATTATGTCTCCATCATATGAATATCAGGCACAATCCCTACCGTTAGGGGTTTAGTATCATACTATCATAAAATATATGAGAAGAACATAACCCGTGTCATGCCAACAACTGTTTTTGAAATAAATGTATTTAGTTCCGATGCAAAGTCCCTATAAGTGAATCAATATTAAAGCCAAAATATGCAATCTTTAATGACTGACAACACTATCGTCACTGTATCCCTTCTTAATAAGTCTGTTTAAAGGTTTTGTAAGCTTTTGAGGTGAATACTGACATTTTTGTGCTTTGTGAAGAATATCACCATAAAAGATTGGATGTGAAATAACTGAACGTATAAGATGTCTGCATGTTGAGTTATATTTACGAATTATTACCTTATACCGATGATAAAATTTAGTAAATGTTTTGACTAGTTTGTGATATCGACAACCCTGGTGTAATGATTTTTCAGTAATACATAAATTTCTCTCGCTAAAATATAATACATTGTTACATACACGAGTAAATCGTACAATTTGAGATATATAAACACCATAAGATTTGACAGGGGAACGTCACCATCTAAAAATGGATAATTAACGATAGGAAAGAAAACTCATCTCTTTTATCATAATTTTTTGTATTAATCTTTCCGTTAATGATAAAAATATCAAGATCGAGGAAAGGGCTTTATTTAAAGTAAGTTCAAAAGGATAAATTTCTTTAGTATACATAGTGAAGTCGTCATTATTGAGAGCCAATATATCATCCAAATATTTAAAAGTATTGTTAAATTTTTGTATCAAATGTTGTTTCGATGGGTCTTTGCTAATTTTAGCAATAAATTGCAACTCATAACAATACAAACACAGGTCCGCAATAAGTGGTGCACAGTTAGTCCCCATTGGAATGCCAACAACTTGACGCGAACAAAGATGTTATCAAGTAAAAATTCAAGCGCATATATAGTATCAAAGCATGTTCAATTGACATAGTTCCTTTGTTTATTGCTACTAAAAAATGACCTAAAAGAGTTTGAACATATGTACTCGCATTCTGACTTTTTAAATGCCCAGTTAATTTTGGATGTGAATTTTTCTTGATAAGAATATGAGGCAAAGTGGTATATAGGGTAGACGAATCAAAACTTTGAACAGATTCAAAATCACCAATATATGCATGCAATTTATCAAATACTTCCAACGAGTTTTTGACACTCCAAAAGTAATTAATTCCACTATTTTCAAAGGCCTTATTTGAACAATTTATTATCAGGTTTTTGTTATTGTACCAAGTGTACTAGTAAGTAAAATAGACAATTTAGTAGTGGAACAATGGCTTGAAGATGAAATAAATCTATATTTGTAAGGTTTTTTTTTGTAGCTTCGGAAGCCAATACAAAGTTGGGACTTTCATTGTACATTTTTTTTTGGTTCTGCTTGTAAAGAAGTAGCTGAAACTTCGTGTTTGTTACAGATGTCGTTTTATGAAAATGAAGTATGTTGGAATGTTGGTGAATTCGTGATTTCCTTTTGCAGAGCCTCAATATAAAATTTACGTCAAACAATAATGATGTTATTAGCAGCTTTATCAGCCGAGACAAAAAGAAATTCCTTGGCTAGTTCTTTCAGTTTATGTTTGATACTCGAAATAGGGTTTTTATGGTTGTTGTTAAGTGTAAAATGTTCTTTAAAATGTTGTATTCGAATATCAACTATCTTCATTACGGAACTAAAAAAAGAGTCCAAAGATTTTTGTCAGCTTTTTTCCTGTTTTAACCATTTCAAACAGTAGTTACGGAGTGAGTCGTGGATGATATTACGACACTCATTCCAAATAATAATTGACGGGGGACGATATTTAGGTCCTTTACTGAGGAATGATTTTAACTCTCGGTCGCGAACGATGTTCAGGTCTCCTAGTATGACATGGGAAATGGGACCACAAGTGTATTCGGAATTACTGCAATTACATGACATAGGTGTATTTTTAATAATAATTAACTCTTTACACAATTGGCTATTATTAAACACATATTTTCGGGTAGATTTCTTGTAAATATAACAAATAAGAGGGAATTCAGTATTATAAAAATATCCAGGAATTTGGTCTTTAACAGAATGGTCGTTAAAAATACCGGCAATATTTACAAATAAAAACCTTTATTGACATACTTTATTTTAATAAAATGTTTTTTATGATCTTCAGGGCGATCAATTTTGGGAAACAGTTTAGAATAATAATATGCCATTATAATTTGAACGATTTCATACTTAGGACTGTAATATTAGTTAAGCATTTACAGTATTTTTAAGCATACAAATTGAGCGGTTTTTGAATGTACATGTAACAGTCAGAAATATGAAAAACTGTGAATGAGAATGTTAAAAAAAAGAGCTAGAACCTGACCTCCATTTAATTTTTATAACTATTTATAAAATGGAAATCTACCTTAAGAAAGCAAAATTGAATTAATTTCAAAAGCAACTAATTTGAAGCGGGTGACAGCCTGTGTGACTGATAATCATCTAGGGCCGATTAACTTGATCCAGTGGTTACGTATGTTAATTCTTATGATTTTTTATACTTAAGTAAGGATCGATAATTTTTTTTTGGGATCAACTTTGAATAAACCTGGATAAAAATTATAATAACACGTTTAAATGCTTCTACAATCTGAACAGAAATACTTGAACAATCAGCATGAATGAATAAAAAATTAAAATCTCCTTTTAAAGTAAAAAAAGATAGAGTAGTTTTTTTTCTTCAAATTTCCTAACACACGTTTTTGTATATTGTATTTCTCAATTGGTCAACCACTTTATGATTGATTTGAGAAACTTACATAAAATAAATACGTCACAGATGTAAACGTTTTCGTCGTATACGGTAAGAGATAAAGAGTGCCAAGGATTTAAAGATATTACTAATTAAAAGTTAAATGAATCGAAATATCAAATTATATATCATTGCTGTACAGGGTTGGACAGCACTTCATTTGGCATCATACAATGGTCTCACGGAAGTAGTCACTGTTCTCCTTGACCATGCTGCAGATCCCAACGTAAAAACTGTAGCCGTGAGTATATTTATATAATTTTTGTATACTTCAGTAAGGATCAATAATTTTGGTTTGGGAGCAACTTTGAATCAAAATGGATAAACGTTATATCTAAACGTTTAAATGCTTCTACAACCCGAATAGAAATATTTGAACAATCAGCATTAACAAATGAAAAATTAAAAAATCGCATTTTAAAATCAAAAAAAGAAAGAGTTCGGTTATTTTTTTTTTTATTTTCTAACACATGTTTTTGTATATTGTTTTTTTTTTAATTTGCTCAACAACTTTATAATAGATTTGAGAAACTTACATCAAGTAAATACAGTCACTGATGTAAAACGTTGTCATCGTATCCGGTATGCGAATAAAAAGTGCGTGACAATGATATAAATATATCACTTAGGTTAAATGATTCGAAATATCAAATTGTATTATTGCTGCACAGGGCTGGACAGCACTAGATTTATCATCAAAGAAAGGACATATAGAAGTAGTTACTGTTCTCCTTGACAAGGATGCAGATCCCAATTCCAAAGATGCAGACGTGAGTATTAAATTAATGAGTTAATTCATGTTATGGTTTTAGTGAAAATTAGTCCCTACACCTGGAGAAGACTTTCACATTCCCTGTAATCTATGATATGAATCAGAACTGAGTATCTAATATGTTTTATTGAAATGTCCAACAAAACAGTAGTATAAATGTATAAATCTTCTTTCTGTGAATACGAAAACATTTTAAAGTTAAACTGAACATTTTTAACATGTTAGACATAAAAATGTAAAATATGAATAACAAAACGTTGGTTATTTATTAATGAAACAGTTTTACAACAATGAAACAAACACAAAAATAATCATATAATGCATTTACAGTATTTATTAGCATAAAAATCGAGCGGTTTTGAACGTAACAGCTTGAAAAATTAAATAAACTGTGCCTGAGAATGGTAGAAAATATTTGGAACCTGACCTCCATTTAAGTTTTATTATTATTTACAAAATGGAAATTTACTATGAGAAAGCAAAATTAATTTTATTTCTGCAGCTAATAGTTTGAAGCGGGTGACAGCATGTGTGACTTATAATTATCTAGGGCGGATTAACCTGCTCCAGTTGTTACGTATGATCATTCATATAATTTTGGTTTGGGATCAACATTGAATCAAACTAGATAAAAGTTATAATAAAACGTTTAAATGCTTCTACAATCTGAACAGAAGTATTGAAACAATCAGCATGAATGAATAAAAAATTAAAAATCTCCTTTTAAAGTAAAAAAAGATAGAGTATTTTTTTTTTCTTCAAATTTCCTAACACACGTTTTTGTATATTGTATTTCTCAATTGCTCAACCACTTTATGATTGATTTGAGAAACTTACATAAAATAAATACGGTCACAGATGTAAAAATTTTCGTCGTATACGGTAAGAGAATAAAAAGTGCATGACAATGATTTAAAGATATTACTTATTAAAAGTTTAATGAATCGAAATATCAAAATGTATCATTGCTGCACAGGACTGGACAGCACTACATTTGGCATCAGAAAATGGTCTCACGGAAGTAGTCACTGTTCTCCTTGATCATGATGCAGATCCCAACGGTAAAACTACAAACGTGAGTATATTCATATATTTTGTATTATTCTTAAGTAAGGATCAATAATTGTTGGTTTGGGAGCAACATTGAATCAAACTGGATAAATGTTATAATTAAACATTTAAATGCTTATACAACCTAAATATAAGTATTAGAACAATCAGCATAAACGAATGAAAAATTAATAATCGCCTTTGAACAATAGAAAAAAAAAGAGTTCGCTTGTTTGTTTTTTTTTTAAATTTTAATACACGTTTTGTATATTGTATTTCAATTGCTGAATAACTTTATGATTGATTTGAGAAACCTACATAAAATATATACGGTCACAGATGTACAACGTTTTTGTCGTATACGGTAAGCGAATAAAAAGTGCATGGCAATGATTTAAATATACGTTTAATGATTCGAAATATCAAAATGTATCATTGCTGCACGTAAACTATCAAAATTCTTATTATGTTAGATTTTTGAGGAAGTGTTTGTTTTATTTTGTTTCTTTTCTGTTGCATTTTTCGCATATCAGCTGATTTCAGCGAGTCTTAATGTCGGCTCCTTGGTTACGAAATGTCAATTTTGAATTTGACGGTTCCTTACGAGATACATGTTAATAACAAATTGCAAATCTTGGGTTTGAGTATTATATTATTAAATATATTTTTTTCTAGCGGTTATTTACTAAATAAGTAATGCAAGCTACATATTTATTGAAATGTTTAAGCATTATCTAATAGGGAGTAAAAAAGAACAGCCACACATACGGCATACACATCCTCGCTGCAGTTTTGTTATTATTACTGAATTTGTCCTAATAGAATCGAAATAATTCATGGAAGCCATAGTTTTGTTGGAACATTCGGCACAATTGACTTTCAGAAGCAAAAGTTCGAGAAACCAAAAGGTAAGGAAAAAACTGTCATATACGCTAATATGAAGAAAACTATTTTTCGATGAAATATCATTGAAAAAAATCAACGAATTTGTCACCATACCATAGTAATCAAATTTGATCATTTAAATCAATTAAGTTGGACACAATTAGTTACATAAACATGATACAAACTCGAATAATTGTAATGATTTTAGGGATGGTTAGCACTTCATTTCGCAGCTAAATTTGGATACATAGACATTGTAAGTGAATTACTCCGTAGAGGAACAGATGCAAATGCAGAAATATCAAAAGTAAGTGTCAATCTGAAGCTTGCAAACAGAGATTTCTAGTTTTTTGCTCATTTTCGAAGCAGCGTGTTTAATGTTAGTAATGCTCTCTGCTTGGTTTTGACTAATTCTCTAGACCAAATAAGGTTTATAAAAAGAAAAATGATTCAAACAATAAGATCGAAATACTATTTAAATCACATTTTTAATTTATTTTAATTTCTTCACGCATGTTTGATATGATATTTTTGACAATTGCTCAGCCGTTTG
Organism: Mytilus edulis; assembly: GCF_963676685.1. Lineage (NCBI taxonomy): Eukaryota > Metazoa > Mollusca > Bivalvia > Mytilida > Mytilidae > Mytilus > Mytilus edulis. Next base: position 73,389,312 of record NC_092351.1, read on the forward strand.
AGGAATAAATTTTAAAAATCACACAAAAAAATATGATCACAGATGTAATACGTTTTCATCGTATACGGTAAGAAAAAAGTAAAAACATAAAAATACTGAACTCCGAGGAAAATTCAAAAAGGAAAATCAAAAATCAAAAGGCAAAATCAAAAGTCCAAACACATCAAACGAATGGATAACAACTGTCATATTCCTGACTTGGTACAGGCATTTTCTAATGTAGAAAATGGTGGATTGAACCTGGTTTTATAGCTAGCTAAACCTCTCACTTGTATGACAGTCGCATCAAATTCCATTACATTGTCAACGATGCATGAACAAAACAAACATACTCAAAGAGTAAAAATGTCAAAAATAGGGGTACAACAGTCAATATCGTGTTATCATCTTAATATCACTACATAAACAACAAATGTAACAAAGTAGCACAAAAAGGCATACATCAAATTTAACATTCTCATTTTGCTTTTCTTGTACGGCTGAATTTATCTAAAAGGACAAGTGCATGACAATAATTTAAAGATATCCATAAAGTTAAATGAATCGAAATATACAATTCTACCGTTACTTCACAGGGCGAAACAGCACTTCATTTATCATCAAGAAATGGACACAAAAAAGTAGTTACCATTCTCCTTGACCATGCTGCACATCCAAACGCAAAAACTGCAGACGTGAGTAAATATTTAAAGAGGTCATGTCGTGTCATGTTCACACAGGCAATTGATCCCTATACCCGAAGAAGGCAAACATGGTACACTTACTATTCACTGTTATCTATGATATAATTTATAACTGAGTATTCCATTAAATTTCTTTAATAAACCAAAAGTTTAGATGTAAGATTTAAATAAGGCAGTTGTTTGTCACTTGTACCGTTGATTGATACCGTTTCATTTTATTTATGTGATTCAAATAAGGCAGTTGTTGTTTTCTATTGTACCGTTGATTGATATCAATTGATTTTGTTTATGTTATTCTCTGTTTTCTAAATTGCCTTGGAGTTCGGGTTTTTCTCATACTCCTTTTTTTCATCAACATGACAAAACGACAAAATCTCTCTGTTTGAACCGAACAGTTTAAACAAAACAAAATAAAACATGAATATGTACAACAACAAAATTGGGAATTCAACAAACAGACAGTAGCACAACAATAATTTGGCATAAAAATTAAAAAGATCATATAATAGGGAACATGTGTAATAAGTTTTAAGTTGATTGGACTTCAACTTAATCAAGCACTACCTTGACCAAAAACTATAACCTGAAGCGGGACAGACGCACAGACGAACGGACAGGCGAACGGACGCACAGACCAGAAAACACAATGCACCTCTACTATCGTAGGTGGGGCATACAATGTTAAAAGTGTAAATCCACAATGCATCCATGTTTTTTGTGGTATGTTAAAACAAATGGACAGATGAAGAAGGTTATGGAACATCTGTTTTGAGAATTTTATGTGCAAATGAACAAGAAATTCAAACTGAGAGAACTGACACAACTAAATGTATAAAACAGAAGCAGTACGAATGATTTGCAGTATCTGTTATGATTTTAATTGATTTTTACACGATGTCCAAAACCAAAATAGATCAGATGAGCGACAAAAGTTCTTGAGAGCTTCTAGTTTAAGTACGTCAGATGTTTGTAATTAAATTTTTATTTCTCTAAGACGTGTAGGAAAATTTTAATCGAATTTTAAAGGTTTATAAAAATGTTGTGGTAAAAAATATGTGAATCAAATAGATGTGCCTGTAGAAAAGCAAAGTTGCAATAGTCGATGTCATCCAAATTAAGTTCGTAAAAATATATGATTGATTTTGAAATATTGTTCTAAACCTTTTAAATGGACATCTATGAGAAAACCATGCAGATGGTGCTCCATGCAAAGTTGTTTGATTTGTATGAAACTTTGCTGACATGTTCATGTTGACCTCATATGAAAGTCATGCAAGTTTGAAGCCCTTACACTGCTGGTAACCATGGTAACGATAGGGATTTAGGGTATTTTCGAGTTTATTTATAGATGCATTTACTGAAATGCATAGATTTCATAAATTTCTCAAATAGAAATAAATACTATAATACTTTAATAGCACAGATAGGATGTGTATGAAGTATAAATCACATAATTTTATTAAACATAATGATATATATAGAAAATAATGGTGTGGCAAAACACATAAAATGATAAAAAATATGGCCTTTTCATCAAATCACACTAAAACAGACACTACAGCCCAAAAGTCGCCTTAATTTACCCTAAATTTCAGAAATGCTTTGCATTTTCTTTGGTTCAAAATATTTTGAAGGGATTTCGGTTGCAAATTAATTTTATAGATTTTATTGATCATTTAGATAGCCTCCCCCCCCCTTTTTTTGTATTTTCGCAATAAATTGAGGAATGTCTCATATTTTAATGAAACCAAGCATTCAAAAATAAATACTTGAATTTTACAGATTGTAACATGCAATACAGGTTAATTAAATAGAAAATTGGATTTTTGTGTCACAAACAATAGTAAGCATTAGGCTTAAAAAGGGGGGGGAGCTGCCAAAGACAATTTTGTTTTGGTATTTGTTTTTATTCCAAATTCCTTTAGTACACTTGTCCCTATTACTTAAAAGAGTAAAATCCATCCATTTCTTCCTAGTAATCCCATTTTTGGTTAATGCAGCTTGCTAATTACTAAAGTTGTATTCTGGTTAAAATACTGAAAAATGATATGAAATTCAATGTCAAGTTCATCATATTGAAAAATCTAAAGTATTGACATTCAGAAGTTGTGTCTGACAGGTAAACAAAATTAAGACACGTTGCAACCTTTAACTTGCATGCTGGTTACCATATAAGTCATTTTGATCATGAGTACCTGAGACAGTGTGGATAAAATCTGAATTTCTATTGTACACAGGAAGATAATCCAATAAAAATGCTGATTTTTAAAACCTTAAAATTGCATGTACATATTAATTTAAACTAACATACACTTCATCAATTTAATAAAATATAAACATATCTCTATTTGGTTATCTGGAGAGAGAGTTAATAGTGCATTTGAGCATATACTATTGGTTTGCTTTTGTTGTAGTACTTTCAAAATTCTCCTAAAAAATGTCTAAATTTATAAATTCTCTTTTAGGATTGATAATTTTTTAAATATTTCAATCTGTATAAAAAGAGGGACGAAAGATACCAAAGGGACAGTCAAACTCATAAATCCAAAACAAACTGACAACGCCATGGCTAAAAATGAAAAAGACAAACAGAAAAACAATAGTACACATGACACAACATAGAAAACTAAAGAATAAACAACACGAACCCCATCAAAAACTAGGGGTGATCTCAGGTGCTCCGGAAGGGTAAGCAGATCCTGCTCCACATGCGGCACCCGTCGTGTTGCTTATGTGATTACAAATCCGGTAAATAGTCTAATTCGGTAGGTCAAATTCATGAAAGGGAAGGGGATTGTAGTTACGACGTGAGGAACATATCCGATATCATTTGTGAAATGGTTATTCCATAACGGTCAACCAACTCGTGATGGCGTCCGTAAAATTTACGAAGGGATGATTTCAACTTCACCATTTGGAACTCTTGATTTAATAGCTTCCTTGTGAGCAGTAACCCTCTATCAAGAAAATCATGATAGGAAATGCAAGCACGGGAATATCGTATCAATTGAGAGATATATACCCCGTATGCAGGTGCTGCTGGAATGTTGCTACTTAGAAATGGAAAGTTCACAATTGGAAAGCTGAAATCATCTCTTTTGTCGTAAAGTTTTGTCTTCAACCGACCCTCATTGTCAATTTCTAGATGTAAGTCAAGATATGAAGCTGACTTAACTGTATCTGTAGTATCCTTTATCTCCAATTCGATGGGATAGATGCGTTCCACATAGTCACCAAATTTTGAATTGTTTAGTGAAAGAACGTCATCTATATAGCGGAAAGTAGAGTTAAAGGATATTGCTAACTTCTTATCTTTCTTCCTAAGAAGTTCCTGCATGAAGTCAGCCTCATAATAATAAAGAAACAAGTCAGCAAGTAGAGGGGCACAGTTTGTTCCCATTGGTATGCCGACAGTCTGTTGAAAAACACGTCCTCCGAACGTAAATGATCATAAATGTTCTTATTTTTTTATAGCATTAGTATTATATTTAACAATCAATGAAGATGATACAATAACACTAAATGGTGCTTACATGCAAGAATAAGATTATTATAAACATACATAAAAGTTAATTCGAATTGACATAAAAGTTAATTCGAATTGACTTAGCAGCACAAGACAATTGTTGCATAAGGTATGGAATTTAGGGAAGTATTAAATTGTTTCCATACTATCTTATAAGAATTTATATACATGTAACTACATGAACTATGAAAGGTAATTTACTAATAATTCAATCAATAAAACTAGTTAGTCAATCTAAGAAAGAATTTCTGACAAATGAGAATATTATTATGTTTATCAAATGGCCAAGTACATTCGTAATCTTCTTTATTGTCTTCAATACTAATGACCTTTTGATACAGAAGTAATTTTAGACTTCTTATTCGCTGATGAGAAAGCCTTGCTGATGGTGAGACAGTGAGAACATTGTATTTCCTAGCAAATATCTCCCTCTTCTCACTTGTGTTGCAACTGTGTGTTGACTTGGTGGTTTTCAAGACTTCAGCGAGATTCACATTGCCCTTTTTTTCCTTTTTTTCAAAGCATATGAGTTCCATTTCAATTTATTTTTATTTGAGCTTGCAATTTTTTAACATCAACAGGAAAATTCAAAGACAGTTCAGAGCCTTATTCAAGTATCAGTAATATTATCTTAAGTTTTTCTTCATCATAAACATGTTTATCAACAAAAATGTGTCTCAGCAATCAGTCTTCTTTCATGAACTCCAGTTATTTTTGGATCACCAAATGTCTGTAAAAAATAATAAGAAAACAATTGTTATCCATTAAATGATTGAAATTTCCTAAAAAGAAATTAATTATTACCTTGGTCTTAGTGTAAAATGTTTTTCCATTATCACATCTCTGACATTCCAGTACATAGAATAAGAAATAAAGTATACTAGCTAAAAATGGACCTAAATTTGATTTTTTTTTCTTATTCCAAGCTGCAGCAAACTTAATTCTAATGAAGTTAATTTTGCAGATTTCATCTTGTATTTATGACGTTATGACAATACAAAAATAGGGAGATGAGTATTGATTGCAAATGAGACAAATATCCACAAAAGTTCAAATGAAATGAATGTAATGCCTCTGTACAACCTTCAATAATGAGAATAAAACAGCTCAAGGGTACATTCTATTACAAATGCAGAGATTGCACCTTGAAGCTTCATCATGTGTGGGGGGACACTATATAGACACTACATTCAAACTTGATTCACATGATACAGTTCAGAATTTGGATTGTGATGAATTATTAGACACATCATACATGTAGGTTTCTGACACAGAATAGATGTGGTAAAAGAACTGATGATTTTGAAATTGGACTTGTGCCAATATCCAAAATCAAAAGTCTAAAAGACATGATTAGATTTATCATATCAAAGAACCCCATATATGCAATTTGTTAATGAATTTAAACAAGGTATAAGTTTGGACCCCAATTTGAATCAACTTGAAAACTGAGCCCAAATCATAAATCTAAACATGCTAAATGCATGATAACATTTAGCATAGAAAAAAAACCTTCGATAATATTTTAATAAACGAACAAAGGTTTTTTGTTACCCCCGTGATCTTTTTTGCAATTTGAAAACGAATATTAACAATCTAAACATATATGAAGTATTTAACCCAAAAAAGTACAATACACCGTTTAATTTTGCATAATATCAAAGAACACCAATTAATCAATTGTTTTATGAAATCAAGTTTAACTTTGGACCCTTTTGACCCTTTATAATTAGCTGATATAGACCAATTTAAAAACAAGCCAAAACATTTGAAATTGGTAAAACAATAAGCATTGGAAACAAATATATAATTAATTTTACAACTAATTTTCTAAGGCATGTAAATCTAAGACTTCGGTTAGCTTGCATGGTTTGTTTGTATATTGTACAATTGCAATTGACATAACGTCTAATCAAATTTAAGAGTACTCCATAAAGGTTCAAATATGCCTATATTTATTGTTTGAAGATATCAACCTTAATTACAAAGCTTGAATCAATATTTATACAAACAGAGCAAGCAAACCTACCAAAGTTTTACTCTACACGCATTAGGAAAATAGCTGTAATAATGGTAAAAGTGTTTTTTTCAAAAATGAAAAATACAAAATGTAGTCTTCAGGTTTACCATAAATGCATGTATACTATAAATGAGGATCTCAGTGTCAAGCTGACAAGAACACATATTTTTTTTCTAGGTTTAATTCTTATAAAGAGAACAATTCCAATGATGAGTAATGAACATTTTGTTGTGTAAATTGTACTGATATGGCCCTTAATTGATCATAAAATAATAATTTGAGTGTTCTGTGTGTTATTTTTACTTTTTGTTTACCAGATTGATTTTTTAAAATTGAAGGGTTAATCTAATTTATTGATTATTTATCATGTTTTTACAATAATAAATGTAACTAGTCAATTTCCAATTTCTATATATAATTATATTTCACAAATAATGCCACAACACAGGTCTTATTTGCTGTCTATTTAGTAGTCTCTTGTTATGACTTGTTTGATTCAATTTTTTTATCAATTATATCATATATTTACCTATATGATCTCCTATCATATCTGCTTTCATTTTAACATTATTTTTGTGCTTTTCCATCTTCAACATTAACCTGTTGATAAGAAATAAAATATTGTATATTTGTACATTTGCATGATCAGTACAGTGAGTTACATCTACATGTACATTGTACATTAAGTTGGCTTAACATAATGCATTGGTTCATTAAAAAAAAAGTTTTGTAGATATGATAATGTATTGGTGTAAATGTCATCAATGCTATGATATCAATCACATCACCAAGTAATTCATTTCTTCAGTATTGTTATTTTGAATTTGTTTTATCTGAGTAATCTGTAATGTTATAATCTCATGTTGCCCCTTCTGGGCCCTTTAATTTCATTTTTTTACATTACATTTGTAGGCATATTCTATTCAGATTCTATTTTATTAACGATAGAAGTAAAGACATGTACAAGTTCTCTTTCTATGTTTATAACTATGATACATGACCTGCACTAAGGAAATGTAAAGAAAAAGTCTCACAGTATCCAATTTTTAGAGAGAAAAAAAACCAGCTCATAGTCTGTAAAACATTTTTTTGAGTTTGAGAACCATATATTGTATCAATCTAGCTGCATTGTACAATGTACATGTAGTACTGCTAAAAGGAATGAATAAAGACAGGAAATTCACAACTCTTTGGGAGCTATATTGTGACTTTAACAGTGCTTAATCAAAACCTGTCACAAAAATCTTAAGGGTAGGGATAAAAATAAAGGTAGGTAAGGGTAGTGCGGTTAACACACATACTTTTTAGTTGGCATAAATGTACAGTAGTTTTCGTATGTTTATGTAATTTATACGTGTTTCTTGTTTCTCCTTTTTTGTTTATAGATTAGACCATTGATTTTCCTGTTCGAAGGGTTTTACACTAGTAATTTAGGGGTCCTTTATCATGTTTATAGCTTGTTGTTCCGTGTGAGCCAAGGCTCTGTGTTGAAGGCCGTCCATTGACCTATAATGGTTAACTTTTACAAATTGTTATTTGGATGGATAATTGTCTCATTGGCACTCATACCACATCTTCCTATATCTATCTACTGAATGTTTTCTATTTTAATGGGTTGTATTTTTAAAAAAAAGGGATTTGAAGCAACCATTATTTTTAAATTAGGAGAAAAAAAACAGAGTCAATGGACTCTATTGACAATTTGGCAAACAAACTCAGGGCGAACAGACCTGATACCGGAGGGCTTTGTAATAGAAAATATATTTATCATGATTATTATAGATTTCTTGAGAGACTGAGAGAGAAAAAAGTTTTTCTATTAAAATTTAGAAGGCAAACACATAAATCTTTTAGTTTCAGAAGAATTTTAAATCATTATAAATGTATGTCAATGAAAATTAAATCAGTGTTTGCTTCAAGAAAATTATGTAAATACCCCCCCCCCCCCCCCCCCTTTTTTTTCCCCAAAGAGAAATAGTATATGCTATTCTTCCTATATTTATGTGTTGATGTGATGTTTCTACAGTAGGTCTTTTTATGGTGTCAAATTGCGTTTTCTAACCACAAAAAAAAATTTAACAAACTTACCAGGACCAACTGAAACTGAAAGTCAAGTTTTCTTTGGAATTTCCGTTGCTAGATTTGGAAGGGTCATGAAAGGATGGCAGCAACTCATTTTGTCTTCTTGTCTACTGCAATCCAACTCCTGTCCATGTTTGCAGCAAATGCATTTTAAAATGTGAGTCTGAAACCTAGACATGATAGTGATAGTCTAGCCTCATGAGTCATGTCTAGACTATCTGATCAGGATCAGACTTATCCCAGTGGCAGTGGGAATGTCTTTGCCACATGGTTTGTTATGTCTTTGTTACACTCTTTCAATAAAAATAAGTTTTTGGCTACACCATATTCATCAAAAATATCATTATTTCCTATCCTTCTGCACATTTGTTGATTTCCCTACTTCTGTTATTGACACTAAATCTACATTTTATTGTGAAGAGTTTTACAAAATTATGTGACGTCATTTTTCATTTTTTGATGCTCTGTTTTACTAATTCAAATGACGTCATTTTTTCGTCATTTTTCAGTTTCAAATAGGACGTCACTTGGCGTAGAGGTTTAAACGTATTCGGATGTGTCTACTTTTGTGTTTCAAATGTCTGGTTATGTAAATGTATTTCAGTTGTTTCCTGTAATTAGTTAATACTTCAGCTTTATCATGTACATCTTTTGTATATTCATTTTATTAAATTTACTGTTTGCAAAAGTATAAATTACTCTAAATTATAGGGATTTTCTGGTAACTTAACAGAAAACCCTTGCCGTTTTTGGCACAACCTTTTTGATCTTTTGGTCCTCGATGCTGTTCAACTTTGTACTCGTTTCGGCTTTCAAACTTTTGTATCTGTGCGTCACACATAGGTCTTGTGTGGACAAAATACACTTCTGGCGTATTAAAATTTTTAACTTGTTGCCTTTTGTTGGCTGTTGTTCGTGTGATTCTTTGTCAATTGTGTTCTCCAATTTATTTATATTGTAGTCCTGTGTTGTCATTTTGATGTTATATTTCACATGGCCATAAAAGTGCGAGGTTTGGCATGCCACAAAACCAGGTTCAACCCACCATTTTTTTCCTTTAAAAATGCCCTGTACCAAGTCAGGAATATGGTCATTGTTATATTATAGTTCGTTTCTGTGTGTATTACATTATAACGTTGTGTCGTTTGTTTTCTCTTATTTTTGAGTGTAAATTCACATTGCGATAAGACGTGTCACGGTACTTGTCTATCCCAAATTCATGTATTTGTTTTTGATGTTATATATATATGTTATATTTGTTATTCTCGTTGGATTTTGTCTATGTGTGTTACATTTTAGTGTTATGTCGTTGTTCTCCTCTTATATTTAATGCGTTTCCCTCGGTTTTAGTTTGTTATCCCGATTTTGTTTTTTGTCCATGGATTTATGAGTTTTGAACAGCGGTATACTACTGTTGCGTTTATTTACAAAGGGAGATAATTTTAGCTATATTTTTCAGTTTTTCATCTTTTATTCAAATAAGCTTATATCAATTTGCAACCAAAATCCCGTTAAGGAATACTAGTTTGTAGTGAACCATAACGTTTAACAAAATATTTTTTTCAATTTGAGTGACTTTTGAGGTTTTATGGACATTTTCAGTACAGGCTGAATTCAAATTTAAAAAAAACACAATTATGTCAATAAAAATAAAAACAAAAATGAAGGTTGAAATAAGATCCAAATTACAGTTTATTTTAGTAGAAAGTCTGAATTTTAGGGCCAAACAATATTTTTTGTCATATAATACTTTGAACTATTCAATAACAAAAAAAACAAAAATGTCCATTTTCAACAACATTTTCCAGCAAATTTGGTACAAAACTAGAATTGCCCTGTATTCACATAATTTGAGATAAATTGTCATTTTTTAACCATAGAACTATTAGATGTACTTAATACTTTAATAGGAACTCAAAATCAGCTGAAAATTCCACAACCCCTTTCATAATTTTTTTTTGATTTTGCATGGTTTTCTCGTAGACATCCATTTAATATACTGTGCTTAATAGCAACTAGTTTGAAGCGTGTGACAGCCTGTGTAACTGAAAAACATCAATGGCGGATTAACCTGATCCAGTTGTTACGCATGATAATCCATATATTTTTTTTATACTTAAGTAAGGATCAGTGATTTTTGTTTTGAAAACAACTTTGAATTAAACTTGATAACAGTTATAATTAAACGTTTAAACGCTTCTACAATCTGAACAAAACTATTTAAACAATCAGCATAAATTGATGAAAAATTAAAAAAATCCTTTTAAAGTCAATAAAAATAAAAAAATTTCTTCAAATTTCATAACACATGTTTTTGTATATTGTTTTTCTCAATTGCCCAACCAATTTATGATTGATTTGAGAAACTTACATATAATAAATACGGTCACAGATGTAAATATTTTCGTCGTATACGGTAAGAGAATAAAAAGTGCACGCCAATGATTTAAAGATATTACTTATTAAAACTTTAATGAATGAAATATCAAAATGTATCATTGCTGCACAGGGCTGGACAGCACTACATTTGGCATCAGACAATGGTCACAAAGAAGTAGTCACTGTTCTCCTTGATCATGCTGCAGATCCCAACGGTAAAACTGCATACGTGAGTATATTCATATATTTTATTTTATTCTTAAGTACTGATCAATGATTTTTGGTTTGGGAGCAACATTGAATCAAACTTGATAATCGTTATAGTTAAATGTGTAAATACTTATATAACCTAAAAAGAAATATTTGAACAATCAGCATAAACGAATGAAATTTTTAATTCCCTAACACACGTTTTTGCATATTGTTATGTCAATTGCTCAACAACTTTATAATTGATTTGAGAAACTTATATAAAATATATACGGTCACAGATGTACAACGTTTCGTCGTATACGGTAAGCGAATAAAAAGTGCATGCCAATGATATAAATCGATCACTTAAGTTAAATGATTCGACATATCCAATTGTATCATTGTTGCACAGGGGAAGACATCACTACATTTATCATCAAAGAAAGGACTCATAGAAGTAGTCACTATTCTCCTTGGCAAGGCTACAGATCCAAACGCAATAGATGCAGACGTGAGTATTAAATTAATGACTGAGTTAATTCATGTAATGTTTATAGAGAAAATTAGTCCCTACACTTGAAGAAGACTTTCACATTCCCTGTAATCTATGATATAAATCAGAACTGAGTATTTCACATGTTCATTGAAATCTCTTACAAAACAGTAGTATAAATGTATAGATATCCTTTCTGTGAACACGAAAACATTTTGAAATAAAACTGAACATTTTAAACATGTCAGACATAAAAATGTAAAATATGAATAACAAAACGTGTAGTTATTTATTAATGAAACTGTTTTACAGCAATGAAACAAACACAAAAATAACCATATAATGCATTTATAGTATTTATAAGCATAAAAATCGAGCGGTTTTGTATTAAACAGCCAGAAATATGAAGAAAAAAAACTATGCCTGAGAATTTAAAAAAAAGAGTTAGAACCTGACCTCGATTTAAGTTTTATAATCATTTATAAAATGATAATCTACTATAAGAAAGCAAAATTAAATTAATTTCTGAAGCAACTAGTTTGCAGCGGGTGACAGCCTGTAACTGATAACCATCAAGGGCGGATTAACCTGATCCAGTTGTTACGCATGATAATTCATGTAATTTTTTTTATACTAAAGTAAGTATCAATGATTTTTGGTTTGGGACCAACTTTGAATTAACCTGGATAACAGGTATGATTATATGTTTAAACGCTTCTACAACCTGAACAGAAGTATTTAAACAATCAGCATCAATGAATGAAAAATTAAAAATCTCCTTTCAAAGTAAATAAAAAGATAGAATAGGGTTTTTTTCTTCAAATTTTCTAACACATGTTTTTGTATATTGTTTTTATAAATTGCTTAACCACTTTAATATTGATTTGAGAAACTTATTTTAAATAACTACGGTCACAGATGTAAACATTTTCGTTGTATACGGTAAGAGAATAAAAAGTGCATGACAACGATTTAAATAAATTACTTATTAAAACGCAGATGAATCGAAATATCAAAATGTATCATTGCTGCACAGGGCTGGACAGCACTACATTTGGCATCAGACAATGGTCACATGGAAGTAGTCACTGTTCTCCTTGATCATGCTGCAGATCCCAACAGTAAAACTGCATACGTGAGTATATTCATATATTTTTTTTTATTCTTAAGTAAGGATCAATGATTTTTGGTTTGGGAGCAACATTGAATCAAACTTGATAAACGTTATAGTTAAACGTGTAAATTCTTATATAACCTAAAAAGAAATATTTGAACAATCAGCATAAACGAATGAAAAAATAATAACAATTGCCATTGAAAATCAAAAAAAAAGATAGAGTTCGGTTTTTTTTTGTTTTTTTTTTAATTCCCTAACACACGTTTTTGTATATTGTTATGTCAATTGCTCAACAACTTTATAATTGATTTAAGAAACTTATATAAAATATATACGGTCACAGATGTACAACGTTTCGTCGTATACGGTAAGCGAATAAAAAGTGCATGACAATGATATAAATCGATCACTTAAGTTAAATGATTCGACATATCCAATTGTATCATTGTTGCACAGGGGAAGACATCACTACATTTATCATCAAAGAAAGGACACATAGTAGTAGTCACTATTCTCCTTGGCAAGGCTGCAGATCCAAACGCAATAGATGCAGACGTGAGTATTAAATTAATGAGTTAATTCATGTAATGTTTATAGAGAAAATTAGTCTCTACACCTGAAGAAGACTTTCACATTCCCTGTAATCTATAATATAAATCAGAACTGAATATTTCCCAAGTTTCATTGAAATCTCTTACAAAACAGTAGTTTAAATGTATAAATATTCTTTCTGTGAATACGAAAACATTTTGAAATAAAACTGAACATTTAAAACATGTTAGACATAAAAATGTAAAATATGAATAACAAAACGTGTGGTTATTTATTAATAAGACAGATTTACAACAATGAAACAAACACAAAAACAACCATATAAAGAATTTACAGTATTTATAAGCATAAAAATCGAGCGGCTTTGAATGTTACAGCAAAAAATATGAAAAAAAACTAGGCCTGAGAATGTAAAAATAAAGTAAGAACCTTACCTCCATTTAAGTTTTATTATCATTTATAAAATGAAAATCTACTATAAGAAAGCAAAATTAAATTATTTTCGGAAGCAACTAGTTTGATGCGGGTGACAGCCTGTGTAACTGAGAAACATCAAGGGCGGATTAACCTGATCCAGTTGTTACGCATGATAATTCATGTAATTTTGTTTATACTTTAGTAAGGATCAATGATTTTTGGTTTGGGACCAACTTTAAATTAACCTGGATAACAGTATAATTAAATGTTTAAACGCTTCTATAACCTGAACAGAAGTATTTAAACAATCAGCATAAATGGATGAAAAATTAAAAATCTCCTTTTAAAGTAAATATAAAAAAAAAAATTAAGTCGGGTTTATTTTCTTCAAATTTCTTAACACTGTTTTTTGTATATTGTTTTTCTAAACTGCTCATCCACTTTATGATTGATTTGAGAAACTTACAAAAAAAAAATACGGTCACAGATGTAAGCATTCTCGTCGTAAACGGTAAGAGAATAAAAATTGCATGACAATGATTTAAAGATATTACTTATTAAAAGTTAGATGAATCGAAATATCAAAATGTATCATTGCTGCACAGGGCTGGACAGCACTACATTTGGCATCAGACAATGGTCTCACGGAAGTAGTCACTGTTCTCCTTGATCATGATGCAGATCCCAACGGTAAAACTACAAACGTGAGTATATTCATATTCTTTTTAATTCTTAAGTAAGGATCAATAATTTTGGTTTGGAAGCAACATTGAATCAAACTTGATAAACGTTATAGTTAAACGTTTTAATGCTTATACAACCTAAAAAGAAATATTTGAACAATCAGCATAAAAAAATGAAACATTAATAATCGCCTTTGAAAATCAAAAAATAAAATAGAGTTCGGTTGTTTGTTTTTTTATTTTATTTATAACACAAGTTTTTATATATTGTTTTTTCAATTGCTCAACAACTTTATGATTTATTTAAGAAACTTACATTAAATATGTACGGTCACAGATGTACAACGTTTTCGTCGTATACGGTAATCGAATAAAAAGTGCATGACAATGATATGAATAGATCAATTAAGTTGAATAATTCGAAATATCCAATTGTATCATTGCTGCACAGGGCAAGACATCACTACATTTATCAGCAGAGAAAGGACACATAGAAGTAGTTACTGTTCTCCTTGACAAGGCTGCAGATCCAAACGCAAAATATGCAGACGTGAGTATTGAATTAATGAGTTAATTCATGTTATGTTTATAGAGAAAATTAGTCCCTACACCTGAAGAAGACTTTCACATTCCCTGTTATCTATGATATAAATCAAAACTGAGTATTTCATTGAAATCTCTTACAAAACAGTAGTATAAATGTATAGATATCCTTTCTGTGAACAAGAAAACATTTTGAAATAAAACTGAACATCTTAAACATGTTAGACACCAAAATGTAAAATATGAATAACAAAACGTGTGGTTATTTATTAATGAAACAGCTTTACAACAATGAAACAAACACAAAAATAACTATATAAAGCATTTACAGTATTTATAAGCATAAATATCGAGCGCTTTTTAATGAAACAACCAGAAATATGAATTCATAGAATTTTTCTTATACTTAAGTAAGGATAAATGATTTTTGGTTTGGGACCAACTTTGAATTAACCTGGATTACAGGTATAATTATACGTTTAAACGCTTCTACAACCTGAACAAAAGTATCTAAACACTCAGCATAAATGAATGAAAAATTAAAATCTCCTTTTAAAGTAAATATAAAAAAAGATAGAGTAGGGTTTTTTCTTCAAATTTCCTAACACATGTTTTTGTATATTGTTTTTCTCAATTGCTCAACCACTTTATGATTGATTTGAGAAACTTACATAAAATAAATACGTCACAGATGTAAACGTTTTCGTCGTATACGTTAAGAGATAAAGAGTGCCAAGGATTTAAAGATATTACTAATTAAAAGTTAAATGAATCGAAATATCAAATTATATATCATTGCTGTACAGGACTGTACAGCACTACATTTGGCATCAGACAATGGTCTCACGGAAGTAGTCACTGTTCTCCTTGACCATGCTGCAGATCCCAACGTAAAAACTGCAGACGTGAGTATATTCATATAATTTTTTTATACTTCAGTAAGGATCAATAATTTTGGTTTCGGAGCAACTTTGAATCAAACTGGATAAACGTTATAACTAAACGTTTAAATGCTTCTACAACCCGAATAGAAATATTTGAACAATCAGCATTAACAAATGAAAAATTAAAAAATCGCATTTTAAAATCAAAAAAAGAAAGAGTTCGATTAATTTTTTTTTTAATTTTCTAACACATGTTTTTGTATATTGTTTTTTTCAATTGCTCAACAACTTTATAATAGATTTGAGAAACTTACATAAAGTAAATACAGTCACTGATGTAAAACGTTGTCGTCGTATCCGGTATGCGAATAAAAAGTGCATGACAATGATATAAATATATCACTTAGGTTAAATGATTCGAAATATCAAATTGTATTATTGCTGCACAGGGCTGGACAGCACTAAATTTATCATCAAAGAAAGGACATATAGAAGTAGTTACTGTTCTCCTTGACAAGGATGCAGATCCCAATGCCAAAGATGCAGTCGTGAGTATTAAATTAATGAGTTAATTCATGTTATGTTTTTAGTGAAAATTAGTCCCTACACCTAGAGAAGACTTTCACATTCCCTGTAATCTATGATATGAATCAGAACTGAGTATCTAATATGTTTTATTGAAATGTCCAACAAAACAGTAGTATAAATGTATAAATCTTCTTTCTGTGAATACGAAAACATTTTAAAGTTAAACTGAACATTTTTAACATGTTAGACATAAAAATGTAAAATATGATTAACAAAACGTTGGTTATTTATTAATGAAACAGTTTTACAACAATATGAAACAAACACAAAAATAACCATATAATGCATTTACAGTATTTATTAGCATAAAAATCGAGCGGTTTTGAACGTAACAGCTTGAAAAATTAAATAAACTGTGCCTGAGAATGGTAAAAAATAGTTGGAACCTGACCTCCATTTAAGTTTTATTATTATTTACAAAATGGAAATTTACTATGAGAAAGCAAAATTAAATTTATTTCTGAAGCTAATAGTTTGAAGCGGGTGACAGCATGTGTGACTTATAATTATCTAGGGCGGATTAACCTGCTCCAGTTGTTACGTATGATCATTCATATAATTTTTTCATACTTAAGTAAGGATCAAGGATCTTTGGTTTGGGATCAAAATTGAATCAAACTAGAGAAAAGTTATAATAAAACGTTTAAATGCTTCTACAATCTGAACAGAAGTATTTAAACAATCAGCATGAATGAATAAAAAATTAAAAATCTCCTTTTAAAGTAAAAAAAGATAGAGTATTTTGTTTTTCTTCAAATTTCCTAACACACGTTTTTGTATATTGTATTTCTCAATTGCTCAACCACTTTATGATTGATTTGAGAAACTTACATAAAATAAATACGGTCACAGATGTAAAACGTTCACGTCGTATACGTTAAGAGATAAAGAGTGCATGACAATGATTTAAAGATATTACTAATTAAAAGTTAAATGAATCGAAATATCAAATTATATATCATTGCTGCACAGGGCTGGACAGCACTACATTTGGCATCAGACAATGGTCTCACGGAAGTAGTCACTGTTCTCCTTGACCATGCTGCAGATCCCAACGTAAAAACAGCAGACGTGAGTATATTTATATATTATCACTGTACTATTATGCATTTTTTAGGGGCCAGCTGAAGGACACCTACGGGTGCGGGAATTCTCGCTACATTGAAGACCCATTGGTTGACTTCTGCTGTTGTTTGCTCTATGGTCGGGTGGTTGTCGCTTTGACATATTCACCATTTCCTTTCTCAATTTTATTATATAATTTTTGTATACTTCAGTAAGGATCAATAATTTTGGTTTGGGAGCAACTTTGAATCAAAATGGATAAACGTTATATCTAAACGTTTAAATGCTTCTACAACCCGAATAGAAATATTTGAACAATCAGCATTAACAAATGAAAAATTAAAAAATCGCATTTTAAAATCAAAAAAAGAAAGAGTTTGGTTATATTTTTTTTAATTTTCGAACTCATGTTTTTGTATATTGTTTTTCAATTGCTCAACAAGTTTATAATAGATTTGAGAAACTTACATAAAGTAAATACAGTCACTGATGTAAAACGTTGTCGTCGTATCCGGTATGCGAATAAAAAGTGCATGACAATGATATAAATATATCACTTAGGTTAAATGATTCGAAATATCAAATTGTATTATTGCTGCACAGGGCTGGACAGCACTAAATTTATCATCAAAGAAAGGACATATAGAAGTAGTTACTGTTCTCCTTGACAAGGATGCAGATCCCAATGCCAAAGATCATTCGTGAGTATTACATTAATGAGTTAATTCATGTTATGGATTTAGTGAAAATTAGTCCCTACACCTAGAGAAGACTTTCACATTCCCTGTAATCTATGATATGAATCAGAACTGAGTATCTAATATGTTTTATTGAAATGTCCAACAAAACAGTAGTATAAATGTATAAATCTTCTTTCTGTGAATACGAAAACATTTTAAAGTTAAACTGAACATTTTTAACATGTTAGACATAAAAATGTAAAATATGATTAACAAAACGTTGGTTATTTATTAATGAAACAGTTTTACAACAATATGAAACAAACACAAAAATAACCATATAATGCATTTACAGTATTTATTAGCATAAAAATCGAGCGGTTTTGAACGTAACAGCTTGAAAAATTAAATAAACTGTGCCTGAGAATGGTAAAAAATAGTTGGAACCTGACCTCCATTTAAGTTTTATTATTATTTACAAAATGGAAATTTACTATGAGAAAGCAAAATTAAATTTATTTCTGAAGCTAATAGTTTGAAGCGGGTGACAGCATGTGTGACTTATAATTATCTAGGGCGGATTAACCTGCTCCAGTTGTTACGTATGATCATTCATATAATTTTTTCATACTTAAGTAAGGATCAAGGATCTTTGGTTTGGGATCAAAATTGAATCAAACTAGATAAAAGTTATAATAAAACGTTTAAATGCTTCTACAATCTGAACAGAAGTATTTAAACAATCAGCATGAATGAATAAAAAATTAAAAATCTCCTTTTAAAGTAAAAAAAGATAGAGTATTTTTTTTTCTTCAAATTTCCTAACACACGTTTTTGTATATTGTATTTCTCAATTGCTCAACCACTTTATGATTGATTTGAGAAACTTACATAAAATAAATACGGTCACAGATGTAAACGTTTTCGTCGTATACGGTAAGAGATAAAGAGTGCATGACAATGATTTAAAGATATTACTTATTAAAAGTTAAATGAATCGAAATATCAAATTATATATCATTGCTGTACAGGGTTGGACAGCACTACATTTGGCATCATACAATGGTCTCACGGAAGTAGTCACTGTTCTCCTTGACAATGCTGCAGATCCCAACGTAAAAACTGCAGACGTGAGTATATGTATATAATTTTTGTATACTTCAGTAAGGATCAATAATTTTGGTTTGGGAGCAACTTTGAATCAAAATGGATAAACGTTATATCTAAACGTTTAAGTGCTTCTACGACCCGAATAGAAATATTTGAACAATCAGCATTAACAAATGAAAAATTAAAAAATCGCATTTTAAAATCAAAAAAAGAAAGAGTTCGGTTAATTTTTTTTTTAATTTTCTAACACATGTTTTTGTATATTGTTTTTTTCATTTGCTCAACAACTTTATAATAGATTTGAGAAACTTACATCAAGTAAATACAGTCAATGATGTAAAACGTTGTCGTCGTATCCGGTATGCGAATAAAAAGTGCATGACAATGATATAAATATATCACTTAGGTTAAATGATTCGAAATATCAAATTGTATTATTGCTGCACAGGGCTGGACAGCACTAAATTTATCATCAAAAATAGGACATATAGAAGTAGTTACTGTTCTCCTTGACAAGGATGCAGATCCCAGTGCCAAAGATGCAGACGTGAGTATTAAATTAATGAGTTAATTCATGTTATGTTTTTAGTGAAAATTAGTCCCTACACCTGGAGAAGACTTTCACATTCCCTGTAATCTATGATATGAATCAGAACTGAGTATCTAATATGTTTTATTGAAATGTCCAACAAAACAGTAGTATAAATGTATAAATCTTCTTTCTGTGAATACGAAAACATTTTAAAGTTAAACTGAACATTTTAAACATATTAGACATAAACATGTAAAATATGAATAACAAAACGTTGGTTATTTATTAATGAAACAGTTTTACAACAATGAAACAAACACAAAAATAACCATATAATGCATTTACAGTATTTATTAGCATAAAAATCGAGCGGTTTTGAACGTAACAGCTTGAAAAATTAAATAAACTGTGCCTGAGAATGGTAGAAAATATTTGGAACCTGACCTCCATTTAAGTTTTATTATTATTTACAAAATGGAAATTTACTATGAGAAAGCAAAATTAAATTTATTTCTGAAGCTAATAGTTTGAAGCGGGTGACAGCATGTGTGACTTATAATTATCTAGGGCGGATTTACCTGCTCCAGTTGTTACGTATGATCATTCATATAATTTTGGTTTGGGATCAACATTGAATCAAACTAGATAAAAGTTATAATAAAACGTTTAAATGCTTCTACAATCTGAACAGAAGTATTAAAACAATCAGCATGAATGAATAAAAAATCAAAAATCTCCTTTTAAAGTAAAAAAAGATAGAGTAGTTTTTTTTTTTCTTCAAATTTCCTAACACACGTTTTTGTATATTGTATTTCTCAATTGCTCAACCACTTTATGATTGATTTGAGAAACTTACATAAAATAAATACGGTCACAGATGTAAAACGTTCACGTCGTATACGGTAAGAGATAAAGAGTGCCAATGATTTAAAGATATTACTAATTAAAAGTTAAATGAATCGAAATATCAAATTATATATCATTGCTGTACAGGGTTGGACAGCACTACATTTGGCATCAGACAATGGTCTCACGGAAGTAGTCACTGTTCTCCTTGACCATGCTGCAGATCCCAACGTAAAAACTGCAGACGTGAGTATATTTATATAATTTTTGTATACTTCAGTAAGGATCAATAATTTTGGTTTGGGAGCAACTTTGAATCAAAATGGATAAACGTTATATCTAAACGTTTAAATGCTTCTACAACCCGAATAGAAATATTTGAACAATCAGCATTAACAAATGAAAAATTAAAAAATCGCATTTTAAAATCAAAAAAAGAAAGAGTTTGGTTATATTTTTTTTAATTTTCGAACTCATGTTTTTGTATATTGTTTTTCAATTGCTCAACAACTCTATAATAGATTTGAGAAACTTACATAGAGTAATTACGGTCACTGATGCCTGAGAATGTAAAAAAAGAGTTAGAACCTGACGACCTCCATTTAAGTTTTATTATCATTTATAAAATGGAAATCTACTATAAGAAATCAAAATTAAATTAATTTCTGAAGCAACTACTTTGAAGCGGGTGACAGCATGTGTGACTGATAATCATCTAGGGCGGATTAACCTGATCCAGTGGTTACGTATGTTAATTCTTATGATTTTTTTTATACTTAAGTAGCGGTCAATAATTTTTTTCTTTGGGATTAACTTTGAATAAAACTGGATAAAAATTATAATTACACGTTTAAATGCTTCTACAATTTGAACAGAAGTATTTAAACAATCAGCATGAATGAATAAAAAATTAAAAATCTCCTTTTAAAGTAAAAAAAGATAGAGTAGGTTTTTTTCTTCAAATTTCCTAACACACGTTTTTGTATATTGTATTTCTCAATTGCTCAACCACTTTATGATTGATTTGAGAAACTTACATAAAATAAATACGGTCACAGATGTAAAACGTTCACGTCGTATACGGTAAGAGATAAAGAGTGCCAATGATTTAAAGATATTACTAATTAAAAGTTAAATGAATCGAAATATCAAATTATATATCATTGCTGTACAGGGCTGGACAGCACTTCATTCGGCATCAGACAATGGTCTCACGGAAGTAGTCACTGTTCTCCTTGACCATGCTGCAGATCCCAACGTAAAAACTGCAGACGTGAGTATATTTATATAATTTTTGTATACTTCAGTAAGGATCAATAATTTTGGTTTGGGAGCAACTTTGAATCAAAATGGATAAACGTTATATCTAAACGTTTAAATGCTTCTACAACCCGAATAGAAATATTTGAACAATCAGCATTAACAAATGAAAAATTAAAAAATCGCATTTTAAAATCAAAAAAAGAAAGAGTTCGGTTAATTTTTTTTTTAATTTTCTAACACATGTTTTGGTATATTGTTTTTTTCATTTACTCAACAACTTTATAATAGATTTGAGAAACTTACATCAAGTAAATACAGTCACTGATGTAAAACGTTGTCGTCGTATCCGGTATGCGAATAAAAAGTGCATGACAATGATATAAATATATCACTTAGGTTAAATGATTCGAAATATCAAATTGTATTATTGCTGCACAGGGCTGGACAGCACTAGATTTATCATCAACGAAAGGACATATAGAAGTAGTTACTGTTCTCCTTGACAAGGATGCAGATCCCAATGCCAAAGATGCAGACGTGAGTATTAAATTAATGAGTTAATTCATGTTATGTTTTTAGTGAAAATTAGTCCCTACACCTGGAGAAGACTTTCACATTCCTGTAATCTATGATATGAATCAGAACTGAGTATCTAATATGTTTTATTGAAATGTCCAACAAAACAGTAGTATAAATGTATAAATCTTCTTTCTGTGAATACGAAAACATTTTAAAGTTAAATTGAACATTTTAACATGTTAGACATAAAAATGTAAAATATGAATAACAAAACGTTGGTTATTTATTAATGAAACAGTTTTACAACAATGAAACAAACACAAAAATAACCATATAATGCATTTACAGTATTTATTAGCATAAAAATCGATTAAGTAGCGGTCAATAATTTTTTTCTTTGGGATTAACTTTGAATAAAACTGGATAAAAAATTATAATTACACGTTTAAATGCTTCTACAATTTGAACAGAAGTATTTAAACAATCAGCATGAATGAATAAAAAATTAAAAATCTCCTTTTAAAGTAAAAAAAGATAGAGTATTTTGTTTTTCTTCAAATTTCCTAACACACGTTTTTGTATATTGTATTTCTCAATTGCTCAACCACTTTATGATTGATTTGAGAAACTTACATAAAATAAATACGGTCACAGATGTAAAACGTTCACGTCGTATACGTTAAGAGATAAAGAGTGCATGACAATGATTTAAAGATATTACTAATTAAAAGTTAAATGAATCGAAATATCAAATTATATATCATTGCTGCACAGGGCTGGACAGCACTACATTTGGCATCAGACAATGGTCACAAAGAAGTAGTCACTGTTCTCCTTGACCATGCTGCAGATCCCAACGTAAAAACTGTAGCCGTGAGTATATTTATATAATTTTTGTATACTTCAGTAAGGATCAATAATTTTGGTTTGGGAGCAACTTTGAATCAAAATGGATAAAAGTTATATCTAAACGTTTAAATGCTTCTACAACCCGAATAGAAATATTTGAACAATCAGCATTAACGAATGGAAAATCAAAAATCGCATTTGAAAATCAAAAAAAGAAAGAGTTCGGTTAATTTTTATTTAATTTTCTAACACATGTTTTTGTATATTGCTTTTACAATTGCTCAACAACTTTATAATAAATTTGAGAAAGTTACATAAAGTAAATACGGTCACTGATGTAAAACGTTTTCGTCGTATCCGGTATGCGAAAAAAAAGTGCATGACAACATGGACAATGATTTAATAATATCACTCAAGTTAAATGACTCGAAATATCAAATTGTATTATTGCTGCACAGGGCTGGACATCACTACATTTATCTTCCCAGAAAGGACATATAGAAGTAGTCACTGTTCTCATTGACAAGACTGTAGATCCAAACGAAAAACATGCAGACGTGAGTATTAGATTAATGAGTTAATTCATGTTATGTTTTTAGAGAAAATTAGTCTCTTCACCTGAAGAAGACTTTCACATTCCCTGTAATCTATGATATAAATCAAAACTGAGTATTTCACATGTTTCATTGAAATCTCTTACAAAACAGTAGTATACATGTATAGATGTTCTTTCTGTGAACACGAAAACATTTTGAAATAAAACTGAACATTTTGAACATGTTAGACAAAAAAATGTAAAATATGAATGACGAAACTTGTGGTTATTTATTAAAGAGACAGCTTTACAACAATGAAACAAACACAAAAACAACCATATAATGCATTTACAGTATTTATAAGCATAAATATCGAGCGGTTTTGAATGAACCAGCCAGAAAAATGAAAAAAATAAAGTATGCCTGAGAATTTAAAAAACAAAGTAAGAGTCTGACCTCCGTTTAAGTTTTATAATCATTTATAAAATGAAAATCTACTATAAGAAAGCAAAATTAAATTTATTTCTGAAGCAACTAGTTTGCAGCGGGTGACAGCCTGTGTAACTGAGAACCATCAAGGGCGTATTAATCCAATCCAGTTCTTACGCATGATAATTCATATAATTTTTTTATACTTAAGTATCAATGATTTTTGGTTTGGAACCAACTTTGAATTAACCTGGATAACAGGTATGATTATACGTTTAAACGCTTTTACAACCTGAACAGAAGTATTTAAACAATCAGCATAAATGAATGAAAAATTAAAAATCTCCTTTTAAGGTAAATAAAAAGATAGAGTAGGTTTTTTTTTCTTCAAATTTTCTAACACATGTTTTTGTATATTGTTTTTCTCAATTGCTCAACCACTTTATTATTGATTTGAGAAACTAAAATTAAATAAATACGGTCACAGATGTAAACATTTTCGCTGTATACGGTAAGAGAATAAAAAACAATGATTTAAAGAAATTACTTATTAAAAGTTAGATGAATCGAAATATCAAAATGTATCATTGCTGAACAGGGCTGGACAGCACTACATTTGGCATCAAACAAGGGTCACAAAGAAGTTGTTACTGTTCTCCTTGAGAAGGCAGCAGATCCCAATGCAAAAGATGCAGACGTGAGTATTAAATTAATGAGTTAATTCATGTTATGTTTATAGAGAAAATTAGTCCCTACACCTGAAAAAGACTTCACATTCCCTGTAATCTATGATATAAATCAAAACTGAGTATTTCACATGTTTCATTGAAATCTCTTACAAAACAGTAATATAAATGTATAGATATTCTTTCTGTGAACACGAAAACATTTTGAAATAAAACTGAACATTTTAAACATGTTAGACATAAATATGTAAAATATGAATAACAAAACGTGTGGTTATTTATTAATAAGACAGATTTACAACAATGAAACAAACACAAAAACAACCATATAATGCATTTACAGTATTTATAAGCATACAAATCGAGCGGCTTTGAATGTTACAGCATAAAATATGAAAAACTATGCCTGAGGATGTAAAAAAAGAGTTAGGACCTGACCTCCATTTAATTTTATTATGTGCATTACCTATACATTTCGACATCAACAACAGTAGATAACTAAAGAAAACTTAAATACTCACCGTATATTATTCTTATTCATATTTCGCCTTCGGTCTCAAGTAATAAATTAGCTTAACTTCTCTATGAGGGGTGAAGCTTACATGTAATATCTCTGTTTGAAGAAACAAACTATAACCACCAGACCATAGCTGGCCAGTAACCTTGACCCTAGTATATAAGCACCTGTTCCATAATAACTTGTCATTATTTTTCTAGAGGGTGTGAAGTGACTTTTTAGTTATTTTATTTTTATCTAAGATTTAGGGGAACGTTACTAAAGTTACATTTAACTTGTCTACGATGTACGACAAGTTCTAATGTTATTTTGTTAATTAGAAATAATAATTCCTCAATTGTCTACGATGTATGACAAGTGTTGATGGAAATGAATTTAAAAATTTCTTGTCTACGATGTATGACAAGTGTCGATGGAAATTAATTAAACATTTTATTGTCTACGATGTATGACAATTTTATATATTCATTAAGTTTTTGCCTTAGTATGATGTACAGCACATTTGTTACTTAATTCATACTCCTGTTTGTTAAACAGGTAGATATTTTAAAGTATTTCTATTCACCTGAAGTTCGTGAGTACTCTTCAGATTTTACACGTGTTTTACCAGCACAGGTACACATTATTTTATAACAATGAATGGCTGAATTTGATTATGCAATTGTATTGCTTTTGCAAGATGTTTAGAATGATGTTTACACTTACAAGGGTGATGGCTATGATTTTCATCACCTCTGGGTTGTTTTAGAAATTAAAGATGATAAATTTAATAGGAAAACAAGAGGTATTTTGAATAAATCCTCTTCTTAAACAGTTATAAAACCTAGTAGTTTTATAATAGATCATAATGTCATTGCAATTGGAAATAATTGACAAAAAGCAACAGAACCTGTCAAAAGTAAGTTTTAAATCTAGTGCTACTTGTATAGCTTCAAAATCTACTTGGTTTGTGAATATTTTTAAAGATAGTGCTGTTGAGATTTAAGATAGGCATGTATATTGATGCATTGACTCATTATTATTAATGTAGTAAAGAACCTGTATGAATCATGAGGTTTGAGACAGTTTATCTGCCTTCAACTCAGGCAGAGTTTGTAGAGAAACCTGCTGCTTTATTCGAATTTTGCCAGTAGAGGCTTACTTTAATGAAGATTTAGTTCTAACTTTTGATCTGAACTACTGTAATGATACTGTGCATGTATTTGTGCCATGGCTGATGATAGTCCAGCCGGATCTGAATTTGATACGTCTTTTGAACCTGCATTAAGGTTTTCAGAAGCCTTTAAGGCTTCTCTTAGTGAGATTAATGGTCCATTATCTCATCCTGTTTGTTGAACAGTTTAATCATGATTTTGCTTGGAAAATCCCATAATGGTTTAAAAAGGCAGAAAACTGGGTCTAAGTTTTCTTCTGGACTTTCTGTGACTGTTAATAATACTACCATGTCAGTAAATATCAAATCAGGAAAATATCAAGTTCATAGAGTAGTAATACTGTCACCCTGAGAACTGTGAGAATCCTAGTGTGTCTAGGATAAATAAAAAGATCGAAATGGCACTGCCTAGACAGGCCAACTCTGTGGTTTCAAAGATGCAGGAAACCCAGAGATATTTTATTAAGGGTTGATCATCACCCCTATTGTTGAGTTGGCTATTTTTTGTTTTAAGAATGAGCCATTGGATCTTGATAATACAAGGATTTTATTGTAAAATTCTAACTGTTTGTTTGACCATGGGTTTCTGGTTAAACGCATAGGAGATGCTCAGAAATATCTAGATGATAAAACTTTTTTGTAATTCTGATGTGATAGTTGATTTATCACGTTTTTAGTTATGATTGCATGAAGCAAACTTGGTGATTATACAAAGATTCTAAAGCAAATTCTAGATTCCTTGGAAGAGGTTCCAGGTCTAGCAATTAATTTATTCCCAGCTGTTATTGGAAAGGCAATATCAGTCTTTTAACTACGGAGGCTCTGTTGGTCAACAGGGCGTATACTAGTAGGCAATTCCCTTCATTGAGAGGGAGAGGTTTCCCAAAAGGGAACAGAGAATCTCAAAGAGGTCACATTTCTCAACCAGTTGCTATATACAGTAGATAACTTAAATATTATGATTTGGAAAATGTTACTAATGATCTATTGATATTAGATTTAATAAGAAGTGGTTATAAAATTATTTTTAATGATGTACCACAAGGTTCATCATTTTTTAATATAATACATTTCACCTTTCATAAGGATGAAATAATTTCAGAAGTCCAAAAATTTATAGCTAAGGGAGCTATTTAAGAGGTTGTTCGATCATTGGAAAATCAGTTTATTTCCTATATTTTCTTAGTTCCTAAGAAAGATGGGTCTTCAAGGCCTGTTATCTATTTGAAAAATTCACACAAACTTAGCTTGTGGCTAATCAGCATTTGGAGCAGGACTATTTATCTTTTGTTTAGATGTAATTCTTAGGGATAATTATCTATATATATAGAGAGAGCTAACATCTATAGATCTCACAGATGCATATTTAAGTATCATTTATTATTATATCACAATTTCCTGATTCATGTGGAAAGGACATTGATATGATATTTATGTTCTTTGTTTTGGATTGGCTTCTGTATCAAGAGTTTTACTAAGGTTTTAATACCTGTCTATGTATTTTTATGAAATAATGTCACTTGAAGTATATACATGCTATAGTTTATACATTGATGATTCTTTTATTATGGATCAGAATTTAGATGGTTGTATTGTGAATACAGAAGAAGTGGTGCAAATGCTTGATAAGCTGTGCTTCGGAATAAATTTTGAGAAGTTGGTACTCATTCCTTGGAAGCACATTGTTTTCCTTTGTCTCATTATTGATACTGAGCTATTTAAGTTTTTTCTGACAGATGAGAAATGGTAAAATTATCTCCCTTGGGAAATTCTTCTTAAATAGAATTGTGTAACTGTATTATAGATGATTTGCATCATATATTGGTCTTGTGGCACATGCTTTTAATGCAGTATCTGTGGGAATGTTACATTGCAGAAACATGGCGAGAAATAATGTTGAAACTCTGTATAGTTGTTACAGTGTTTATTATCATCAATAGGTGAAATTTTTAACAATTTAAAATCAGAAATTAAAAATTGATTTATAGACCCATCCAAATAAGTTTTTGGATTGGACCAGATGCCTCATTAGAAGGATTTGGGATCCAAATTTGAAGAAAATTTTCATGTTGGTACATTGTAGATGGAGCTTCTTTAAGAACATGCGCTCATTTCATATAGATTTCATAGAATTGTTGGCTATATTTTTCTTTTGGAGAGAAATTTTTAGTCACAGAGAGTTATACAATCAGAAAATACAATTTCAGTAGCTTTTATTATGCAATAGGAGGATAACCTCTTTGTCACTTAACATGCTTACTACAAATATTTCATTATTTGGGCTTGGTGTTCAAGAAAGAACATTTTTATCACAGCTCTTTATATTCCTGGTAAGAAATTTTGATGCTTATTATATGTCTAAAAAATTTACAGATTCAACAGGATGGCAATTGAAAGAAGATATATTTGTTTTTTTGTTATCACGTTTTCATTTTCAAATCTGTAGATAATTGTTTCATTGTCTTTTGACCAACAAGCTCCTTTCAGAGATGTTTATACTTTTCATGGTCAGAATTAAGACCTTTTATTTTCCCATCTTTTTCATTGTTGGGGATAATTATAAAGAAAATTATTAGAGATAAAGTTCAGAAGGCTCTTTTGATTATTCCTTTTTGGCCTGCTCATAGTTGGGTTTCTTTGCTAAGACCAATTTTAATTTATTTGCCAGTTAAACTGCTAAGCATAAAAATTAGTAACAATGTTGCATACTGAAGAATGCTTTTCCGTCAGGAAGAGACTTAATTTAACTGTATTTTTTGAGAAATTTCATTATTTGGTGTGTTCAAAGAGAACCAATTCCTTATCACCATCTAAAAAGGATGTTATTGATTATTGAAATTTTTTGTTAACACAAGCTTTTCATATTCAGCATGTTTAATGTGAATTTTACTTGTTCTATGTTGAAACAGACTTGATCCTTTAAGAAGTAGATGTTACTAAATTTGTTTGTTTACTACATGTATATGTGAATGATTGCTTAAACCTGAATCTGCAATTGAAGAGTTAGATACTCTTTCACTGTGGAGATGAATTTAGTGCTATCTTTTTTAAGTTTTTTATGTTCATTAGAGGATTTAACATCGAAGACTGTCTTTTATACTTGTGTCTTTATTTGCCTTGACTACAACTGCCAAAGTACAATCTTTATCAGCTGTAGATTTACATTCTATGTCTTTCATTCAGAGACATGGCACTTTATTTTTTCATATACATGAGTTTTTGAAAAATACTAGATCTGTTAGTTAGTCTACCTAATGAGGTGATCAAGGGTTTTGATAAACCAAAACTTTGTGTTGTTAAGACAATGATTTATCATGTTTTGTGTACAAAATATGTGAGAGAATTCATCTAAGTCTTTTCGTAAAGTTTAGATAGTTAGAGAGAGTTCTAATTTTAGCCGAGGTTTTAAGGTTTACTCATTTAGAGGAACCTCTTCATAAGTGCATTTAGCTTCAGGATGTTCTATTTAAGACATTTTGGCAACAGCTTAGTCTGGACATATGGTAAAACTTATTATAAGTTCTATAACAAGAAAGTGAATAATATCAGTACTAAAACACTTTTCTTCAGTTGTAGTTACTGGATGATCTTGTGATTTCTTTGCTTTATTAAATCTTGGCATTTATATAAAAATTGTTTTTAGTTTGTGTCTACACTTTAAACAAGCTAATTTATTACTTGAGACCGAAGGCGAAATATGAATAAGAATGTTCCTTCATCCAATGTGGATCTTGGATGTGAAGGATGAAGGTCATTCTTAGAATATGAGCCTGAGGCTCGAAAGTAATTAATTCCCACCCTAGGGATTATCAGTCAGACCCACCCTTTTCAAATGGGTTTTATATTTGGTCGACACAAACTTGCTTTAAATTATGACAAGTTATTATGGAACAGGTGCTTATATACTAGGGTCAAGGTTATTGGCCAGCTATGGTCTGGTGGTTATAGTTTGTTTCTTTAAACAGAGATATTACATGTAAGCTTCACCCCTCATAGAGAAGTTAAGCTAATTTATTACTTCCGAGCCTCAGGCTAATATTCTAAGAATGACCTTCATCCTTCACATCCAAGATATGCTTGGATGAAGGAACATTATCACATAAGTTAAATCCTGTGGATAATAATAATAATAATTAGACGAAACACATCAAAACGATACCATGAAAACGGACATGTGAAAAACAACACTATGCCAAATAGTAATGAAAACAGGGATCATATTGATTCTGGAAAAATAAGTATTATTAAAAAAATATTAAAAAAGAAAAAAAGAAAAAAATATGTAAGTGTAATTACAAGAATTTATCAAATTTATTTTGTGAAATAAATTATGTTATGAATACTAATATTATGAAGAAATAATATCTTCCAAATAGTGCTTCCCTTAACTATTAGGTAATCTAACATAAGGGATACTAAGTTAAACTTAGTTAATTGTTACAGCAAATATGCAATAAAGATATTTTTACGTTGGACAAAAAAAAAATACGGTCACAGATGTAAAACGTTTTCGTCGTAAACGGTAAGTGAATAACAAGTGCATGACAATGATTTAGAAGATATCACTAAAGTAAAATGAATCAAAATATCAAATTGTATCTTTGTTGCACAGAGCTGTACATCACTACATTTGGACACATAGAAGTAGTTGCTATTCTCCTTGACCATGATGCAAATTCAAAAAAGAATCAACTTTGAATAAAACTGGATATACGAATGTATAAAAAAATTCGCTAGTTTTGTAAGGAGTCCCATACAGAACTTAACGGTTTTCATTATTGCCTTATATTGATGTATAAATTCATGAGGTTTTTTTAATGTCAAAGTGCAATTAAAATGAACTTGCTATCCGACAAACTTCAGGGATGAAAATATCTAGACTGATACAATAGAAATGTCAACGTTAAAACCTTGGAAAATAAATTAGAGAAAATCGTGCTTACAAAATGATATAACACTTAAAAATACAAGAACCGAGAATATGAACCAAATCCAAATATTCATTTATTAAAACTTTCGGCACCATTGACTTTCAGAAGAAAAGATTCGAGCAACCAAAAGGTTAGAAAAACTGTCATATACGCTTATATGAGGTTAACAAGTTTTTCGACGAAATATCATGAAAACAAATCAACGAGTTTGTAACCATACAATAGTTATCAAATTGTGATAATTGAAATAAATTAAGTTGGACACAGAGGTTTCTAGTTTTTTGGTTCATTTTTGAAGCAACATGTATAATATAATCAATGCTCTCTGGTTGGTTTCGACTAATACATTAGAACAAACTAGGTTTAAGACATAACAAAAATCATTAAAGCAATAAGAGGAAAACGCTAGTTCAAAATCACATTTAAAAGACGTCAAAGATAGAGTTTCATTATTTTTTCTATTTTTTCGCGCATGATATTTTAACAATTGCTAAGCCATTTGAGGAATTAATAAAGAATATCACATGAATAAATACGATCACGGAATGTAATACGTTTTCATAGTATCTAATGAGAGAAGTGCAAGTGCATGATTATGATTTAAAATCAATACTAAAGTTAAATGAGTTGAAATATCAAATTGTATCATTATTGCACAGGGCGAGACAGCACTACATTGGGCATCTTTGAAAGGACACATTGAAGTAGTTACTATTCTCCTTGACCATGATGCAGATCCAAACGCAAAAAGTACAGAAGTGAGTAATAAGTTAATGAGGTTATGTCCTGTCATGTTCCTCAAGAAAATTCATATCAAGGAAGCAATTGTAGTTTACTTTCATTTTCACTGTAATCTTTGATATATATAAAACCTGAGTATTCCATTTAGACTTTTAATAGATTTATAATAAGTTTAAATGTATGATCCAAATTATTTAAAGCAGTTGTTTTTCCCTTTTTCGTTTATTTATATTGTTGTTTTATCAGTTTAAATGGACTTTCCCTTGTTGAAACAGAGGTTTTTGCACTTGCTTCGTTTATTTCTTTCCGTGTCATTTGTCAGATTGTATGGGATCTCCCTTTTGAAAAAAAATGTGTTTTCACGTATTCCGTTGATTGGTCTGTTTTTAGCTCACCTGTCCCGAAGGGACAAGTGAGCTTATGCCATCACTTGGCGTCCGTCGTCGTCCGTCGTCTGTCGTCTGTCGTCGTCTGTCGTCGTCTGTCGTCGTCGTAAACTATTTCAAGAATCTTCTCCTCTGAAACTACTGGGCCAAATACTTTCAAACTTTAACTGAATGTTCCTTAGGGTATCTTATTTATAAATTGTATCCGAAGTTTTGATCTATCAACAAACATGGTCGCCATTGCTAAAAATAGAACATAGGGGTCAAATGCAGTTTTGGGCTTATAACTCAAAAACCAAAGCATTTAGAGCAAATCTGACATGGGTAATATTGTTTATCAGGTCAAGATCTATCTGCCCTGAAATTTTCAGATGAATCAGACAACCCGTTGTTGGGTTGCTGCCCCTGAATTGGTAATTTTAAGGAAATTTTGCTGTTTTTGGTTATTATCTTGAATATTATTATAGATAGAGATAAACTGTAAACAGGCATAATGTTCGGCAAAGTAAGATTTACAAATAAGTCAAATGATGGAAATGGTCAGTTGACCCCTTTAGGAGTTATTGCCCTTTATAGTCAATTTTTAACCATTTTTCGTAAATCTTAGTAATCTTTTACAAAAATCTTCTCCTCTGAAACTACTGGGCCAAATACTTCCAAACTTTAACTGAAAGTCACTTAGGGTATCTAGTTTGTAAATTGTATCCGAAGTTGTGATCTATCAACAAACATGGTCGCCATTGCTAAAAATAGAACATAGGGGTCAAATGCAGTTTTTGGCTTATAACTCAAAAACCAAAGCATTTAGAGCAAATCTGACATGGGATAATATTGTTTATCAGGTCAAGATCTATCTGCCCTGAAATTTTCAGATGAATCAGACAACCTGTTGTTGTGTAACTACCCCTGAATTGGTAATTTTAAAGAAATTTTGCTGTTTTTGGTTATTATCTTGAATATTATTATAGATAGAGATAAACTGTAAACAGCAATAATGTTCAGCAAAGTAAGATTTACAAATAAGTCAACATGACGGAAATGGTCAGTTGACCCCTTTAGGAGTTATTGCCCTTTATAGTCAATTTTTAACCATTTTTCGTAAATCTTAGTAATCTTTTACAAAAATCTTCTCCTCTGAAACTACTGGGCCAAATACTTCCAAACTTTAACTGAATGTTCCTTAGGGTATCTTGTTTGTAAATTGTATCCGAAGTTATGATCTATCAACAAACATGGTCGCCATTGCTAAAAATAGAACATAGGGGTCAAATGCAGTTTTTGGCTTATAACTCAAAAACCAAAGCATTTAGAGCAAATCTGACATTGGGTAATATTGTTTATCAGGTCAAGATCCATCTGCCCTGAAATTTTCAGATGAATCAGACAACCTGTTGTTGGGTTGCTGCCCATGAATTGATAATTTTAAGGAAATTTTGCTGTTTTTGTTTATTATCTTGAATATAATTATAGATAGAAATAAACTGTAAACAGCAATAATGTTCAGCAAAGTAAGATCTTCAATTAAGTCAAATTGACCAAAATTGTCAATTGACCACTTAAGGAGTTATTGCCCTTTAAAGACTTTTTTCACAATTTGTTCATCATGTTGACTTACTTTAAAAAATCTTCTCCTTTGAAACTGCTGTATCAATTTCAGCCAAACTTAGGCTAAATGAGTTTCAGAGTATCTAGTATAAATTTTATATTTTATTTCCTTGTATGTCAAGAAACATAGCTCCTATGGCTAAAATAGAACATAGGAGAAAATGATTATTTTTTTTGGCTTTTGAAGAAAATAGGACGATCCAAAAAACATTTAAATAAATTGAAAAGCCAAAATAATCATTGATGAGAGATTTAACCAAAAGAATTAAGGTGAGCGATTCAGGCTCTTGAGAGCCTCTTGTTTTATTTTGTCAGGTTTTGATGTAATTTTGTTCTTTGTTAAATTGCAAAATGGAAAATATACAGACGTGATTAATAAGTTTATAAGGTTATGTCGTTTTCATATTCCTCCAATACACTATATCTTATCCACGCAGAATACAGTTGTAGTTTACTTTCATTTTCACAGTAATTTATTATATCAATTAGATAGTTCTCAAAAGTACCAGGATTATAATTTTAGAGTAAACTATCAATGAATTTTTTAACATAAGTTATTATTTATCATTGAAACCACTTAAGTAGGCAACTATCTATTCCATAAAGAATCAACTTATTTAAAATGTTTTAGGGTTGGTTACCACTCCATTGCGCAGCTTCCGCTGGAGACAGAGACATTGTAAGTGAATTATTCCGTAGAGGAACAGATGCAAATGCAGAAACATCAAAAGTAAGTGTCAATATAAAGCTTGCAAACAGAGATTTCTAGTGTTTTGTTCATTTTCGAAGCAGCATGTATAATGTTAGTAATGCTCTCTGCTTGGTTTCGACTAATATTCTAGACCAAACAAGGTTTAAAAAAGGAAAAGGAAAAAATGATTGAAACAATAAGATCGAAAAACTATTTAAATCACATTTTTAATTTATTTTAATTTCGCTTGTTTTGATATGATATTTTTGAAAGTTGCTCAGCCGTTTGAGGAATAAATTTTAAAAATCACACAAATAAATACGATCACAGATGTAATACGTTATCATCGTATACGGTAAGAAAAGAACAAGTGCATGAAAATAATTTAAAGATATTCCTAAAGTTAAATGAATCGAAATATACAATTAACCATTACTTCACAGGGCGAAATAGCACTTCATTTATCATCAAGAAATGGACACAAGGAAGTAGTTACCATTCTCCTTGACC
The DNA here is from genome assembly GCF_963676685.1 of Mytilus edulis. Taxonomy (NCBI): domain Eukaryota; kingdom Metazoa; phylum Mollusca; class Bivalvia; order Mytilida; family Mytilidae; genus Mytilus; species Mytilus edulis. Next base: position 73,424,520 of record NC_092351.1, read on the forward strand.
ATGCTGCACATCCAAACGCAAAAACTGCAGACGTGAGTAAATATTTAAAGAGGTCATGTCATGTCATGTTCACACAGGCAATTGATCCCTATACCCGAAGAAGGCAAACATGGTATACTTACTTATTCACTGTTATCTATGATATAATTTATAACTGAGTATTCCATTAAATTTCTTTAATAAACCAATAAAAAAAGTAAGATTTAAATCAGGCAGTTGTTTGTCACTTGTACCGTTGATTGATATCGTTTCATTTTATTCATATGATTCAAATAAGGCAGTTGTTTAACTTGTACCGTTGATTGATATCGTTTCATTTTATTCATGTGATTCAAATAAGGCAGTTGTTTAACTTGTACCGTTGATTGATATCGTTTCATTTTATTCATGTGATTCAAATAAGGCAGTTGTTTAACTTGTACCGTTGATTGATATCGTTTCATTTTATTCATGTGATTCAAATAAGGCAGTTGTTTAACTTGTACCGTTGATTGATATCGTTTCATTTTATTCATGTGATTCAAATAAGGCAGTTGTTTAACTTGTACCGTTGATTGATATCGTTTCATTTTATTCATGTGATTCAAATAAGGCAGTTGTTTAACTTGTACCGTTGATTGATATCGTTTCATTTTATTCATGTGATTCAAATAAGGCAGTTGTTTAACTTGTACCGTTGATTGATATCGTTTCATTTTATTCATGTGATTCAAATAAGGCAGTTGTTTAACTTGTACCGTTGATTGATATCGTTTCATTTTATTCATGTGATTCAAATATGGCAGTTGTTTAACTTGTACCGTTGATTGATATCGTTTCATTTTATTCATGTGATTCAAATAAGGCAGTTGTTTAACATGTACCGTTGATTGATATCGTTTCATTTTATTCATGTGATTCAAATAAGGCAGTTGTTTAACTTGTACCGTTGATTGATATCGTTTCATTTTATTCATGTGATTCAAATAAGGCAGTTGTTTAACTTGTACCGTTGATTGATATCGTTTCATTTTATTCATGTGATTCAAATAAGGCAGTTGTTTAACTTGTACCGTTGATTGATATCGTTTCATTTTATTCATGTGATTCAAATATGGCAGTTTTTTAACTTGTACCGTTGATTGATATCGTTTAATTTTATTCATGTGATTCAAATAAGGCAGTTGTTTTTTTCTATTGTACCGTTGATTGATATCAATTGATTTTGTTTATGTTATTCTCTGTTTTCTAATTTGCCTTGGAGTTCGGTTTTTCTCATACTCCTTTTTTTCATCAACATGACAAAACGACAAAATCTCTTTGTTTGAAACATGAATCTGAACAACAACAAAATTGGGAATTCAACAAACAGACAGTAGCACAACAATAATATGGCATAAAAATTAAAAAGATCATATAATAGGGAACATGTGTACTAAGTTTTAAGTTGATTGGACTTCAACTTAATCAAGCACTACCTTGACCAAAAACTATAACCTGAAGCGGGACAGACGCACAGACGAACGGACGGGCGAACGGACGCACAGATCAGAAAACACAATGCCCCTCTACTATCGTAGGTGGGGCATGAAAATGTTATAAGTGTAAATCCACAATGCATCCATGTTCTTTGTGCTATGTTAAAACAAATGGACAGATGAAGAAGGTTATGGAACATCTGTTTTGAGAATTTTATGTGCTAATGAACAAGAAATTCAAACTGAGAGAACTGACACAACTAAATGTATAAAACAGAAGCAGTACGAATGATTTGCAGTATCTGTTATGATTTTAATTGATTTTTACACGATGTCCAAAACCAAAATAGATCAGATGAGCGACAAAAGTTCTTGAGAGCTTCTAGTTTAAGTACGTCAGATGTTTGTAATTAAATTTTTATTTCTCTAAGACGTGTAGGAAAATTTTAATCGAATTTTAAAGGTTTATAAAAATGTTGTGGTAAAAAATATGTGAATCAAATAGATGTGCCTGTAGAAAAGCAAAGTTGCAATAGTCGATGTCATCCAAATTAAGTTCGTAAAAATATATGATTGATTTTGAAATATTGTTCTAAACCTTTTAATATATTGTGCTTAATATTGAAGTATATTGTTCCTTAAATTTGATAAGTTGTGCTCACATTTTAATGGATTGAGGTTATCATTTTAATGGATTGAGGTTATCATTTTAATGGATTGAGGTTATCATTTTAATGGATTGAGGTTATCATTTTAATATATTGTGCTTAACATTTCACAATTAATGTTTTTACTGATGTTTTGATATGATTTTGTGGAAGGAATTATTTAACTTTTATTCAATTTCTATACAAATAGAACTAATTCATCATTTCAGTTATTATGTATAATCCCTGACATTATTTCCAGTGACCATACAGTAGTAATCCCTTAACTGACCAGTGATTCTACATTATCACTGATTCTACAAATTCACTTTTACATATATAAGTAACATAGTCCGTTTAAACCTTTACTTAATAAGAAGTATAAATGTATGATATAAATTAAGCAGTTGTTGTTTTTTGTTAGTTTTTATGTAATTCTTTTTTTCTAATTTCAAAACGCAAAATATCCAGACCTGAGTAATACGTTTATAAGGTTATGTTATGTCATCTATCTTCGACGGAAAATCTATATCTTATCCACGCAGAATACAATTGTAGTTCACTTTCATTTTCACTGTAATCTAGGATTTCAATTAAAAACTAAGAATTAACTATCAATGAATTCGTTAACATGATTACATTTTAATCATTGAAACCACTTAAGTAGGCAACAATCTATTGCATAAAGAATCAAATTATTTAAAATGTTTTAGGGTTGGTTACCACTCCATTGCGCAGCTTCCGCTGGAGACAGAGACATTGTAAGTGAATTACTCCGTAGAGGAACAGATGCAAATGCAGAAACATCAAAAGTAAGTGTCAATCTGAAGCTTGCAAACAGAGATTTCTAGTTTTTTGTTCATTTTCGAAGCAGCATGTATAATGTTAGTAATACTCTAGACCAAACAAGGTTTAAAACAGGAAAAACGATTGAAACAATAAGATCGAAATACTATTTAAATCACATTTTTAATTTATTTTAATTTCTTCACGCATGTTTCTAAAAAAGTTCATCGGAAGGTACCAAGACCTTGTTGATAAATACTCCGTATCAACTTCTCAAATAATACACGATGGTCTTGATGTATAGGTTCTGCGTACTGATGTTGTTTCTCATCTTAACAACGAGTTTTATAGTTCTTTTATTTGTCTTTGTTCTATAATTAATATTACTTTTAATGTTGAATGGTTTTATGTGATATCCGTTTCACGTGGCTCGGTACTTATACATCTCGTCAATGTGTTTGTATTGGCTTTCATTTTTTGGTGGTTTCTTTTGTATATGCGACTTTTTGTATTTCTTTTGTTCTTATAACGTGACTCTGTACATTAAAAGATCCCGCCAGTATGATATTGTTCTATTATATGTCATTATGATATATTTCTATTATGAATTACAATATACGTTGAACCACAAACGTCAAAATCATTCAATCGCGTAGTGGAATTAACTATTTTTGGATTCTTATAAATTCTATATATATAACTTTTGGACTAGTTTAAATCTCGGCCTATTTCTTAAATTTATTCTTACATACTTTTGACTTTTTAACCCTGTATGCTAACATTCCAATGTTCATCAGATTTAGATATTTCTGCCCTGATACTTTCAGACAAATTCGACAACCAGTTGTTGGGTTGCTGCTCCTCATTTAGTAATTTTATACTATAAATTTTGATTTTTACCTTATTTTACATGATTTCAAAAGCACCAGTAAACACAGGTGAGCGAAACAGGCTCTTTAGAGCCTCTAGTAAATTATTATTCGATAAACTTTCTTTTTTTAACTGTGATAATTTGATTTATGCTCAACTCGATTATTTCAAAGATAAACAAAACTTACATTTTGACCTCGTAACACGACGTGTTAAAATAAAGTTAATCATAAGATTAATATTTTTAAAACAAACACGGAATAGATTACCTTAGCTGTCTTTGGCAAAACCTTCAGGAATTTTTGGTCCTCAATGCTCTTCAACTTCGTACTTTATTTAGCCTTTTTAAAACACTTTGATTCGAGCGTCACTGATGAGTCTTTTGTAGATGACACGAGCGTCTGGCGTAAATATAAAGTTCATTCCTGTGATATATGATGAGTTTATTTACAACCACTGGATCGATGCCACTGCTGGTTGAGTTTCAATTCCCCGAGGGTATTACAAGCCCAGTAGTCAGCACTTCTGTGTTGACTTGAGTTATTATTGATATTTTCTAAATTATGTATCAACTAAAACTTTAAATTTTCTAAATACTAAGGCTTTTCTACCTCAGGAATGGTTGCCTCAGCTGTCTTTTACAAAACCTTTGGGAATTTTTGGTCCTTAATGCTCTTCAACTTTGTACTTTTTTTGTTTTTTTTAAACATTTTCTTATTCGAGCGTCACTGATGAGTATTTTGTAGACGACACGCGCGTCTGGTGTAAATATAAATTTCAATCCTGTTACCTATGATAAGTTTATTTACAACCACTAGGTCGATGCCACTGGTGGTGGAGTTTTATTTCCTCGAGGGTATTTTGTATTGCCAGGTCAGTAGTCAGCACTTCTGTGTTGACTTGAGTTATCATTGATATATTCATAATTATATATTAACTGTTAACAAAACTTTGAATTTTTGAAATACTAGACTTTTCTACCTCAGGAAAAGAAGAGGCATAAAATAAACCAGAGGGATGGTCAAACTCATTAATAAAAGAAACTGACAACGTCATGGCTAAAAATGAAAAAGACAAACAGACAAACAATAGTACACATGGCAAAACATAGAAAACTAAAGTATAAGCAACACGAATCCCACCAAAAACTAGATGTGATCTTAGGTGTCCTGGAAGAGTAAGCAGATCCTGCTGCACATGTGGCACCCGTCGTGTTGATCATGTAGATTACCTAAGTAGTCCTTGGCAAAACTTTTAGGATCTTTTGGTCCTCAATGCTCATCAACCTCGTACTTTATTTGGCCTTTTTAACATTTTTTATTCGAGCTTCACTGATGAGTCTTTTATAGATGAAACTCACGTCTGGCGTAAATATGAATTTCAATGCCGGTATCTATGATGAGTTTATTTGAAACGATTTAACATTTAACAGTCTCAGAATGTACAATATGGACAGAGCTAAACATTAACTATTCGATCAGTAAACGTATTGGAAATATTTGCCACCATGGCCTTTAACAGGCAAACGGTACTAGGGAAAATTATCAAAACAATCAGAGGTAAATCTTAAGTAAAACATCCCTTTTCAAAGAAGCACAAGAAAATTTTCGTTTTGGTTTTAATTTCCGAACCTTGCTAACACATGTTTTGTAAGTTATTGGGGTATTTGGCAATAGCTCAACCATTTCAAGATTGATTTTAGAACCTTACATGAAATAAATACGATCACATATATATATATATGTAATACGTTTTGATATTATTCGGTAAGAGAAGAACAAGAGCATGATTATCTCAGATGGTGCCATTAAAACAAAATACATATATGGTTTGGCGATATCTGGCCACAGCTTTTATTCATAATATGATAGATTCATACAATATATAATATATATATATAGATAGATAGACCATAGACCCATGTATATGTAGATAGATCTATGGTCGGTTACCCGAAGATAATATGGCAACCAGGTAGATAGATAGATGTGAAGATAGATATATATGAAAATGTAAAGATGCACCGTGGGATACACTGGTGCTTTAAATTTAGAAAACACCGTGGGATACACAAGTGTAGTCTGTATTATCCAAAAACCTAAAATTTCATAGTTAACATTAAGATTCTATGCAGCGAATTCTGCCATTTACGGGAATATATTTATGATGCTCAAAGTTCAAATAAAAGTCACTTTTCTCAACAGCAAACAAGTTAACATCATCAGTCAAATCTGTATCATCACTATCACTGACACAAACCTGAAAAATAAATACAAAAGAGCAGTATCTTGTTCAATAAAAAGGAGTGGGAGGGCGGGTTTTCAAGTTTACCGCTTACAAAATTTAAACAGCTTGCTTGCTGCGAGGAAATTCTAAAAAGGACTAAATGACGTCACAGAATATATCGTCACACATGTTGGGTAAATCTAAAACATGAAACACAATCCGTGAGTGGCCCCGGCGATAACTGAATTTAAGTCTATTAACTTAAATTCTATTATCTCAGATGGTGCCATTAAAACAAAATACATATATGGTTTGGCGATATCTGGCCACAGCTTTTATTCATAATATGATAGATTCATACAATATATAATATATATATATAGATAGATAGACCATAGACCCATGTATATGTAGATAGATCTATGGTCGGTTACCCGAAGATAATATGGCAACCAGGTAGATAGATAGATGTGAAGATAGATATATATGAAAATGTAAAGATGCACCGTGGGATACACTGGTGCTTTAAATTTAGAAAACACCGTGGGATACACAAGTGTAGTCTGTATTATCCAAAAACCTAAAATTTCATAGTTAACATTAAGATTCTATGCAGCGAATTCTGCCACATTGACGGAGGAAAACAGAGACTCTGTCAACCGCCATAAAAAGGGCGGTTCGCTGCAAAGCTGTGAACCAGATATGAGATAACTACAGATAGGTAGATAAATAGATATTTTTATTTAACGTACAACTTAGTAAATATATAAATATATATATATATTAAATAATCTAGATAGATAGATAGATATTATTTAACGTACAACTTGGTAAATATATAAATATATATATATATATTAAATAATCTAGATAGATAGATGGATATTATTTAACGTACAACTTGGTACATATATATATTAAATAATCTAGGTAGATAGATAGCTATTTTATTTAACGCTCAACTGGTCCATATATATGATAAATGTCTAGATAGATAAATAAATATTTTTATTTAAAGTACAACTGGTACATATAATATATGTTAAATAATCTTGATGAAGTTTTGTGAACAACAAATTTTACCTACACAGATAAAAATACTTACCAAAACTACAGCAAACCACAAGATAGTTGATTGTAGTTGTATATCATAAAATATAGTATTATAGTATATCAACAAATAATATAAAGATGTTAAGAATTCATTTCATAAGCAGGTTAAGGGTGACAAGTGAAAAACATCTAGTTGAAAATGTTCTGGTCTGATCGAAAATCATAATATTTTATGTAGCAACCCAACAGCTTATTATAACGGCAATAAATAGTTGTAAATTCTATAGCAGCACCAGTCCATGTTTGCATTGGTCTAAATTGAGACAAGCCTTACTTAAGAATGATGAATCTCACATTCCATCTGATCATGTTCTTCATCTCATTGGCAAAGACCCACTAGAACTACCTGTGTCAATACCACTACAAGTTTATTAAACATGTGTCGGATCCTTATAGTTTCATTATATATTCTGAGTTAACTTTTTAACAAGCGACAAATATGCCACCACAAAAATGCATTTCTGTGGCTAGACCTAAGTCAACCCCATCTGGAGGATGTCAGTCTGCTACAAAAACATACTTACTATTGAGGATTCTACTATTCAAACATCAAACATTAAAAATCTCCTACAATTCTGTACGTCAAATAGCTACATGGAAGTATAGCTACATAGTAATATGAATACAATTTAAAGCATAATAAATCAAGAAAAATAATAATTCTTCTGTAAAACCCTGTATTAAGTGTCAGTATTGGATCTCCAACCCATTTAAAAATCCTCCAAAATCAATGAAAGGACAGCTTCAAATACACTGAATT